>NC_060121.1:949027255-949342922 GCF_021461395.2 Schistocerca americana
ACCACCGTCAGAACCCACCATGGGCCCCAGTCTATTTAAGGCTAGTTATGCTTGGCCTCAGGTCTCAATGTGTATTGCTACAGCTCTTTGCGTACATAATTTGCCCTTCTGAGCATTATGTAAATATTGAGTTCAAATCTTCAATGCTTCCGTGGAATAAAGTTGTGTTCAGTTTACTGGCCATGTTGTATTTATCCCTGATCACAACACATGCACTGGATAGATATGTATCCAGTAGAACAATTCATAATGGGAGGGACCCTCCATGGTATGCAGTCACTGTAAAGAAACTACTAAAGAACCAGAGATTACCGTATAATAGTGATAAAACAAAGCATAGAGCTATAGACAGGGAGATGCCAAATGAAACGCTTTTGGCTGTCAAGAGAGTAATGTATGAGACCTTCAGGGACTACTGTAGCAGAATATTGTTACATGATCACAAAACCCTAAGAAATACTGGTTGTATTTAAAGGCTGTTAGTGACACCAAATTTAGTGTCCAGTCCCTAGCAAATGAGATAGGAATTGAATTGAGGGTTACAAAACAAAAGCTAAAATGGTTAACTCCATTTTCCAGTGTTCCTTTACAAATGAAAACCCAGGAGAATTGCCCCAATTTAATTCTTGTACCTCTTGAAAGATGAGCAAAATAAGCATCAGCTTAAGTGGTGCTGAGAAACAGGCTGAAACTGTTAAAATTGAAGAGAACTCCAGGGCCCAGTTGAACCCCTATCAGATTCTATACAGAATTTATGGCTGAATTAGCCCACTTCTGACTATAATCTATCATAGAATCTTAGAACATATTCTGAGCTCAAACACAATGAGGTATCCCAAACAGAATGACCTCCTCCATGCCAACCAGCACGGATTCCAAAAGCATCAATCATGTGAAATCCAATTCGCATTTTTCTCACTTGACATACTGAAAGCTTTGGATCAAGGTAGCCACACCTATGCTTATTGTCAAGAGTATGGTCGTAAGGGATATCACGTGAAATTTGTGTCTGGATTGAGGACTTTTTGGTAAGAAGGACACAACATGTTATCTTGAATGGTGAGTTATTGTCAGATGTAGAGATAACTTTGGGTGTGTCCCAGGGAAGTGTGTTGAGACCCTTGCTGTTCACGTTGTATGAGTATATTAATGACCTTGCAAACCGTATTAATAAGAACCTCTGGCTCTTTGCAAATGATGCTGTTATTTATAATGAAGTCCTGTCTGAAAGAAGCTGCATAAATATTCAACCACATCTTTATAAGATTTTGTTGTGGACTGGCAAGACAGCCAATCCACTAGGAGGAAGCCGAAAGGCTGGCGTGGCGTGAGGTCTGGAGCTGGACAAGAATGTTATAGTAGCAAAGAACGTACATAACTACTGGAATACTTAACTTTAATTCATAATTGGTGAACATCGGTCTGACGGTACATGCATCACAAGATAAATAGCAACTGATAATGGCGCCTTGCTAGGTCGTAGCAAATGACGTAGCTGAAGGCTATGCTAACTATCGTCTCGGCACATGAGAGCGTAATTTGTCAGTGAACCATCGCTAGCAAAGTCGGCTGTACAACTGGGGCGAGTGCTAGGAAGTCTCTCTAGACCTGCCGTGTGGCGGCGCTCGGTCTGCAATCACTGATAGTGGCGACACACGGGTCCGACGTATACTACGGGACCGCAGGCGATTTAAAGGCTACCACCTAGCAAGTGTGGTGTCTGGCGGTGACATCACAGATTTCACAGTGGTGCAGTGATTGGCAACTTGCTTTATATGTTCAAAAATGTAAAATTGTGCACTTCACAAAACAAAAAAACACAGTATCCTGTTACTACAATATCAAATACCTGGGCGTAACACTTTGTAGGAATATGAAATGGAATGATCACATAGGCTCAATTGTGGGTAAAGCAAGTAGTAGATTTTGGTTTATTGGTAGAACACTGGGGAAGTGCAATCGGTCTGCAAAGGAGATGGTTTACAAATCATTCGTGAAACCAGTTCTAGAATATGCTCAAGTGTGTGGGGACCAATACCAAATAAGACGGACAGGGGATATTGAATGTATACAGTGAGAGGCAGCACGAATGGTGACAGATTTGTATGATCTCTGGGAATGTGTCACAGAGATACTGAAGAAACTGAACTGGCAGACTCTTGAAGATAGAAGTAAACCATCCCAAAAACTCTACTAACAAAGTTTCAAGAACTGGCTTTAAATGATGACTCTAGGAATATACTACAACTCCCTACATATCTCTCATATAGGGATCATGAGGACAACATTAGAATAATCAGAGGCTCTCAAACAATTGTTACTTGAACGCTCCATACATGAATGGAACAAGAAGAAACCCTAAGAACTGAGACAATAATGGCATACCCTTTACCATGCAAGTCATGGTGGTTTACAAAGTATAGATGTAGATTTATGTTGTGGTGTAATGCCAAGTTCTGGCACGCTAGTCAGGAACGAGAGAGCAGAGAGGGCTGTGAAGAAGACGTCAGCCAATTGCACACTGACAGACCCCTCTCCAGGATGACAATGCGACAGCAGTGGCCTCAATGCAAAGAGAACACAAGTGCTGCACCCGACTTTTTGTAATAAAACTCATTAATATGATTTGCTTGAATTGTTGTCCAGCAATCTGAGAAAGCAGTTTTCCTAGACACTCCATATTCGATGTCTAAGCAGGATTCAACAATGTAGATACAGATGAGTGCATGAAAAGGAACAAACAGGTGAGGCATATGACAAAATTAGGGAAAACTTTTTTAATTGCTTCAGGAAAGAAGCCCCAAGTGGAGGCGAATCTTCAGAAACTGGAAAGAAAGGCCTTGGCAGCTGGGTCTGTGGCAAATGCACCACACAGTGAAAGACCCAAAAAATATGATAATGACAATAAAGTCGTGGAATGCTTAAATGCATTACTGCTTCATTTACCAGCAAAATGCACAAGGTAAGAACATTTGTTTTTGTATTATTCCATTCCTGCATGTATTTTTTTCCATTCAATACAGTTCCTGCAAGTGCTAGGGTGTCTTTTCATGTTCCTGTTTGCTTTTCATGTTTCTCCTTATTTCAATACAATAACATTAAATATATCCAATTGTGACTTACGGCACACCTTGCACAGTCAGCTTAAACTTTGCCCATAGTTCCACTATGGCCACCACCTTATTGGAACTAAGTGATGTCCTTTCATTGTCTAAGTAGGAAGCTAACAGCTGGTTATCTGCTCTTTGCCACTTAAACACTCTCCAAGAATTCTTGATGACATTATTAAGTTTAGTAGCCATCATCACTATAATGACATCATAATAGCCGATCCGAGTCTCTGTCTGTATACAGACACTATCGACAATGTCAGGCCTGAATGAGATTTTCACTCTGCAGGGAGTGTGCGCTGATATGAAACTTCCTGGCAGATTAAAACTGTGTGCCCGACCGAGACTCGAATTTGGAACCTTTGCCTTTCGTAGGCAAGTGCTCTGCCATCTGAGCTACCCAAGCATGACTCGCGACCCACCCTCACAGCTTTAATTCTGCCAGTACCTCGTCTCCTACCTTCCAAACTTCACAGAAGCTCTCCTGCACACCTTGCAGAACTAGCACTCCTGGGAGAAAGGAAATTGCGGAGACATGGCTAAGCCACAGCCTGGGGGATGTTTCCAGAATGAGATTTTCACTCTGCAGTGGAGTGAGCACTGATATGAAACTTCCTGGCCTGTTTGTAGCTATAAGATCTCAAAAATTTCACTGCATGTAGGTTGCTGAACCAGCTGGCTGAGACAGATTTCGGAAAATATACTCAGAACTACTTCACAAGCATTTCCTCACTACCGTCTAGACTTTCTTTGTATGATTCTACAACCGTTACAAAGGAATCGGTTGGTCTATAAAAACATTAGATTAACTTATCACCTAGGCTGGTTACTTGTGTCCAAATACCTTCACAGTCAGATGCAATTTTGATCTCCATAGATGAAATATTTTTGTTGATTCCACTGAACATACCTGTCGTAAACCTATGTAGGTCACAACATACTTCCTTTGTATAATCACAAACAGATTGGGGGTGACGTGGAATTTAGGTCGTCTGTCTCTGGCACATGAGTAGTTACATGCAGAGCTGAGATGGTGATGGAGGTCAAGCTGAGGTTGGAGACAGTACAAAATGATTCAGATGTCAGGTGAAGGAGGAATTTTGATCTGCTCTTAATGCTTCTTCACAAGTTCATGTGAACATGCCAAAGCACAGAAGCACTGGTTTATACCTTGAATCCTAAAAACCACTTAACTTACTACAGTGGGGCATATTAATCTTGTCTGCTCTCCTAAACCGTCTTCAGATAACATTCCACATTTTGGTGAGAAATTTCAGTTCACCTACCTTGACAGGCTTCTTGAACTCCATCCCCTTTACTCTGTAAGAATATATACTAATTCAGTCAATGAAAAGCAGCATTGAAGTAACACCAACACTGCCCTCCGCCACACACCGTTGGGTGGCTTGCGGAGTATCAATGTAGATGTAGATGTACCTACCAAACACAGACTGCATAACCCCAGCACAGTTACAGTACCTGCACATTAATAAAAAAAAATAGATTAGGTGTTTGGGATTCTATCTATTTACATACAGAAAGGTTAAAGTTCAATCAATTCTGATTTATTACTTCCCAAATTAAATAAATAGCTATCAAGCCTTCACTTTTGGAATGTTCTGCTACAATTTTACATATTCAAAGCAGCCAGAATTTCACATTCAAATTGAATAAATTCCACTATCTAAACAGTTACTGAACCATAGCTATTTGCAGGTTACTACATCCAATCGTCCAGTGGTCTTCTTGAAAAGAAGTGCTCACATTAACGTTCTATAAATTTTACATAACACACCACATGTAGTTGGTAACCAATCATTAATTTCATAAGAAAATAACTTCCAACCCCAAAATTTCAACAAATGATCACAAACTTCAGTCACTTCACTTTTACAATAAAATAACCAATAGAACTGATAAACTTCTACATCTTATCAAAACTTTGTGTGTGGCTCCACAGTAACTAGCCTATAAGCTTGTTACTGTGAGACTCTTTTACTCACTAATTAAATGCATGATCCTACACCAATGACAGGAAATGCTTAATTCTCATTGGCTGATCAACTAAACAGCCAATTAGAATGGCTCCCTACTATCAGATACTAAGGGTAATCCACCTCCTAACCAATATACACTGAAGCACCAAAGAAACTGGTATAGGCATGCGTATTCAAATACAGAGATATGTAACAGGCAGAATATGGTGCTGTGGTCAGCAATGCCTTTATAAGACTACAAGTGTCTGGGGCAGTTGTTAGATTGGTTACTGCTGCTACAATGGCACGTTGTCAAGATCTAAGTGAGTCTGGATGTGGTATTATAGGTGGCACACGAGTGATGGGACACAGCATCTCCGAGGTAGTGATGAAGTGGAGATTTTTCCATACAACCATTTCACGAGTGTACCATGAATATCAGGAATCCGGTAAAACATCAAATCTCCAACAGGCATGTGGCCAGAAAAAGATCCTGCAAGAATGGGATCAATGACAGCCGAAGAGCATCATGACAGAAGTGCAACCCTTCTGCAAATTGCTGCAGATTTCAATGCTGGGCCATGTCAGCAGACAAACCATTCAATGAAACATCATCAATATGGGCTTTTGGAGTTGAAGGCCCACTCGTGTACCCTGGGCTGGTAATTTGGACTGTTGATGAATGGAAACATGTTGCCTAGTCAGACGAGTTTAGTTTCAAATTGTATCGTCAGATGGACATGTACATGTATGGGGGCAACCTCATGAATCCATGGACCCTGCATGTCAGCAGGGGGGTTGTTCAAGCTGGTAGAGGTTCTGCAATGGTGTGGGGCATGTGCAGCTTGAAAGGTATGGGACCCCTTTTATGTCTAGATATGACTCTGACAGATGACACATAGGTAAGCACCCTGCCTGATCACCTGCATCCATTCATGTCCATTGTGCATTCCAACAGACTTGGGCAATTCCAGCAGACAATGCAACACCCAACATGTCCAGAATTGCTACAGAGTGGTTCCAGGGACACTCTTCAGAGTTTAAAAGTTTCTGTTGGCCACCGGACTCCACAGTAGTGAACATTACTGATCATATGTGAGATGCCTTGCAACGTGCTGTTCAGAAGGGATCTCCACCCTGTCATACTCTTGCGGATTTATGGATAGCAATGTAGGATTCATGGTGTCAGTTCCCTCCAGCACTACTTCAGATGTTAGTTGAGCCCATGCCATGTCATGTTGCAGCACTTCTGCATGCTCGTGTTGGTCCTACACAATATTAGCCATGTGTACCAGTTTCTTTGACTCTTCAATGTAATTACAGGATGTAAAGGCAAAAGATTTAAACTTACAACACTAAATTTAAACAAAAACAAATTAACAAAGTCAAAATCATCCCCAGAAATAAAATATTAAGTTATTTGGCTCTTAACACTTATTCTGGCTGTTTTTATACAAAAGTGTTCAAATGGGATACACTTAACATATATCTCAAGATTGTAAAAATTTTGTCACGCATACTTTTTTTTACATTATTTCCAATAAAATAAACTTTACACATTATATATGATCTCCATACATTCTCTCACTCTTTCAAAACAATCACACAACAAAATTTAAACAAATAATAATTCTGAAATAATTTATTTTACATTGGCAAGTTAACATGGTTGAAGCTAAAAAATATCCTAGCTCAGCAATTTCTATAAACTGATGTTTGATAATGGCAAGAAATTTTAACAGTATACTTTTGTTATCAATACAAGACTGTATATGAAGTTTGAAATAAATTAGATGAGAATTAATAATATTTCTTTAGATTCGTATGGAGTGTGAATATAAGCTGTGGGTTGGTGGACACACGAGTTAACCTTGACCATGACCTAGAGGTCACTCCAGTTCTCAGGCAGTTATGCTTATTATATTTTCCTGATGTCAATATCAGTGCTTTTTATCTTCAAGGCTGTTCCTGGAATTCTATCATCATTGTCTCAAGCAATGTACACCACAGCCATTCTGGAAACCCTGACGTAAGAATCAGCACTGTTATATTTTGTTGACTCAGCAGCAGTGCTTACTTATCATCAAGACCATCTCCAGAATTCACATCTGGCCAAGGCCATTATGGCGAATCCTGACATCCTTATCATTAAGATCACACCTGCATGTGCACCCCCTGCCCAGAGCACACCTGTTCAACCAATTGCATGCAATGCTGACACAAGTGACATCATTTCATCACTCTCTGTATGTACGTGAAGATCTCATGTTCAATTGACAGCACGCTTGTGCTGAGCAAAGAAGAACTTGGCATGTCTATTTTTTGTACATATCTATCAGGGAAATACACTCACAGCTTTCTGTATAAAGAACATAAAAGCATGATAGCGGTGGACCACATGACTGTAGACAGAAGGAATATTGTTCAACTAATATTGACAATGGAACAGGATGTCAAGAAGATGCATACCTGATTGGGTCCACCAACACACTGCACTGCACATGTTGGAATCGTATACAATTTTCAAAACATCTATCCAGTTTCCCACCATGTAGGAAGTGTCAGCAATTGCAGTAAGTATTCAACCACCTACAAATATTAATATTATTATCATGTGTGTATGACATTATAAGATTTTTTTGTTGTTACTCTTACAGCACTAGCAGAACTACTATTGGACAAGGAAGTGGAGATGGTCACAGCAGCAGCAACAGTCAGCAACAAGGAGAAAAACTGTAAATAAACGTATACTACAAAAAATTATTCCGTTTTAACACACATATTTACAGTTTATAAAGAGGGTGTGTTCACTGACAGACCATGCTTGTGATGCTGTAACAA
Organism: Schistocerca americana; assembly: GCF_021461395.2. Classification (NCBI taxonomy): domain Eukaryota; kingdom Metazoa; phylum Arthropoda; class Insecta; order Orthoptera; family Acrididae; genus Schistocerca; species Schistocerca americana. The sequence continues at coordinate 949,035,183 of NC_060121.1, forward strand.
TGACTTTCAACCTACAGTGCCAAGTGAAGCATGCTGTGTGAATGCACTGACACAGAGACGCTCATCAGCTGCGTTACATGCAGTACCCAGCATACTTCATCACAACAACCAAAGCTGTGACTGCAGCACACACACAAATCAGCTACATTGCTCTCCTAAATGTTTTAACCAGTTATGCACAGGCATGGGTAACTGTGTGTTTATTACCAAAGGTAATAATAACCTCGATGAACTGGCAATAGAGGTCACTAACAGTATATATATTTATAGGGATCAAAAAAAGTTCACCCAGTTGTGGGAGAACCAGCAAAGGTGCCTCCTGTGAGGTAGTGTAAGTAATAACACTGATGGCAATGAATGGGAAGAAAACACAAAAACACCATGCTTAACTAGTAATTCCATTTCCTTGCAGGTGAGGTGAGGTCATTCCAAAAGCAGCCATCTGGTGTAGAAACAATGCTGTTCAATCACAACTACTGTTTGAACACCAGTGTCTGTAAGTGTGTCAGTATGATATCAAATGAGGAGCTCTACCCAGTGGTGGCACATGAAAACCCTCAATTGAGTGACATCAAAGTAGTATTATCCCTGGATGAATAATGTCAACAATTCACAATTGTAGCTGGATATCCTAATCAGATATTGTACATTGACAAAGTTTATGAAACTTAGATAACTGTTCACTGACAGCTCTCCTCTGCACCAAGCCCAAAAATGCTGGGAACTATCCACATGTTCCCAAGGTGCTGCCGACAGCAGAGACAAAATCTCTAAATAATATAAATCTTTGGATATAAAATTCAGTTGCCTTTGAGTAAAACAAATGCCTACCCATACTAGGGTAAAATGCACTTTTCTTAATCTTATTAGCTATTTTTGTGTCAATGTAATGAGCAATTATACCAAATTTAGGAATACTCTTCTTGGGCATGCAACCGGATAATGCAGTAATCTTGACACAATATTTCAATGGACCAGCTGGCCACCATCTTCAGGTGAGTGTGTTGATGCACAATCTTGCCGGAACTAAGTTCCCAACAGAATCGATGGTTCCTTTATACGCCGCAGACAGCCCATCCCATGTGCACGAGCAGAAGCACCGCTGCCCTCAAGCACAAGTCAACTGGCAGCACACTGGTGGAAGAAATAAGCAGAATGATATATTGCTAAGCAGACACTAACTAAAGAATCTGCTGTTGAAATGAAGATGCTTCTTCTTTAACACAAAGTAAAACTGGATTCATGTCTTATTTAAAGAGAAACCCTTATCCCTATCAATAATTTTATCAGATAATCGAATTTCAGCAGATTCACTTAGAACACATTCCCAATAGTGGGAAGTGGGAGTGATCATTTGCATCTCATTATTTAATATTTATGACCCTCTTTCTGGCAGTGTTCTTCCACTGCAGATTTCTCTGGCTGGAACAAGTGAGTGTGATGATGGTGTTCCATACATTGGTCCTGAACAGTATGGATAGTATGGCTTATATAAGCCATCCCACAATGACATGGAATTTTGTATACTCCGGGTTTCCTCAGCCCAAATGATCAATTCTTGACATGTTTGAAGATATACTCCCAACAAAAGCTAAAAAAGCAACAGTTTACACCATATTCTCTCTAATGGTTCATCTGGCAGTTTGAACTGAAGAGCATGACATATTTGTTGGTCAGTATAACCATTCTGTGTCAGAAATACCAAAAGCTCTCTTCGTCCAATTCCGCAGGACCCATGTGCATTGGTGCAGTGGCTGACAAATGAAGATAAGAATCAGTGAAATGAAGATAAGAAATGAAGATAAGAATCAGTATGAGTGGCTTTATAACATACACTATGCCACAAAGTCCCATCATCATTTCTGGGGCCAAAAACATCAAAAAAAGGAAATTTGTCACCCTTTTCAACTTCCATTCAAAATTTCATACGAAGATAGAGACAATTAAAATGATCTAAGAAATTGTTCAAAGCATCTTTTTCACAAGACCAAACCATGAAAGTATCATATCTCTAAAAACAGGTGGGTTTAAGAAATGAAGTCCTGAGCACTATGTCTTCAAAGTCTTCCATAAAAAAGTTAGCAACTATGGGGAAAAGAGGGCTCCCCATTGCCACTCCAGCACCTCGCTCAAAATATATATCATTAAATAAGAAATACGTCGATGACAGCACACAGTGACATAAATTGGCTGTTTCAATGTCAAGTTTTTTAGCAATTAACAAAAGGGACTCTTCAAGATGAACCTGGGTTAAAAGTGACACAATGTAAAAGCAAGCAAGTCTGAAGGACCAAGACACGACGACTTCAATTACCATACAAAATCCACTGAATACAGCTAGTAAGATTAAAAAGCGTGCCAGTTGCTCTAGTATGTGAATACATTTGTTTTACTTGTAGACAACTGGATTTTATATCCAGAGATTTGTATTATTTGCATTTGAAAAGCTCATCAAGGCTGTTTGCTGCATCTTGGAAATGAGTGCATAGTTCGTCTTGGGAATTTTTGGACTAGGCGTGGAGCAGCACTGTCACTAAACAATCATCTAAGTGTTATCAACTCAAACTTCCATATTTGAAGATGACACCCATCAATGGATTGTGAGTAACCTCACTAATAAGGAACTGTGGACGCTACCTTATCAGACTTAGAGGAAGGCTTAAATTTTGCTACCAGATCGGAGAATGTCCCCATTATTGATTTCATTTGTGCATTTTAGCAAGCCATGTCCTGCTTTCCTGGGGACTGGACAGAGAAAATCAGGCAGGAGATCTCCCACAAGCTGCATCCAGCATCACTGACATAGCAATACTTCATCTCTTGAAAGTGTAGTCATCCAGTTCGTGAGAGAGATGATCAAGATTTAGTAATCGTTCCAGCAGACAGAGACAGTGCCACAGTTCTTCCCTCAAACAAAGATTATTTGGCTAAAATGGATCTTACTGGAGGACGTAGCATTTCAAAGACTACAGAATAATCCTACAGAACAAATAAACTGGAAGACTCTCTCACTTCTTAAGAAGAGTTCCTTTCTTGATGAAGTGGTTAAAAAAACTTTGCCCTGGAACTGCCCCTGGAATTATATGGTTCATCCAATGTTCACAAACATTGAATTCCTCTTCATTCAAAGGTGAGCAATTTGGGTACTCCTACTTACAATTTGACAAATATTTAGCTTCTGTTCCCAGCCCTCCATTTGAAAATATGAACATCACATTTATAACTCAGTGGATTTTATTCAGCAGTTGTAGTCATTATGCCTTTGTCTTTCAGTCTTGCTAGTTAGTTTTGATGACGTATCACTTTTCACCATAGTTTCTCTTGACGAGACCTTGTTGTTAATTGGTGAGAAACTTGACAATGAAACAGCCAGTTATGTTGTCATGTGCTGGCATTGACATATTTCCTATTCAATATTACATATTTTAAGCAAACTGATCGAAAGGCGATATGTTTATGGAAGATTTTGAAACATGGCACTCAGGACTTTGTTTCTTAAACCCACCTGTTTTGGAGATATGTTGATAATACTTTTACTGTTTGACATCATGAAATTGATGCTTAGACATTTTGTTTCCATCCTAGTATCAAATTTGTGATGGAGGCTGAAAAGGATAGCAAACTTCCTTTTTTTCCCCACAAAAATGATGATGGACTTTGGGGCATAGTGTATAGTGTAAACCCACTCATATTGACTGTTATCTTTATGCACCCAGCTGTCATCCACCACACCAATGTATGGGGGTCTAGCGGACTTTGGTGAAGAGAGGTTCTACCATTTCTGACACAGAAAATTTAATACAGAAATTGGACTATCTTTGAGTTGTTTTTTAGCATAATGGTTATCCTGACCAACAAATATGTCATGCTCTTCAGTTCAGACTGCCAGGTGAACTATTAGAGGACACTTGTAAACTTGTTCTTACCTTTTGCTGCAAGTACACCTCGAACATCTCAAGAATTTTAAGATGATACGACGTTAAAAGTGTATTTATGCCACCAGCTAAGATTAGAGCCCTTCTTGGGTCAGTAAAGGATGATTCAGGACTGAAGAAACCTGGGTATACAAAATTCTGTGTCACTGCGGGATGACACTGGCTATAAACAACCCATACTATTCAGGACTGGTGTGTGGCACACCATTGTTACACTCATTTGATCCAGCCATAGAAATCCGCAGTGGCAGAACACTGCCTTAATTAGGGACATATGATGATAGATAATGAGTCACAAATGATTGCTCCTGACAATCCATCTGATATTATTATTATTAATAGAGATCAAAGACATGAAATACAATTTTATCTATGTTCAGTAACAACGGTCTTGATTTTAACCAGCAGATTGTTTTAGTTAGTGTTCTCCTTGTGACTTATCATAACGCTCATTTCTTCCACTAGCGTGCTACCAGTTCACTTGCCGATGAGGGCATTGGTGCTTCTGCTCACATACGTGCGCCCAGCCAGCCGTGGTCAAGTAATGGTCTTAGCAATTTTGGTAATGACAAGCTAAAATAATAGTTTTGCTAATTAACTGATAACAGTAACTCAGATGTAATATGAATATTCTGACAACAGTGAATGGTAAGTAACATTTTAGGAGTTTCATGAGAATTTAATTTTCAAGTTTAGCGAGTGTAGTAATCTGATTTGAGTGCAGTAACAAGATGATTTGGAAACAGCTTCCACCCTTTTAAATTTAATTTAACTAGTTAATTGTTAATGATATTATGATAATGATTTTCTGCTCTTTGTAATATGTAAAATATGTGCCTGGTCATTTGAAATATACAGTTAAACATTTGTAATATAAGCAACAGTTATCAAGTTATATGATGAGGTTTTCTGTTGCAAGTAAAGCAATAGTAATAACTGTAGTAACTATAATACTAAAGTAGGGCTTTTGTTTGTTTTTCTTCCATGAGCAGAACAATACCTAACGACACTATAGGACTCATCAGCTGGAGCTGTATAGTGAGCAGGAGATGTGAGGCATAAAACCAATTGTTTGAGTTGAAAGTATGAGTGATAAGGAAAACTGTGCATTGTTTAATCAGTATGAAATGTTTTTCTCTGTGTTTTTGGTGAAAGAGCAATAAAAGCCTTTCTTTTTTCTTATGGACATAATTACTCAACCTGTAAATGTATCTTCGTTTGCAACAAGAAGTTATGTATTGTAATATAAGTTAGAAATTTCGCATTTCCTTGTAATTTCTGTTTGTGCCCTGGACAGGGACCCAATAATCTGAATACGTGATTTTTTCATGAAAATTTTATTTTTAATATGCTATGTTTTCTGTTTAGTTTCTTTCTGTTTGAACATTGAATTACCCAGGTAGCTATTTCCAACGACTATCTGCTTATTCAGTAGCAGTGATGGAAGTAAGGAGGGGGGTGGGGGTTATGAGACAGCATAGCCACCTGCTATGTTCTCTTCCCCAAAAATTGTTATTTTTTCCAAATGCCTTATACCTCCAATAAAGCCACGGACATATTATGTTGTGACGTAGTGTGTTGTCAGGACATAAAAACTGCATATCCATAAGTAAGCCTAATTTAACTTAGCTTCATTACTCAGTACATTCTTCTGATCATTACTCAATTATTTGGTTAATTGACATGGAGACTGTTGATTAGAAAATATCATGATGTCAAAATATTCATTCCATACAATTCTGCAAACTTAGAGAGAGCTAGCAGACATATTTCAGTATAAGGACTTATATCATTCAATAGCATAATATTCCAACTTTCAAGTGACACATTTTATTTTCCTGAAATTAATTGAATTTGAAGTTGAGAGAGGCTGACACTTTTCATTGTAAATTCTGTTGTAAATACTGTGAGGTTCCAGACTTCGATTACAGTTTCTTTACTGCTTGAATTTTTATGAATAAAGTTACATACAGTACTGAGGAATTACTTCATTATTTGATAATTTCACAAAATTTTCTCTAATTTGCAATATGGTCCTCATAGATGTAAACAAGGGGATTTTCATTGTGTAAGGATTATAGTTCCGAAAAATGTTTCTAAATTTCTGATGAGCAATAATTTCTATAAGCCAAAATCGCATTATTTCTTGTAGTTCTCCAAAACAGCAATTTCCAACCTAACCATTTTTCATAGTATTATGTAGTTTTCAAAACAACATTTTGTTCTTATAACTGTCTGAAAGTAGTCGACGTCGCCCAAAATTGGAAGTCCACAGTTGGAGAGCTAATGAGTGACACCTATATTCGAGTGTGCTCTCAGTGTTGGCTCACAGCACAAATATGTTTCTTCTGTACGCAAAAATATGCATACTGCCAACCACAAAGCACAAGAACTTTGATATTTAATTGCTTTCAAGTAGATTCTGTGATCTAAGAATAGTGTACTTGAACTGTGTTGTGAACATGTATGGTATATGGCAACTGTCAGTGGAGTGAGCTAATGATGAACTTAGTAAGTCATGTGATAAACTCACTTAAATGAACTACTGAAGAATATAATCTGTAATGGACTACTGTACGACAATATTAATTGTGTACTGCATCAACTTCATGCAACAGTGAACTATTTATTTTGTGCCACAATAGAACAATTAACTTTGCCACTGTAATTGTGAGTACTGGTCTGAAGACTTGCACCAACTACTTTTTGTAGTACATGGACTGGCCACCATTACTATTATTCAAGCTGTTTAAGGAATAAAGAGTTGTGTTAATGAAATCTAACATTAACGTCATGTACATTTTTGTATGAACACCTTTCCACACTTATGTAGATTTTCAGGTTTGATATGATCCAGATCGGAGCTACCGAGGAGAGACTACAAAATTCATACCAGTTTCAGCAAAAAATCTAAAATAAATCTGGATCTCTGCAGGAACCAAGATGGAGATATATTCCTACATTGGTCAAAAATTTTAAATCCAACTACACCCATATCTAAAAGGCACTCCTTTGAGCATACCCCATAGTGCCTAGTTGCTCACATCAATTATGAAAAAGCCTTTCCATTGGTGGCCAAGCAACAGCATGGTATGGTATGCTCCATGAGGATTTGTCAACTGATATTAAAGTGTCAGCTCACTAGCCTCAGTGCAAAAACTCTAGAGCACCAAGAGTCAACCAAATTCCTGCATAGTACGCCACGTCTAACAGTTTTAAATGTGAGGGTTGAGCAGATACATACACAGTGCACCCACAATCATGTCAAGATCACACAAATGCCCTGTAAAACTGGAGCAGACAAGTTTAGTCTGTTACCCATGAATCATGGCTAAGACATTTTGAAGAAATGAGTACTTTTACGGATTGTCTTTACAGGTCTCTGCGATGTGGCAACCATTTAAGTTTAGTATGGTATTGCAGTGCCTGTGTGGTTAAGAAGGATGATGCAATGTTTCTTCAGAAATGCATGCAAGTCCGAAGGAACAGGAAATGCAGCGACTACAGCCATTATGAAATATATTTGCTGTTGTGGACATGAACAACAATCAAGTGTATAAGGGAATGATGATGAAAATTTGTGCCAGTCAAGGACTCAAACTCGTATTTCCCGCTTTATGCAAGTCGATACCTCAATCGCTTTGGCTATCCATGCACGACTCATGGCCAGACCCAAACTTCCACATGTCACCATTCCTGCATCCAAGGGAACATTGCATCTTTCTTCTTAACAACACAGGCACTGTAATATTGTAGCTATCCACCATATGGAAATTACATAATATTACATGTTGTGACAAAAGAACAATGACATATGGAAGTTTGGCTTTTGCCATGGTTCATACATGAATAGCCACATAGCCAAAGCAGTAAAGGTGGCTCACATAAAGCACGTAATCCGGTTGGCACAAATTTTAATTGTCATTTCCTTATAGAGCTGATGGTAGTTCATATTTGCAACTGTGAATACATTTCATGTATTTCATAATGGCTGCAGTCGCTGTGATTCAGTCCTTTGAACAAGCATGCACATCCGAATGAATATTATTATTCTTAACAACATAGGCACTACAACATCATTTCATCTGTCAATAACAGGCAGTGACTTACAATTAAAATGGCCTCCCCTGTACTGGAATTACATAATGTGTGTACAAGTAAAGGTTATGATGCAGGAATGATGAGGATTGGAAGTTTGGGTCTGACCATGGATCATGCATGGAAAGCCAAAGCAGTTAAGGTGACCGCTTGTGAGAGTGGGAAATCCAAGGATGAGTCCCAGTCCAGCACAAATTTACATTGCCGTCGTTCCCTTGTATAGCAGATGGCTCTTCGTATTCGCAACTGTTAATATCTTTCATGTATGTATGTTTAGAGTCAAATGTGAGGTCCATAAACCTCAGGGTGTCTTTAAAATTTAAATCCGTGTCCCCCACCCCCATCTCCAACTCCAGAAAATCTGAAACAGAATGTGAACGGTTAAAAAGAATGCATATACACTTCTTGGTTGAGAAATCAAAACCCTCTTCTCTGTCTATTCTTCCAACCATCGAATAGACAGTTGCCACTGAAGAGCTGCTGCAAGACTCTAGGAGGAACAAAAGACAGAGAAGTTGTCTAAAAACAAAGAACACTGGATAGAACATCTAACTGCCGATGTTATATTATTAACAGTTATGCCAAAGACAGCCGCATATGAAACACTGCCTTGAGGAATACAATTCTTTTGCTCAAAGCAATCAGAGAGGATGTCACTTACTCAATGTCTACAATAATGCAGTGACGGGAAAGACTGTGATGAAGATTGGAAGATATCCTGGAAAACCCCATTAATGGAGCTGCCTTAGGCTACTGTGCCTCCAAGTAATATTGTAAGCCTTCTCAAAGTAAAAAAAAATGTACCCATGAAGTGATGCCGGCTCAGTAAACCCGAAACCCTGTTATATAGTCACTTCCAGGAGGGTCAGATTATCAAAGGTGAAGCAGTATCTCCTGAACTCACACTGGAGTTGTCTGGAGTGCCAGATCCAGATAAGGCGGCAGTTTGCCATCTGCTGCAAGCTCTTACCCACACTGTTCGTGAAGTTAACACTACGATAACTACCTGGGTGTATACAGTAGAGGCCGTCAACTGTCGCCGAATTCCCTCTCGTTCTCGTAAGCGAGACTGAGCAGCGAGAATGCTGCCTGCGAGAGTATCGTGTTCCGAGAGCGCGGTCTCGATAACGAGGCGACCCGACGCACTCGGCTGGCCACCTGCAGCGCCGCCGGTCGCATGGGGCCGTTCCGAACGCGGATCGTACTGTGTGCGGCTATCCGAGTTACAAGTATACTAGTAAGGAACATGCACGTGTGACATGTCACAGTTGTGCTCGTATGTATGAATGCATTTTGGGAGATTTAAGACATTTCGGTCGCACGAATCAAAACTGAGACATTAGAACAAATCCAGTTCACGAAATTATAAAAGTAAAGCTTCCAAAGTTTCCTGTAAAAGTGCTATCAGTGGTGGCATTCAGATTACTCAGAAACTGTCACGTAACAGCGAAATGGGAAATCGTGAAACCTTCTGATAAAGCAAGAAATGACGACTGTAAATTATTTTCTACATGAAGATACACGCTTTTCGTGGGGTCTAAACTAAGCATTAACACGAAGTCATTTCTTGCAGTAGCAAGGAAAACTAGCCACCCACTTTCCTGCCTACCATAGATATTAATGTTGAATTTTGTGTGTGTGCGTTTAGTACTTACGGCTGTTTTTAAAGTGACGTCTCATTTTACAAATGTTTCCTATTTCGTGTGTAACTGCGCACACGCAAGATTTCCTTTCGCGGAATTAGTTCTGAAGTTTATTGCCTTTATGCTTGTGTTTATTTCTTCCTCTTTATTTAGCTATTATCCCACTGCTTCTTCACTCTTCGACGACTTAATACGGTTCATTGTATTTATTACAACCTCCGTCAGCATTAAAGATTGCCGTCAACTACGGGCAAGGTTGTTAACATATTTGTTTCAGAGTTAATTTTGTAGATTTTGCTATCAAAGGTAATTGTGTAACTTTTGTGTTTTATTTTTATTTTGTTGTAGGCCCTAGTTCTATAAAAGATATTTCACTTTTGCAACAACGCTGTACAGGTAGAATGTTCGAGAAGGCAGGTGCTTTGTACTCATGAACAGTCTTTCGCAGGTTCTGTAGTTTCATACTTGGAACGCTCGAAGGAAACGACCATCTTCTGAGGTGCTCCACTTTTCAGGTCATAGATGCTTAATGTATTAATCAATGCACGTAGTTACCGTTTGATACTCTTCTGTTAACCATCACTGCCTTGCAATTTTATTTTTATATGCTGTGTTTTTTGGTTGAAAATATACAAATCACAGCAACAGGCATAAGAAAAACTACAAAAAGCCAGGTCCACCTGTTGCCAAAGCTGAAAGAACCTTGAGATTACGATGCTTGAACTCAACAAAGATAAATGCGTTATGGAATGATGTTCTGAGGTAACTCATCGCTTAGAAAGAAAATACTGATTGCACAATAGAGAGCAGTAAAAATAATATGCGATGTTCAGTCACGGAAATCATGTAGGCACAATAATCTTCAAAGAGGTTGGCATTTTAACTGCCTCGTCAAAATACATATATTTGCTAATGACATTCGTTATAAACAGCCCATCACAGTTTGAGAAGAACAGTCTTGTCCATTGGGAGAACACGAGAGGGAAAAAAGATCTTACCCATTGTTAAAGCTGTCAGTGGCTCAGAAAGGAGTTCAATATGCAGCAACAAATATCTCTGATTATTTGCCTAATAACATAAAATGTCTGGCAGGTAGCAAAGTAAGTTCAAATCGAACTTAAAAATTAAAATGTCTGGTAGATAGCAAAGTGAGTTTTAAATCGAACTTAAAAATCACTTCTCCTGGACGACTCCTTCTGTTCCATTGAAGAATGTCTATTGAAAAGGTGGTAGCCAGAGAAAAAATACGCTCTTTCCACATCATTTCCATAAAACAATCATTCAAATGATCTACCGAACATTTAACTAACTGACCAACCAAAGACTGTTATACCGGCAGTCGTACAATAGCACCTTCGACCATAGATACTAATAGACTGGGCAAGCCATGGAGGTAGAATAAGGGGAGATGGCGCTACAGACTTGGGCTGTACGTTGTTTTGAAGCCAGTGGGCGGGGCTTGCCGCCATCTTGGATCCCCCAAAACATTAGCAGACGAGTGTTTACAATTGCTTCTTGTTCGTTATTTATGTCGTGTGCACGTGATATTTGTTTTATATAGTAAATGTTACTCGGTTTTAGTGAACAACACAGCATAAGGAACGCAACTTCAAACGTTTTTCTGGTCTTAAATGCGTATTCGATACAGTAATACGTAAAAATATTACGCTTCTTGCCTCAGTACTGTAATTCCTTTTTGTTTATACACTTAGAATAACCGAGAAGAGACGTATGTGCTATGAAAAGCGTGCTTTTGTAATCCATTTCTATTCACTTTCATTGTGTTTGTGTCGATAATTGATAAAGCCAGAACTCCAAAAACAATGATTGATAGTTTAGAGGCACCGATTTGTATTCGTTGCATTTTCAAGTCAAATGCAAATTTTAAATGTTCACGTTTGCAAGAAACTTACCTTATTTCCTTTGGTGTCCCATAGATGTATACAGGGTATGATATAAACAAGCCAGCTGTCATGTCAACAAAGTGAAAAATACGTTAAATTACGAAGGAACAGAACTGAATTTAAGATTGTCAGGCCCATTGCAATTTCCACATCTGCTTTCTTTTTAAATTGTACCTACCAAATGACATTCAGCGTGGCAAAGAACAGAAATTTACAGGGTAATACGACAACACAGCGATTAATGTAATGATCTAAGCCTGGACTTCGATAGGGAACTTTGCTTTAACAAATATGTAACCATTTAAGTACTTATAATTTAACCACTGTAACAGGTGTTCCACACGTTTTACTGAAGATTTAATTAACTACATGTAGTTACATTAGTTTTATATTAAATTATTGCATTTTAAAACATTAGTCCCCATTTCCAGGATATTTCTTGCCAGGACTTTTCAGTTACTTCAGAATAACCACACAGTGAAAACCAAGTGTAATGCTCACTTCCAGACAGCTCTTCGCCTTGGATTGATAGAAATCTAAAGTTAAATCACAGAAATAAAACCATACTGTAAAACTTCACAGTGCATCAGAATTTCAAGTATATATAAGAAAATAGCGCTTAAATAAGTCCACTTACGAATGAAATGTGATTTGTTTAAACTTTAGACTACAATCAGAACGATTAGTACACCCGTGAGCGACGCAAGCCCGGCATTTTTTATCAAAACACTTCACGACTACACGGAATCAAACCACCAGAAGCGAATGTTTTGGGGTAGCTAACATGGCGGACCTTCTCTTGGGTCGGCTTCAAGTTTGTGACGTAATGACAACTCCTCTTATTTTTACCTCCATGGGGCAAGCAGTGCGGCGCATGGAGGTAGAATACCTCCATGGTGCGGCGGCTATACATCTGGCGTGGCTGCAACATAGAATCACGTGACTGTTGGCAGAACGTCGGCGGGAGTTCAAGGCAGCATTCTGATTCCTGATTTCACTTCCAGTATTCCTCAGTGGATTTCCTGCTAACTTCACCACATAAAATGTAGCTTATGTAAACACAGCTAGAAGTGATAAATTATTGCGTAACCACTGTACAAATTTAGTTTTACAGCCATTACTTCACAATGAACTTTATGAACTGCTGAAACACTTTCGATGTTCGGCAATATATTCGCTGCGAATATTTGAGTGTTACCAATTATGAGATGCATTCTCTACTAACAATACGCGTTATGCACTGCATAAAATGTAAATATTGCGTGTGTGTGTTTTAGTGCCTTGGTTGTAGAAAGTGTTATAGACTTCATAAATTGCTTTGAAAACAAAATTATTATTGGGGCGATTCTTGGACAAATTAGTTACAGTTAATTTACATCATTAGCTGAGCGCAATGCTGCTTCATTACCTTATTTAAAAATAATATACCTCGTCCTGAATCTTGACCAGAATGCCATGTCGACGCCCGCCGACTGCTCACACACAACTGCTAACCCGCAACTGAACTGTCTCGTAACTCGACTGCCACAGAACTGAACTCTCGCGCGGTCAAGCGCAGACTAGGAACGACAAATAGCTCTCTGGTCAGAGACTCTGCAATGCCTCGCCATCGCCGCCACACAACATACGTGTTTCAAGGCATAATGGTTTTTCACTGAGCATCGCAACAATCAAACCTGAGATAGTAGTGTACTATGATACTACCTATAAAGAAACTGATGCACTGGATGTGAAGTGCACTGTTTAGTCTACCCAGCAGGTGTTCCAGAAGATGGCCCTGCACTATTCTATAGCATCATGAATATTTGTGTGGTATATACATTAGTGATATATTCATCACTGACAGAAAATTTAATAATCACAGTTTTCCTTCAAGTTTCTGACATGGCAGTTGATGAGATCATATCTGAAGAGACAGCTATCAACCCACACTTTCAGCATGAAGTAGGACTACAATTACCAGAATTCTGAAATGTGGATCTACTAAACCTAGTGTTGCTCTAGGAAAATAAGTAAGATGTGACATGTGTCCCAGATCAAAGATGAGAAAATGAAAGGTTGCTGTATTAGTTATAGCACACAAATATGCAGTGACTAAGAAGTGTGAAATGACTGTGTTCAAAGCTATGTAGACTTGTTTAATTCCTGGTTTAAGTCATTCACATTATTTCATTGCTGTGTTTCCTGCTGCCATCCATTAATACCAGAATGTCAACAACTACTTTGTTACTTTAAAATCTTCAACATGTTCACTGTGGCTGACACAAAGGTCAATAAGAGCTACTAGCCACGAGCTTTTAAGTGTCAGCTGCAGTGAATGTGCAAAACAAGAAAATTTTTGCAATTTAATTTAAAGTCCTATTCAGCTTCCTTTTTCAGGCGTGTTTATTTTTAAATATTAAAGCTGATGAGAGTTTCATTATGAGACCCCTAATTTTGAAATCTGGATGACATCATCCCAGCACTGCAACAAAATATGCACTATACACAACAGGTTCAATGCAATCTCTCCTCTCCACAAATTTGCACCTCAGATGTGTTATATGTCATATATATGTTATACATCATTACTACAGTTAATTTTCCATATATCTGAGCAAAACGAGTTATTGTGTGTCCATGTTTATCTCATCTAGGCATTGCATCTTTCCCTTAACTTCAGTGTGCTTTAGAACAAAATTTGTATGAAAAGTTTTCTGTGTAAATTACCTATTCTACAGCTAATGCTTGTGTAACCCAGTGTGCCATTCAGGTGGGTTTACTGGTGTGTCAACATAATTGAGAGGTTTGGTTTGAAAGGGTTTCTTGAAATATATTCCCACATAAATTTTTATCTATTCTCAGTTGAAAAATATATTACACACTGTCAGTGCCATTTCAATGCAAAGATTTTAAATAATGCTGGGGAATATACCAATAACACAGTTGCAGCATACCTCAGAAATTTAATTTTAGTTGCTTCAACCAATGACAATTACGGACCAAGTCTTGCACTGCCCTGTTTTGTGTATTAACCCGTTGGCTGGCATGAAGGTGCCGGTGGTCACAGCACATTGCTCTGCTGGGGCCAGCACTGATCTCATGGTAACAACCAGGTATCAGCAATTTTACACTTTAATCTTACTGAGGAAAAATATTTACTTATATTTGATATCCCTTACCATTTCAAGACAATTTTTTGGTTTGAGGTATTTTTATTTAAATGACTAAAAAGTTATTCATGAATTCAGTTTTAGATACATATTTAACATAATATATTTAACTGTGTAAAGGATAATTCCTGAAACAGTAATTAGCATTCTAGCTGTATCTTTTTAGCCAAGGCTGTACAGATGCATATACTTCACACTAGTTCCTAAACGACTGCTTAACACATTGACTACCATGCTGCTGACAGCACACTTAATGCTGTATTCCAGACCTAATCATGTCAGGGCCAAGAAATGCAGAAGATAATCTCTCAGGGAGTACTATAATCTAATAATGTAAACTTATAACTAAAAAGGCCATTTCCAATTATGTCTACCAAGCAAATTATGCTTTGAGTCAGTGATTTCTTTTGCCATAACTGACTAGTGAACACGCATGCCATAGGATGGTAAATATTTATACTTTGCCTGCGAGAAGCAGCTATGCACATAGTCCAATTTATGTTGAAATTATCACCTGGGTATTTTAATTAAATTTGGTCTACTATAAGCAACATGATAAAGGAATCAAAAGAAAGACACACACAGAATTAATTTCTTTATTAACAATGCTCGGATTTCCACATCACCATAGAGGTACCAAGCTGGATGCGTTACTCGTTTTTTTACATGGCGAGTTTCCCCAATAGGCCTATAAACCATGAAACAGACAAAAAAGCTACTCCTCGTTGTCTTCACTTCCTTGGACTTTCACTTCAGAAACTCTGAAACATCCATTACAAAAACACATTACACCACTCACAAATCTGGATTCAGTCACTGCAATTCATATCTATTTTACTGTCAAAAATACTGAATATGATCAATGATTAATTGTGAACATTCAAAGGTTTTCAAATGTGCAGGTTACTGTTAGAATACAGTTACTACACAATTTTTGATCAGGAAAAAGTTACGATGATTGCAACTTAAATAGCGAAGCCATTTGTTATGAGAATACGCCGTTACCACAAATAATCCACATAGATGCATTGAAAGAAACTTTACTGAGTAACATAATGCATCAGAATACTATAGGCACAAAGAATGAAATTTCTGTAGATTTACCATACATTTTACTTTTCTTGCGCATGATAAGATTACTAACGGAAGTTACTTACCGTCCATTGTCTGGAATATAAACTATCCTTTCTCGTCTGCAAACACGTGCTTTTGCAGCAAGTATTATCAATTTTTTTCCGTGATTGAGAAGCTTTAACGCACACAAATCCACAAGACATCAGCATGCCATGTTCAAAGAATATCCGCGTTTCGAAAACTACCAGCGATATTAGCTTGCATGAGAGACGTCGTCATGCCATGATATGACGTCATGATTCCTCGGGGCCCGCGAGACGCTTCTGTACAATAGCACCTTCGACCATAGATACTAATAGACTGGGCAAGCCATGGAGGTAGAATAAGGGGAGATGGCGCTACAGACTTGGGCTGTACGTTGTTTTGAAGCCAGTGGGCGGGGCTTGCCGCCATCTTGGATCCCCCAAAACATTAGCAGACGAGTGTTTACAATTGCTTCTTGTTCGTTATTTATGTCGTGTGCACGTGATATTTGTTTTATATAGTAAATGTTACTCGGTTTTAGTGAACAACACAGCATAAGGAACGCAACTTCAAACGTTTTTCTGGTCTTAAATGCGTATTCGATACAGTAATACGTAAAAATATTACGCTTCTTGCCTCAGTACTGTAATTCCTTTTTGTTTATACACTTAGAATAACCGAGAAGAGACGTATGTGCTATGAAAAGCGTGCTTTTGTAATCCATTTCTATTCACTTTCATTGTGTTTGTGTCGATAATTGATAAAGCCAGAACTCCAAAAACAATGATTGATAGTTTAGAGGCACCGATTTGTATTCGTTGCATTTTCAAGTCAAATGCAAATTTTAAATGTTCACGTTTGCAAGAAACTTACCTTATTTCCTTTGGTGTCCCATAGATGTATACAGGGTATGATATAAACAAGCCAGCTGTCATGTCAACAAAGTGAAAAATACGTTAAATTACGAAGGAACAGAACTGAATTTAAGATTGTCAGGCCCATTGCAATTTCCACATCTGCTTTCTTTTTAAATTGTACCTACCAAATGACATTCAGCGTGGCAAAGAACAGAAATTTACAGGGTAATACGACAACACAGCGATTAATGTAATGATCTAAGCCTGGACTTCGATAGGGAACTTTGCTTTAACAAATATGTAACCATTTAAGTACTTATAATTTAACCACTGTAACAGGTGTTCCACACGTTTTACTGAAGATTTAATTAACTACATGTAGTTACATTAGTTTTATATTAAATTATTGCATTTTAAAACATTAGTCCCCATTTCCAGGATATTTCTTGCCAGGACTTTTCAGTTACTTCAGAATAACCACACAGTGAAAACCAAGTGTAATGCTCACTTCCAGACAGCTCTTCGCCTTGGATTGATAGAAATCTAAAGTTAAATCACAGAAATAAAACCATACTGTAAAACTTCACAGTGCATCAGAATTTCAAGTATATATAAGAAAATAGCGCTTAAATAAGTCCACTTACGAATGAAATGTGATTTGTTTAAACTTTAGACTACAATCAGAACGATTAGTACACCCGTGAGCGACGCAAGCCCGGCATTTTTTATCAAAACACTTCACGACTACACGGAATCAAACCACCAGAAGCGAATGTTTTGGGGTAGCTAACATGGCGGACCTTCTCTTGGGTCGGCTTCAAGTTTGTGACGTAATGACAACTCCTCTTATTTTTACCTCCATGGGGCAAGCAGTGCGGCGCATGGAGGTAGAATACCTCCATGGTGCGGCGGCTATACATCTGGCGTGGCTGCAACATAGAATCACGTGACTGTTGGCAGAACGTCGGCGGGAGTTCAAGGCAGCATTCTGATTCCTGATTTCACTTCCAGTATTCCTCAGTGGATTTCCTGCTAACTTCACCACATAAAATGTAGCTTATGTAAACACAGCTAGAAGTGATAAATTATTGCGTAACCACTGTACAAATTTAGTTTTACAGCCATTACTTCACAATGAACTTTATGAACTGCTGAAACACTTTCGATGTTCGGCAATATATTCGCTGCGAATATTTGAGTGTTACCAATTATGAGATGCATTCTCTACTAACAATACGCGTTATGCACTGCATAAAATGTAAATATTGCGTGTGTGTGTTTTAGTGCCTTGGTTGTAGAAAGTGTTATAGACTTCATAAATCGGCATAAACAACGAAACCTGTAACGTTAACACACGTGTTCACATCGAATGTAACGAACTCAATTGTGTCTTTCACCCACAAAACGTAAAGCAGTTTCATTTGAAAGCTCGTTTTTGGTTTAAACAGTTTGTTTCGTAGGTGTATCAAATAAGATATCTACAAAATCAGTACTTACTTACATGAATACTTGTTCCACAGATCATGAATACGATACTTCGCAATGATGTGTCAGTTTAATGAAAGGTAGACCTATCATTATATGACAATTCTTCCAATCACTTATTTATACCTAAAAAATCGTCTACTGAGTAGGAGCTGTCATTCATAGATTCTTTTAGTTTGATTTTAAATGCTGGTTGGCTATCTGTCAGGCTTTTAATGCTTTTTGGTAAATGACCAAAGATTTTTGTAGCAGCATATTATTTATCCCATACATTACAGCTTATTATCTGGAAACTAACATAGGCCATACAACTACCTTTTTGCAAATGGTATTCAGTATCTGTTTCTGATATTCGTATGTTTTGTAACTGGGAAGTACAAAATAAAACTAAACCCTGATGAGAAATCAAACCCCTAACTTGTTTTTGCAAATTGATCTTTAAAATAATACCAGCATAATTCACCCCCTTTTTGTACCAAAGTCAGATTTAATCTAGGATAGTAAAAATCATCCTTTCTTCTTATGTAGTAGCAATGTACATTGCCATTGCTTTTGGAGTGGGAAGGGTTATTGGTAATAAATCTCTCTCTCTCTCTCTCTCTCTCTCTCTCTCTCTCTCTCTCTCTCTCTAACACACACACACACACACTATATATATATATATTCTTCAAAGTGCTTCGAACAGATGCGTGTGTGCACAGTAGGCTTGAAATCTTTTCGTTTCACTGCCTGTATCCACATCTGCCTGCGCCCTTCATCCTTTGGAAACCTATACGAAAGAGAAAAAGCAGCTTTGTAGCTTACCATTTCAAGAAATATATACCATTGCAATGTGCGCCTGGAAACACACACAGCACTTCAATTTACGTAACTGTGGCGTTCTGGGTAAGGATATGATACACACAATAGCTTATCAGTATTCAAGAAATGCCGCTAAATTAAACTAATAATACTTACACGTGAAATTTAATGTTACTTCCCTTCACAAAACGCTCGGTACAACCATAAGCACAACAGGATACCACCATTGTTTTGCCAATAGTCACGTGGTATAGCAGTAGAGATGTTGGTGCCACGAAATATACGTCATGACCAGTTTACCAATATCTATGGTCGAAGAATAGCACCCAAAAGAAAAACGATTTAAAGCAGCAGCTTAGGATGTGATCCACCTGCTAAACAGTACGTTGGAATAAATCTGTTATTTAGTGAAGAAGTAGCATCTTATACACAACCAATTTTCTTCTACTGAAGCGATGTAAACGACCGTAGTACACAATAATAAATTCATTTTATTAAAAGAAAGTGTACGTATTCAAAACGAATAATGTAGAATATAGTTTTGCAAATTAATATGAAACCTTAATTCAGCAGTCCCATTTCTGCAGATATTGCACTGCAGTTCAGTCTGTTCTCCTGTTAGTACCATAGTTATACAACAATTTACATTACTTATTATGAAGTATGTAATATTCACTGCATAATTGTGAAGTCGTTACTTATCACTTCTCAGTATTATATCTGATTACGTACACTCCTCAGAAAACCAGTTGTCAGTTGCCTTTGCTTCTGTGATTCAAATTTAGCTTATTTGGTTCTCTTATTGTTATGGATGATGAGAATATCATTATCGCGATAGGAATCTAGACAACTTCTTTTGTGAGTCAGTACCAACCCTGCCTTACTAAAATTTCTTTCACTCTAGGCACTACTGGCAGGTATACAGAAAACCTCTTTGCTGAGTTTCGACAGAGCACACGAATTTGTTTTCCACCATGAAAGAAGATTTGTGAACTCATCGTTTGGACTCTCCATGTTCATATATTTCTCAACCTCATCTTTCGATTTTGAGGTGAATGTTCGCCAATTTTGAATTTTTTTTGTGGGAGAAGGCATGACATCTTTCGTTACGTTCGTATCAACAACGTTATTTAACATTTTTCGCACATCTTGATGAATTTTTTCTCTTCTTTCTTCGGGAAAAACTAATAGTTCCTTGAAACAGGGATGCAAGAACGTTACCACGTAATTAATGTCATGTAGTTCATGTAGAACTTTCTGTTTTATAAACAGTTCTGCCCTTTTCTTTAGCTTACACATTGTCACATCGTCATTTCCATATTAGCAGAGACCTATCAGTTTCAAAATCCACGGCACTACAAATGGTAGTGTTGGCTCATTGCCTCCTTGCAAATCGTCCGTGGCCTCTTTGAAAACCTTCAGAAATTGAATAACGCTTTCCACAGTCGCATTCTGATACGACGTCATCATCTCGTGGTTGTTTGAATCACTCAAATCGGTCTCTATTTGGTCTTTCTGGGAATGGGATGAGTCTAACATCATGTACACACTGTTCCACCTGGTTTCTGCATCGTGGTGTAAGGTTTTATCTAATCTCACGACTAAGCCAGATCGCTTCACAAAGCCTACTAGTTCACGTACAGTCATGATGGAGTCATAAACTGCAGGAATCTCATCGACTAAGAAACCTTCATTCAATGTGTGCCTCAGTGCTGCATTAATACAGTGCATCAGACATGGGAGTCGTCTGTGTGCTTCTAGTGCTTTCTTGATGTTAGCTCCCTGATCTGTAACTAAAGTAACCTGTCATAGTTCCGAGGACGTTATCTGGAACTCTGCCGTTTGTTCATATATTTCCGTAATGATAATGTTCACCAGTCTTTGCAACATCAGGAAACCTCGTAGATAAGAGTACACTGTATTTTAGTTTCCATTTGTCCGTCGACTCATCACGTCATTGAACACTGGTTTTTACCAGTTGCGTCTTTCACTACTGGAATAAGTTCACTCCTGACTTGATCAGCTAATTCCTTAATATGTCGTGCTACAGTCCTTGGGGAAGGTAGCACGTCTTGGGCGGTGATTTGTCCATTTTTTGCTCCTGTATTTATCAGCTCTTGAGCTAAGCTTATGAACCCTTCACCACTTACCATATTAAATGGTCGGAGGTCTGTTGCACACATTAAAACACATTTGTCCCTAATAGAGGTGCAACGCTTGACAAGTATCGATTATCCTTACATTTATGTCTGTTCATTCGCGTTGTGCTTCCTTTGTAAGCAAGCAATGTTCCACAATTTCCATTTTGGCACTGAACGTAACCAACGGAAGACGTGTATCTCTTTCAACAACCACCTGAAACAGTCGTAATAAACACCTTCATGTATGTTTCACGAAGACAATTTTTCTTTTCGTTTACGGACACAACAAACGTATAAATTCATTAAACATGCTACACAAACGAAGCGATTCGATTAATCAAATACTATCACGTATCGAATTCGGAAGCTCTATTCTGTAATTATTTAGTAATAACTGAAGGGCTTACCTTAAATTTTTCCCAACTGGAACTGTCACTCCTTACTCCCACTTTATTTATCAGAATGTACGTCCCATCAGCAAGTTTCTTCAACACAACATCTTTTGTGATGGTAGTCATTGCACTGGTCCCGGTTCCGCAACCACTCATGCTGTTGTGAGTTCAGTCCCGTGACAGTTTACTGCCTACCGTTACATTACGATAATGCGAGTCTCTCGGCCAGCTCGCGCTCTCGCAGTCTCGGGCCGGCACTTTTCCTATTCGACAATCCTCGTCTCACCTCAGTTTCATACCGTGACGTCAGTCATCCCCACCTCACGCGCCTGTGCCAGCGATAACGAGCCGCGTACTCAGTGAGAAGCGAGCGAGACTGAGCAGCGTTTTGACGTGCTCTGGTATACAGTCTTTCCCAGGCTTTAAAAGTAGCATTAAAATTACCTCACTGCATGAGTTGGGAAAGTGTCGTGACACCCAAAAGAAGTTAAAAATGGGCAAGAAGATTTCTTTGCCTTGCCATGTGAGGTGCCATGACATACTGTAATGGGCTCTGATGACATGTCGTAAGCTGTAGATAATACAGAATCCATTTGCCACAGGAAAAAGGGGCAGTAGTTTTCTTCATCAGAGGTGGAACTGAAGTCCCAGTGACTGTGACTGGCAGCAGTGGTAACTGAGGCAAAACAGACTCTAGAGATAGCCATTCCATGTTACAGCAGCCACTGGGCACCTCCCTCCTCTCCCAAAGATCCTCCTGATTATCTCCCATATGGAAAGGTTTATGAAAATCACGAACTGTTGCCACGATCTCTTTTTGCTGTCTCGAATAATGCAGCATTATTTTATCCTCGTTAGCCATCTGCAAGGATCTCTGAAGTTGGCCATCATTTGAACGTACAAAGAGCTGCCCACCTGGTCCCGATCCAGTATTTATCGCGCCCCCAAGGGACAGGTTGTCTTTTCAGCTGGGCCAAAGAATATGGAACAGACACTTCAGCAGCATGGTGGATCATATTGGTATGTCATGCTCCAGTTACTGGACATTACCATGGTGCTCTAAAACAGCAAGTAGTCTGTAGAGCATCCAGTCTACCCTACTGAGCAGCCATCATGGTGCCGTGTACCTGACAGCAATAGATCAATAGCACTGAACAACGTAGTTGCAGTGCTGAAGTGTGTGCTGCGTTCCGTATATAACACACGCGCACACACACACACACACACACACACACACACACACACACACACACACACACACACATATAATATGGGGACACTAGAAGGCTCCCTACTCCTGGGGAAGGTGGTTGCAGAATCTTGAATCACACTGTATGCGTTAAAAAGCCACAGTGGATGAATGGGTGAGTGAGCTGAGTAAGGTGGTCACAGAGAGCTACTTCATCAAACACATCATGTGGGGGCAAGTAGAATATTGGCAACCTATATGACATACATGCACTGATACAGCAACAACTTGTAGGCTGGATGTGAGGGAAAGAAGCGAGGAGTGGTAGGAGCTGTTTACAAAAATTGGCAGTCATTCTTTAGTTCTCTCTCCACTAAGGCTGTCCTTTCAAAGGAGAATGTAAGCATATGGCTCAGAGGCACCAGAGATTTTAAAATATGTCTCCTGAAACAGATACACATAGGTCTACTGAACTGGCATTACTTTTGGCTTTTGCTAAATTTCTACTTATTCTTTTATCGGCATTCGTACATACTTGTATTTCACTCCCTTTTCATGCAATGTTATGTGGTCCCTTCATGGTGTTTACCATTGATACAAACTGCAATGTTACTGCTCAGTCCTCTTGCTGTAGCCACGCAGGTCCCACATGGTGCAATTTATTAGTGCTGACCTCGAATGTTACCACCGTTGTCTCAGGTTTATAGTTGATCACCAAATCAGGTTTATAGTTTATTTGCTTTTTGCACCATAGGGTCGTTATTTACTTGAGCTTTGGGCTAGTGTACGACTTCCACATAATGTCCTATGACGGCTGTATTTTCTTAGTCTGCATGCACTCCCGGTAGAAATTTTGGGACGAGACATTTTCCCATTTGAAAGTCCACGTTCTTTGAAGCCACAATTGGGGAGGTATTATGACAATCCATCTGTGCTAGTTTGCCTGCTAGTTGTTTTTGGGTGTGGACATTGTGTCCTAGTACTGCTAGTTAGGCTATTTAAAAAATTTTATTGTTTAAAGGAGTAGGTTACAATTATTGTTTTACTTTAGATTTCAAATATGCCTGGTGATGGGGCTGTAAAACCAAAACCATGGCAGCGTATAGCAACTTCTGTCATATAAGACTTTGGTCAATAAAAGTATTTTACCACTGCATCGGATTTGTTTAGCATGAACATTTTGCAGACAGTTGTGAATGTCCCACAAACAAAAATTTAAAGATATTTTATGTAAATGATAAGAGCAAAAATTCAAAGGAAAAGTAGGACAGTGCAAACATAATTTTATGATACATTTGTGAAAGATTAATACCTTTCTGTGGAATGTGATGAAACTTTAAGAGAGTCCAGTATGTTTAAAACTTCCGTAACTAAGAAATGAAGAGGATTCATTCCAATTTCTGCAGTTTCAGCTTGAGACCTAAACACTGCTACATTTGTGTAAAAATGGCATCAGTCCTGTTCCAGCTTATGGTCAATTTAGGCAGTGTTAAAAGAGTGCATATTCCATCAGTTCTCACAAATGGAATTGTGTATACATCAAAAATCTCAATTATCAGTCAAAATATTTCTTCCGTGGAAATGGTTATAGATTCTTAGAATGTAACAACCAGCAAGCTGAACTCTGAACTTCAAAAGTTAAAGGAGGTTCTGTTGAACGATGTGAATCATTTTAGTGTCACATGGAAGCAGAGAGATAAATTTTTGTATCTGTTTTTGTTAATATTTCCATTATGAAAATACATACACAGTCTGACAAGAAAAAGTAAATCACCCAGAAACTGCAGCTCGATGCCAATGTACATGTCACTGGCTGATTTGAACTACAATTCTTTCTGACAAAGTAGAAAGGCCACCACAGTGCATCAGTATTGTTTGTGTTTTGTGATGTTACTGGGCCCGGTAAGATATACAATGGGCATGAACAGCGTCTGACATTCAGTGATGACTGTGAAGGACATGGAGATGCCATGTACTCATGGGAGATAGTGTTATCAGTATCTGACAGAGTCTTTGGATCTCAATTCAGCTGGCTACATCTGTCATCAATGTTCTGGTCAACTACGTCTGACCACAAGGATCATACTGCACAAAAATTATATTGTAAGTTCTTTACACCTGCACCTGCACCTGCTATCCAAGCACATTCTGCACCATTGGTCGGAGACTAACAGCAGTTGGACCATGGAATTACCATCCCAGGCCATTAACACAATACAAATGACTGCATTTGGTAGGTGCCTCAAACGGGGAACATAGACTTCTGACGAATCAGATCACATTGCGTTCAGCAACGCATTGCAGTTCTGCACTGCCCCGGATCACCATTGTCAGCAAATACCCCACCCACCTGGAGAGAAGTTCCTTTCTTCCAATTTTTTCGAGAGGCACAGCGGTGTTACTCCTGGCATTACAATGTGAGCAGTCATAGAGAATGACATCTACATCTACATTTATACTCCGCAAGCCACCCAATGGTGTGTGGCGGAGGGCACTTTACGTGCCACTGTCATTACCTCCCTTTTCTGTTCCAGTCGCGTATGGTTCGCGGGAAGAACGACTGTCTGAAAGCCTCCGTGTGCACTCGAATCTCTCTAATTTTACATTCGTGATCTCCTCGGGAGGTATCAGTAGGGGGAAGCAATATATTCGATACCTCATCCAGAAACGCACCCTCTCAAAACCTGGTGAGCAAGCTACACCGTGATGCAGAGCGCCCCTCTTGCAGAGTCTGTCACTTGAGTTCGCTAAACATCTCCGTAACGCTATCACGCTTACCAAATAACCCTGTGACAAAACGTGCCGCTCTTCTTTGGATCTTCTCTATCTCCTCCGTCAACCCAATCTGGTATGGATCCCACACTGATGAGCAATACTCAAGTATAGGTCGAACGAGTGTTTTGTAAGCCACCTCCTTTGTTGATGGACTACATTTTCTAAGGACTCTCCCAATGAATCTCAACCTGGTATCCGCCTTACCAACAATTAATTTTATATGATCATTCCACTTCAAATCGTTCCGCACGTATACTCCCAGATATTTTACAGAAGTAACTGCTACCAGTGTTTGTTCCGCTATGATATAATCATACAATAAAGGATCCTTCTTTCTATGTATTCGCAATACATTACATTTGTCTATGTTAAGGGTCAGTTGCCACTCCCTGCACCAAGTGCCTATCCCCTGCAGATCTTCCTGCATTTCGCTACAATTTTCTAATGCTGCAACTTCTCTGTATACTACAGCATCATCCGCGAAAAGCCGCATGGAACTTCCGACACTACCTACTAGGTCATTTATATATATTGTGAAAAGCAATCGTCCTATAACACTCCCCTGTGGCACGCCAGAGGTTACTTTAACGTCTGTAGACGTCTCCCCATAGATAACAACATGCTGTGTTCTGTTTGTTAAAAACTCTTCAATCCAGCCACACAGCTGGTCTGATATTCTGTAGGCTCTTACTTTGTTTATCAGGCGACATACGATTGCCTTGAACTTTTTCCATAAACACTCAACATTGTCAGTGTCGGAACAGAAATTTTCGTTTTGATCTGTTAGGTAGTCTGAAATCTGTCTTCTATTACTCTTGCTAAACAGATAAACCTTCCTCCCTTTTTTTATATTCCTATTAACTTCCATATTCAGGGATGCTGCAACAGCCTTATGATCACTGATTCCCTGTTTTGCACTTACAGAGTCGAAAAGTTCGGGTCTGTTTGTTATCAGTAGGTCCAAGATGTTATCTCCACGAGTGGGTTCTCTGTTTAATTGCTCGAGGTAATTTTCGGATAGTGCACGCAGTATAATGTCACTCGATGCTCTGTCCCTACCATCCGTCCTTAACATCTGAGTGTCCCAGTCTATATGTGGTAAATTGAAATCTCCACATAAGACTATAACATGCAGAGAAAATTTATGTGAAATGTATTCCAGATTTTCTCTCAGTTGTTCTGCCACTAATGCTGCTGAGTCGGGAAGTCGGTTAAAGGAGCCAATTATTAACCTAGCTCGGTTGTTGAGTGTAACCTCCACCCATAATAATTCACAGGAACTATCCACTTCTACATCACTACAGGATAAACTACTACTAACAGCGACAAACACGCCACCACCGGTTGCGTGCAATCTATCCTTTCTAAACACTGTCTGTGCCTTTGTAAAAATTTCGGCAGAATTTACCTCTGGCTTCAGTCAGCTTTCTGTACCTATAACGATTTCAGCTTCGGTGCTTTCTATCAGCGCTTGAAGTTCCGGTACTTTACCAATGCAGCTTCGACAGTTTACAATTACACTACCGATTGCTGCTTGCTCCCCACATGTCCTGACTTTGCCCCGCACCCTTTGAGGCTGTTGCCCTTTCTGTACTTGCCCGAGGCCATCTAACCTAAAAAACCGCCCAGTCCACGCCACACAACCCCTGCTACTCGTGTAGCCACTTGCTGTGTTTAGTGGACTCCTGACCCACCCTCTGCGACCGCCCGTCCATGACTTCAGGTCATGGTTGGTAATAACTGAGGGATCTCTGATGGCACAATGGTACATTGCATCCTCACATTACCTCTCATGCTACAGTGTTGTTGTGCCACTTTTCAACAAGATAATGTTTGTCCACACATGGTATGTGTCTACAAACTGTCTGCATGATGTAGAGATATGCCCATGGCCAGCAAGACCCCTGTATCTGTCCCAGATAGAACACAAAGTAACCTCATACTGCCAAGTTCTTGGTAAATTTGCAATTCTGAAATAACACCCAAAAAGTTTCATTTCTCTCCCTCCTCCCCTTTTGAGTGCTGTCCCCCCCCAGTTACTGTATTTGTATTTTGTGCACAAATACTTCATATGCCTACATCACTTTTTCAAGCACATTAAAATATTACCGAATAGTGTCATAATTTACCATCAAGAGCTGATGATAATTACTTCCTTATTACAAGTAACAGTCACAGACTTATCATCAAACATTCACAACAGCTTATGTGTTTGTAGAATTCTCAGGTGTCTGCTTGGGTCAGATCAAAATGTGTCCACGATATTCCAGCAGACAGACTTTTTGGCATATTCATGTAGTTCCTGATGACTGCTTCTTCTTGGGTCAATGTGGAGCTGAGTGATGAAGGAGATAACAGCCAAAGTATTGGGTGCTTATACTTGAAGCGTAGCTTCTCAAAGAGGTCCAGCATGGGCTGTAATCATCATATGACATACGGCAGTGAATTCGATAGAAATGCTATTACATTAATGTGGAACTGATTAACAGTGGAAAGAAAAATAGTTCCAATTGCGGTCATTGGGTGCAAATCTGGTGCTGTATATTGTTTGTATGATGGGGATATCCACACTGTCATTGGCAAGAGACAACATGAGTGAACAGTATGACTATCAAGAAGAGAGACCACGCGCTGTTAAAGACAGTTTTATATGAATGGTGGCAATTAAATTGCTGCACTCAGAGAGTACTGCTGACTGAAAGGTCTGAGGAGATACCCGATGTCAGTAAATGGTTTAAAGATAATTATAACAAAATTTGAAAGGACGAGTGAGCTTGGTGTGGCACATGAAAGAGAAAGGCACCGTGTAAATTATTGATGAAGTCGCTGTTGCTGTAAATGAACACACAGCACATGCCTCTGTTAGTGCTAATGCTCATGCAGTGTTATGAGAATTGTCCATCCCACAGTAAACAGTACAGAAATTTTTTTGTAGTTTTACTGCACTGCTACTCAAATAAAACATATGTGGAGTAGCAACTGAAACCTCACGATATGTAGCAACATTGCGAATTTGCTCATCGGTTTGTGACACAGATCTAAGTCGATGACATGTGGGCAGGAAATATTCTGTCGAGTGATGAGGCACTACAAGGTGCATTGTGTGGAGTGGATTCACAAGCATCTTTATTCTCAGTCCATTCTCCGTTGAAGAGAAGAGACTCAGAGGGCCTGTCAGACGTATTGTGATCTGGACGTTATTGAGACCCCCTTGCATACCTGTTTCCATGCAATATGAGGCAACACCTCATGTCACTTACCCAGTACATGATCTGCTTAATGCAATGTTGTATGAACTTGTTATCTCCAGAAATTTTTGAAATGCACACCCTGCAAGATCACGACCTGAACCCACGTGACTTTTGGCTCAGGACATCCAAAAGAACCTGTCCACCAGGGAAACATTCAATCTCTACCTGATCTGAAGCCCAGTATACAGAAATACGGTGTTCAGATTCCACAGAAACTACTGCGAGCAACGGTTGCTTATATCATTTTATGGATCCAATATCTCATCAACTTCTCCGGTGCTCATACCTCTTTTTTTTTTCTGCCTGCATCCTGTTACTAATCCATTATATATGGAAACATTTCTATATGTCTTTCTTATATTTACGGTGCCAGATTTGTACCTGCTAGACAAAATTGTAACTAATTACTTTCCAGTGTAAATCAGTTTCACATTAACGGATTAACATAAATACCAAGTTTCGCTGTGCCATATGATAATTCCATCCGATACTGCACCTCTATGAGTAGCTGCGGTTTAATTATAAGCACCCAATATATAGGATGCCAATCCGAACAGAGCAGCAGTTATCAAGAACCAACTGAAGAAGGCATCAAGTCTGTCTGTCACATTATTGTGAAGAACTTATGATGTAACCTGGGCAGACACCTAGGAATTCTGAAAGTTATAATTAAGCCAGAAAAACATCAGATCACATAGTGCAAATCCTCCTGACACTTGCCTATTTGGCAATTTATGGACTGAAACAGGGTACATTCAGCCTCATGAAAAAAACTGAGGAGCTACTTCAAAGAATGCCGCTATGGTTTGGATCATGAAAAGTCACTAGAAAACACTGTTTTATGTCATACGAGTGGGTGTACGGTCTGTAAAATGAGGCAAGGACTGCAATACTTCATTATTATTATTATTATTATTATTATTATTATTATTATTTATTATTATTAATATGACTAGTACTGAAGTATGTCATGTCTAATTTTAAAAGAGTGGACCAACATTATACTCTGCTTTGCACACACCAGTGTGTATACATGGACAAAGAAAATAAATTCCCGGATTTTTCCCGAATTTCCCGGTTGAAAATACACTTTCTCCCGGATGAAAATACACTTTTTCCGTCTTAAGTGACAGTATACCTTTCCTCAGCACTGTAAAACTTATCAGTCCATAGAAGTTTATGGATTTCTACACAGACGTAGAATTTGCCGGCACTCTAGAAAACGAAACTCAGGGGGAAAAAAAACGTTTTGGAAAGATCTTTGATGTGCAGCAACATACATGCTGCATTTTTTTGTGTTACGGAGATATAAATTCGAATTCCACCAAACACCGCAAGTTACTTTACGAAGCAATGGAATCGAGATTACGACGCACTTTTGTAAGCCAGTCATAGCTCCTGTCACGTGATCTCGCCAGCTGATGACAGCATAGGACACGTGACGTAGTCAACCAATACCAAAGATCAATCTTCAGTAGGCCGAACACACAAAAAAGAAAAGTTAATGGTTTAAATTAATATACATAGTGTTGCTACAAGAAAAACAAAGCTTTCACAAAATAATATTGGTCTTGAAGATTAATAAGCTGCAAGAGAAGCTAAGCTTCCACATATAATGCTGATCTTTTTGCGCGTGTTACACTTTAAGATACATCACACAAATGAGCCAGTAAAATTTTTAATAATGATGTAAATATCTGATCTTCTGGGCTCGAAATTCTTCTAGATGGTCGTCCTCAAAGAGTTGATTTTTAAATGAGAGTCAAACACTCTGTGATTTAAGAAATTCATCATACATTCTAGCACACAGTTTATCTTGCGTAAAAGGAAAATTTACTTTGAAAGTAACACTTTTCAAACCACCATTCGCAATATTTTCCCGTGACCTGTTAGAAATTGGTTCGTTTCAGCAGTTGCCAGAGAGCGCCACATAATAGGCGTCACTGCGCCTGCGCAGCTACGATGACGCAGGAAGCCCACATGTTCTTAAGTGTAAAACATTAAAAGATCTTGCATTATGTCATAAAACAAACAAGACATCAATAGATACTTCAAGAGCATCGGAATTTCGTGAACCATACTGAAATGCATAATTCGGCATAAAGTGCACAATCGTTACGTCCAGATTTGGATGTAAATTTTCTGGAGTACCGGTACTGTATGGTTCAAATGGCTCTGAGCACTATGGGACTTAACTTCTGAGGTCATCAGTCCCTTAGAACTTAGAACTAATTAAACCTAACTAACATAAGGACAACACACACATCCATGCCCGAGGCAGGATTCGAACCTGCGACCGTAGCGGTCACGCTGTTCCAGACTGTAGCGCCTAGAACCGCTCGGCCACTCCGGTTGGCACCAGTACTGTATTATCTCATGTTTGGTTCTTTATTATGGCATAATGCCAAACGAGATAGAAGATGGAAAACATGCACTTGAAATGCAGTGAACAGTTGAAACTAGCCAACAGTGTGAAATTAACACTTTGTTTCAAATAAACTGACTGCCTCAGCGCAAAAGATTAATAAAAGCCAAATCTCTTTAGCAAACCAACGGAAAAACTTCATTGTTCTGCAAGGCGATTGATGCTCGACTGTCAGAAAGGTGGAAATGAAACCTGGAACTAACAACATATTTTAGCCGTCTGTAACTATGCGAAAGTATTTTAATTCATTTGGTAGCTCTCGGCCACAGAAATTCGTTTTGTTTTCATTCAATGTGAGAGCAATAAACGAAGAGGAAATAGCAAAATCACTAAACGTAAACACAGGTCATGTGGAAACTACCCACATCCCCACTACAACTCAGACTGCTCTGTGCATCAGCCCCGTATCTACAATATCTACATCTACATACATACTCCACAATCCACCATACAGTGCGTGGCGGAGGGTACCTCGTACCACAACTAGCATCTTCTCTCCCTGTTCCACGCCCAAACAGAACGAGGGAAAAATGACTGCCTATATGCCTCTGTACCAGCCCTAATCTCTCTTATCTTATCTTTGTGGTCTTTCCGCGAAATGTAAGTTGGCGGCAGTAAAATTGTACTACAGCCAGCCTCAAATGCTGGTTCTCTAAATTCCCTCAGTAGCAATTCACGAAAAGAACGCATCCTTTCCTCTAGAGACTCCCACCCGAGTTCCTGAAGCATTTCCATAACACTCGCATGATGATCAAACCTACCAGTAACAAATCTAGCAGCCAGCCTCTGAACTGCTTCTATGTCCTCCCTCAATCCGACCTGATAGGGATCCCAAACACTCGAACAGTACTCAAGAATAGGTTGTATTAGTGTTTTATAAGCGGTCTCCTCTACAGATGAACCACATCTTCCCAAAATTCTACCAATGAACCGATGACTACTATCCGCCTTCCCCACAACTGCCATTACATGCTTGTCCGCCTCCCCCACAACTGCCATTACATGCTTGTCCCACTTCATATCACTCTGCAATGTTACGCCCAAACATTTAATTGACGTGACTGTGTCACTACTAATGGAGTATTCAAACATTAAAGGATTCTTTTTCATATTCATCTGCATTAATTTACATTTATCTATATTTAGAGTTAGCTGTGATTCTTTACACCAATCACAAATCCTGTCCAAGTCATCTTGTATCCTCCTCCAGTCACTCGACGACGACATCTTCCCATACACCACAGCATCATCAGCAAACAGCTGCACATTGCTATCCACCCTATCCAAAAGATCATTTATGTAGATGGAAAACAACAGCAGACCTACCACAATTCCCTGGGGTACTCCAGATGATACCTTCACCTCCGATGAACACTCACCATCGAGGACAACGTACAGGGTTCTATTACTTAAGAAGTCTTCGAGCCACTCACATACTTGGGAACCAATCCCATATGCTCGTACCTTAGTTAGGAGTCTGCAATGGGGCTCCGAGTCAAATGCTTTCCGGAAGTCAAGGAATATGGCATCCGTCTGATACCCTTCATCCATGGTTCGCAAGATATCATGTGAAAAAAGGGCAAGTTGCGTTTCACAGGAGCAATGCTTTCTAAAGCCGTGCTGATGCACGGTCAGCAACTTCTCTGTCTCAAGGAAACTCATTATATTCGAACTGAGAATATGTTCGAGAATCCTGCAACAAACCGATGTTAAGGATATTGGTCTGTAATTTTGAGGATCCGTCCTTCTACCCTTCTTATATACAGGCGTCACCTGCGCATTTTTCCAGTCACTCGGGACTTTACGTTGGGCAAGAGATTCACAATAAATGCAAGCTAAGTAAGGAACAACTGAATTGGAATCCCATCAGGACCTGGCGATTTATTTATTTTCAACCCATTCAGCTGCTTCACACCCCCAGGAATGTCTATCACTATGTCCTCCATACGGGAATCTGTACGAGACTCATATGGCAGTATGTTTGTACGATCCTCCTGTGTGAAAGATTTCTCAAATGCTAAATTTAAAATTTCAGATTTTGTTTTGCTGTCTTCCATTGCCAGGCCAGACTGATCAGTGAGTGACTGGATGGAAGCCTTCGACCCACTTACCGATTTTACGTAAGACCAGAATTTCCTTCGGTTTTCAGCAAGATCTTTTGCTAAGGTATGACGGTGGTAGTGGTTGAATGCTTTGCGCATCGCTCGTTTTACAGCAGCACGAATGACTACTAACTTTTGCCTGTCCTCATTCTCCCGATCTTTCTTGTACCGCGAGTGCATCTGCCTTTGTTTCCTGAGCATTCTCCGAATTGCGCTGTTAAACCACGGTGGGACTTTTCCATCCATAACCCACTTTTTCGGCACATACTTGTCCAATGCGTGATTTACAATGTGTTTAAAATTTGCCCATAATTCTTCCACGTCCATCATACTGGAAGTAAATGAAGTCGATTCATTTACTAAGTGGGATGCTAACAACTGCTTATCTGCTCTTTCTAGTAAGAATACTCTCCTAGCCTTCTTGACCAACTTTTTAACTTTTGTAACCATAGTCGTAATGACAACATCATGATCACTCATTCCAAACCTGAGCAATTTAGATAGTGGCGCCCAGCCATACATCTGTAGCCAGAAGTGGGAGACAGTACTACGCATACGCGACTCAAGCGTGCATGCGCAAGAGCCCGCCCGCAACTGCTCAAATGAATCTAATGTGAACAGTTGTCATGTCCTGCTCATCGGTTGCAATTTGCTGTTAGGAAGCACTGCATTTTCTTCCTAAAGCCTTTGACACACTTTGGTTCGCAGATGCTTGTATGAGAACTGTGTTTTGTTGTTGTATATGGCGCATTTCATTTGCGACTTTATTTTCGGGTTTTTTTTCTCTCGTTCATGTTTTGTTGCTGCAGTATTATTCTGCAGAAGCAGGATACAGTAATATCCTTCGTTAGAATATTGTTTCTTATCAGTCAAAATCACAAAAATTTAGCTGGTAATTAAAACAATGAGAAATTCCCGAAATTCTAAAAAATTCCCGGGTTTTTCGCAGTTTTCTCTTGGGCGAAAAAATTCCCGGGTTTTTCCCGGATCTCCCGGGTCGTATACACCCTGACACACACAAAGTAGATGGTGCTCTAATATTGTAATAAATACAATATAAATATCAAACGCACTAGGGAAAGAGGATAATTTGATTCACTGGTACTCAAAACCCCCACATTAGTGAACATATCTTTTAAGTGGCTCAAAAATTTCCCTACAAAAAGAGTTCATCATTGGTTGACAAAACATGAACTTCATAACTTCATCAAGAGATGGAACCCATGAAGAGTGGGGAAGGTGTGGTGGGTGGGTGGGGGGTTGCATTCCACATTCCAGAGGAAGGATAAAGTTCATTCCTACCATTTTAATATTGTGGCCTAGTAATCTAGATTTCAAAAGGGAATATATACTTATCTTTACACATCTGAATATTTATACATGGGTTGAAAATAATCTCTTTCAGAAGTGACAGAAATTATGTTGTGGTCTTTTGTAAGTAATCAAACACAATAAACAATGGAAAGTCTAGGTTGGAATATTGGCAATATTATGAAAAGGACAGATTGCTATTCACCATAAACACAAACACAAACACACACACACACACACACACACACACACACACACACACACACACACACACAAAGGGTACATGTTATCTCCAGCCACTCTGATCAGAATCAGATTCTGGTGTGGGGGCAGCTGGAGATAGCAGTCATGTATATGATGTGTCCTTGCTAGTGTGAATGTGTGTGTATTTTTCTTTTGTGAAGAAGACTTTGCCTGAAGCTCATCTGTAACAGTCTTTCCACTGCGCCTGTTCGCAACTCGACACGTCATCTTTATGGTGAGCAGCAACCTTTTCTTTCATAATACTGTTGATATTCAAACACTATAACAAGTAGACAGAAATTGCTAAATCTCAAATAAATTAAAACGAAACATTATAACATCTTTACTACAACAAGTATTTTTATTGAAATACTTGGGCTTTAAAATCTATTCAAATCGACGCATCACCTCGTAATTACCTCAAGCTTTCATAATCTATTGTAAACAGCACAGCTTTGAACAGGCATAAAAAATAATTTGCGTGAGCAGTTGAAAATGATATACACTGGACACTGTTGACAGAAACTGTTTCCAAAAAGCTTGAAATTTTATGAGTGATCATCACCTATAAAGCAAAAAGTTTTTATTCATTAATTTCCCGCCTACAAAACAACTTTGTTGTCAAAACCGAAATACTGTCTTAAGGAATATGTTTCACTATTTCCCTTGGATAGTAAAATGAGACTGACACTAAGCTCTAGTCAGTACATTTTGTACACTCAATCACAAAACATGAGATACTACCAAAATTATATAAATGCTATAATATTCAAATACTACCAAGGATTCTGTTACATGCAAATATGTTCTTATGTATAAATATCAATGCACACAGTGCACAGTCTGGGTTTGATTAATACTATTAATAAATACCAATATCCATGTTGCAAGATAACTCATCTGTTTATGAGCATATTTATAAGTCAGTATTAGTTAATATCAGCAAATTTTAAGTCTAATGAAAGGTAGGATACAGCCAGTACAGCTGAAGACATCGTACAATGCAATTTTTAGATGCCAAAACATTATTTTCAATAGACTGTTAAAACAATTCAGCATTTTTCTGAATAACTACACAAATAAATAAAGTTATTGTATATAGAGTGCTCAATTTGACTCCCTATTTGTCAAGTGGCTCATTTGCCCTTTTTTTTCTTAAATTATCCTCCAATAAGCGTTTACAACACATTTATTGTAGCACTTTTGGTCTTCTGCATTATTAGCAAGATACTGACCGCAGTTATTCAAACAATAAGCTGCAGCATATCAGTGAGCAAGAGGTGGGGAATACTGATTGCAGCCATGTAAATTTTACTGCCCAAAATACTTTATCAGGTTACATGGTCGTTATAAAGTCACATGTAATCTTTTTAAAATTTTAAGGGAATGGTATATTCTCAATAATATTACAACATATTTCATTAAAATTTTGGAATACACAGTATATCACTTTGAGACATTTAGCCTAAACTTCACAATACAAGTACAAAAATAAACAAAATTAGCAATTCGCTTCGATATGTACATAATCTGAATTTTTTTCACGATCAAAAAGTGAGGTCTTAATTTGATCACAGGCAGTGTCTCCGCTTTCATCACACCATTGTCACACAGTTATGCACATACTTATTTCTCTTCTCATTTGACACAACACTATAAAACAGCATATAATTTCTTTTTAAATGCTGCTGAACACCGGCCCCTTTGCACAACAAAGAACACTTCCAAAAATTTTAAGCAGCCATTTCCAACACACTAAAAAGTGATGTTGGAGCCCATGTACTTCCACCATTATAACTGACAAAAACAACATTGCGATCCAGGTACACTTGAACTTTTCCACAGCGATAAATTTGTTTGCCTTCACGGTACCTATTAGCAAGTGGCACAAAAACAATACCACGTTCCTCACAACGCTTCTGAATGAGATCCTTAAATCCTTGTGGTATCTGACTTGCAGTTCGAACAGCTTCTGCCAGCATCTGTAACAAAACATTAGTGACTGATAAATATTACCATGTAATTAAAACCTTGTTTCCAAATTGCTCTTACTGACAAAAAACCTAGCAAATTCTACACCCCATTCAATTTACGAAGAATATGAGCAACACATTTAATACTACCATTTATTGCTCAGATTTTTTTTTTGTTTTTATAGCAAAGGCTCAAAAAGGCGATTTGAGGCAGCTAGTTATGTCATGTCACTACAACAAATTGGAGAAAATTAGAGCTTTGTGCCCTGTACACAATAAGGCCATTTCAGAAAGGCCACATGATCAAAATGCACAATCAAGGAGGAGGACAATGGCCAACACTTTTTCAAAGGAAACATCCTGGTACTGACCTTTCCATGATTCAAGGAATGGGTTATTGTAAATTTTTGTAATAAACAATAACAATGTAAGGAAAATACAGATTGCTACTTACTGTAAAATAGACATGTCAAGCTGCAGACAGGCACAATTAAAAGACACTTACACATAGCTTTCAACCACAGTCTTCATCAGTAAAAGAGAGACAGAGCAGACCAAGACACTGGAGCTGGCAGACGTGTGCGCGTGTGAAAAAGAGAGAGAGAGAGAGAGAGAGAGAGAGAGAGAGAGAGAGAGAGAGAGAGAGAGAGTCTGCTTGCTTGCGTGTGTAAGTTTCTTTAGCTGATGAAGGCTGTGGCTGAAAGCAATATGTAAGTGTCTTTTAACTGTGTCTGTCTGGAACTTGACTTGTCTTCTTTACAGTAAGTAGCAATCTGTCTTTTCCTACATTGTTCATGTTCATATTCCTACATGGAATTTCCATTATTTAATATCAGTAAATTAGCCTACTGCGCCTATTTTCATTCATTGCTTTCATATGGCATCATATATTGGGGTAATTCGTCATTAAAAGAAACAGTATTCATTGCACCCACCATGCTGACCTTGCAGACATTTATTTAAGGAACTTAGGATATTCACAGTGGCTCAGCAATACATGTATTTGCTTATTAAATTTGTTATTAATAACCCATCCCCATTGAAAAATAATAATGAAGTGCATCACAACAACACTAAAAGAAAGGATGAGCTTCACTATTCTGCATTACATCTGACTTTGGCACAGAAATGGGTGAATTATGTTGCCACAAAAATCTTTGGTCATTTGCCAAATGCATTAAAAGTCTGACAGATAGCCAACAAACATTTAAAAACAAATTAAAACTATTTCTGAATGACAACTTCTTCTAGTCATTAGATAAATTTTTAGATATGAAGTAGTACCATAAAAAAATAATTGTGTAATGAAAACTTTAAAAACAAATTAAAACTATTTCTGAATGACAACTTCTTCTAGTCATTAGATAAATTTTTAGATATGAAGTAGTACCATAAAAAAATAATTGTGTAATGAAAACTTATGTTAAACTGTCAAGTTCCACACCATTACAAAAGGGCACATTCATGGTCTATGAAACAAGTATTAATGTAATGTAATGAATATATATAAGGATTTGATACCTGTTCATGATGAGGTCATTAGATACAAAGAACAAGGAAGGAAACTGGTTACATCCTTACACAGAAACCATACTGGAATCTGCCCTACAAGATTTAAGGATACACAAATCGATGCAGCAAAATGGTGATCTGAGTCCCACTTCCTATATTGTAAATCCATTGCCTGTAGCTACTGCATTTTGTCACTTGCTCCCCTATGGCTGGACAGTGGGATGGCAGTTCAATAACAGAAAGCAGGAAGAGTCTAATGGGAGTAAACTGTTCATTAACGAAACTGTACTAACCAAACTTAATAATAATTTTTGCAACAGGGTATGGGCTCAGCCAATGTCTAATTGAACAAAATGGAGTTTCAGAAGAAGAAACACAGTTTCAGAAGAAGATTGACTCAATTCAGTTTGTGTTGACACATGAAATTTTTTGCTCTGACAAGTCACACAGTAAAGGGAACCTCCTGTACGAACATGGCTACCATAGATGAGTATAATGTGAATATACACTCCGGGAAATGGAAAAAAGAACACATTGACACCGGTGTGTCAGACCCACCATACTTGCTCCGGACACTGCGAGAGGGCTGTACAAGCAATGATCACACGCACGGCACAGCGGAAACACCAGGAACCGCGGTGTTGGCCGTCGAATGGCGCTAGCTGCGCAGCATTTGTGCACCGCCGCCGTCAGTGTCAGCCAGTTTGCCGTGGCATACGGAGCTCCATCGCAGTCTTTAACACTGGTAGCATGCCGCGACAGCGTGGACGTGAACCGTATGTGCAGTTGACGGACTTTGAGCGAGGGTGTATAGTGGGCATGCGGGAGGCCGGGTGGACGTACCGCCGAATTGCTCAACACGTGGGGCGTGAGGTCTCCACAGTACATCGATGTTGTCGCCAGTGGTCGGCGGAAGGTGCACGTGCCCGTCGACCTGGGACCGGACCGCAGCGACGCACGGATGCACGCCAAGACCGTAGGATCCTACGCAGTGCCGTAGGGGACCGCACCGCCACTTCCCAGCAAATTAGGGACACTGTTGCTCCTGGGGTATCGGCGAGGACCATTCGCAACCGTCTCCATGAAGCTGGGCTACGGTCCCGCACACCGTTAGGCCGTCTTCCGCTCACGCCCCAACATCGTGCAGCCCGCCTCCAGTGGTGTCGCGACAGGCGTGAATGGAGGGACAAATGGAGACGTGTCGTCTTCAGCGATGAGAGTCGCTTCTGCCTTGGTGCCAATGATGGTCGTATGCATGTTTGGCGCCGTGCAGGTGAGCGCCACAATCAGGACTGCATACGACCGAGGCACACAGGGCCAACACCCGGCATCATGGTGTGGGGAGCGATCTCCTACACTGGCCGTACACCACTGGTGATCGTCGAGGGGACACTGAATAGTGCACGGTACATCCAAACCGTCATCGAACCCATCGTTCTACCATTCCTAGACCGGCAAGGGAACTTGCTGTTCCAACAGGACAATGCGCGTCCGCATGTATCCCGTGCCACCCAACGTGCTCTAGAAGGTGTAAGTCAACTACCCTGGCCAGCAAGATCTCCGGATCTGTCCCCCATTGAGCATGTTTGGGACTGGATGAAGCGTCGTCTCACGCGGTCTGCACGTCCAGCACGAACGCTGGTCCAACTGAGGCGCCTGGTGGAAATGGCATGGCAAGCCGTTCCACAGGACTACATCCAGCATCTCTACGATCGTCTCCATGGGAGAATAGCAGCCTGCATTGCTGCGAAAGGTGGATATACACTGTACTAGTGCCGACATTGTGCATGCTCTGTTGCCTGTGTCTATGTGCCTGTGGTTCTGTCAGTGTGATCATGTGATGTATCTGACCCCAGGAATGTGTCAATAAAGTTTCCCCTTCTTGGGACAATGAATTCACGGTGTTCTTATTTCAATTTCCAGGAGTGTAGATAACTTAAAGGGCCTGATGATTGGGAAAAATGTAAATGCATGTGTCTATGATGCTTTGTTCACATGAACTCTTCAAGACATTTAGCGTACACAGAATGGCAAAGGGATGACAAAAGTACCAAATACGATAGCAAGTGTGCTAAGTAAACCAACTGCTGAACTTGTGTTGACATGCAATAAAGCTAAAGAAATATGGGACAAACTACGTGTGCAATTTGAACATAGCAGCACACTGCTTAAAAACGTTAACTGGAACTTTTTCCAGGTAAAATGCATTGAAACAGAAGGTGTTGGTACACATGTAGCTAAGCTGCTGAAGTTGTTTGTAGATGTAAATGATGAGTTAACAAAACATGGAGAGAATACGCTGTCTGAAAGAATGTTACACA
This sequence comes from Schistocerca americana, assembly GCF_021461395.2. Taxonomy (NCBI): domain Eukaryota; kingdom Metazoa; phylum Arthropoda; class Insecta; order Orthoptera; family Acrididae; genus Schistocerca; species Schistocerca americana. The sequence goes on from NC_060121.1 coordinate 949,075,791, forward strand.
GTCAAATCTTATCTACTCTGGAAAATAATACAATAATTTTGAATATCTATGGGGCACAATACCTCAGTAAATCACAGGTTGAAAGTACTCATTAAAAAACTTTCTGCTACTGACCTGTGTGAATAAAATACAATGGAATAAACTGAATTTGTGGTTTCAAACACATGAAAAGAACGAAATAATAGTCATCAAAAGATCGAGCAAAGCTAAAATTTCTGCGTAGTAAATGCAAACAACTAGGGCACTGTCAAGCAGAGTTTCCATGGAACAGTCATGACAACACTAACTCGTAGCAAACAGAGAAGGTAAAGGAAATGTATTTACTTCAGGCATGTAGCTACTAATTACTCCACACATTGTGCATGGATCTACTGGAACGTACACTGCTCCAAATAAATGGTATTGTGACAGTGGTGCCTCAAAGCATATAACTCCAGATAAACAATGCAATGAATTTTATGTGCATGAAGTGATTTTACAGGGAAAACAGGTACTAATATGTGCGCATTTGGTCAAGGAACAGTTAATATTGAAATTAGATGATGCTCTGAATTATACAGTGCTACAATGGAAAATGTTTTATATGTGGCTGATATGAGTGCTCGTTAGTTCTCTGCTAGAGCAGCCAACTGGCACAGCTACACAATAACATTTGACCACTGAATTTTCATTCTGAAACACTAATGTGAAGCATATGATGTGTTTAAACAGTTTTTAAACGAAGCACAAACCAGTGAAGCAAACCAGTTAAGCAAGTAAGATGTGATGGAGCTAAATAATTTAATAACAAAGATGTCAAGGAATTTCTCATAGATAAGGGAACAGTATTTTTGATTCTGCCACCCTATGTCCCTGAGAAAAATGGCACAACTGAACATTAGAGTTGGACAATCACTGAAGCTGAACATTTGCTGCTGAAGACAAGTGAACTACTGAAAGCACCCTGAACAGAAGCTGGAAGGTTATCACTTCCAAAGGAAACCCCTAATGAGTTGTACAATCGACTAAAAGGAAATCTTGATCACTTCAGAAATTTTTGGCACAGGTTGTTTATGTTCTTATAAACAAATATTTCCATTCAAAGTTTGATGACAGGCTGCTTTTGGACACCTTGTTAGGTATGTCAATGACAAAGATAAATTTAAAGAGTCTGAATTACTTCCAAAAGGAAACTAGTCTTAAATAATATTGTAAAATTTAAACCAGAAGCAGTTTGTAGCTTCTGTAGTGATCATGTTGAATTTGTTATTTGTTGGCAAGAATTCCCAGATCTGAAACAGTCAGACTTAGTACCCAAAGCAGAAGAAGGCAAATGTCATAGGCACTCTGCTTCTGGGAGAAGTCATAATGAAGGACAACGTGGCACACTTGATTCTGAAGGAAGTCAAGTAGCAAGTGACTGTAACAAAGAAGCCACAAAATTCCTGAAAGTTGAAGTTTCTGAATTTTCTGAAGATGATAAACTGGGAAACAGAACAGAATGAAGAAAATTAGCCTGGATGAAAAGTGGTGAATTCCTGTAACAAAAGTTGACACACACGAACATAACAATCTGAACTATTTTTCTGAAGCTTTGGAGTCAACTGAAAACAGAAAATGGATGCAAGCTATTAATGAAGAAATGGAATTCCTTAAGAGACACAATGCATGGCTTTTGAAACAGATTTACTATCCATAGTCATGGCTTTATCTTTTTAAAATGACCATTTACAGTTCAACATGAACCATCCTCAGATCAGTATACAGGTTTGCCTGCAGGTCTGAGGATGGCTTATGTTGAAATGAAGCCAATCATTTTTTTAAAAAATTAATGCAATCAAGATAGACGTTGTTGTTGTGGTCTTCAGTCCTGAGACTGGTTTGATGCAGCTCTCCATGCTACTCTATCCTGTGCAAGCTTCTTCATCTCCCAGTACCTACCGCAGCCTACATCCTTCTGAATCTGCTTAGTGTATTCATCTCTTGGTCTCCCTCTACGATTTTTACCCTTCACCCTGGCCTCCAGTACTAAATTGGTGATCCCTTGATGCCTCAGAACCTGTTCTACCAACCGATCCCTTCTTCTAGTAAAGTTGTGCCACAAACTCCTCTTCTCCCCAATTCTATTCAATACCTCCTCATTAGTTATGTGATCTACCCATCTAATCTTCAGCATTCTTCTGTAGCACCACATTTCGAAAGCTTCTATTCTCTTCTTGTCTAAACTAAACTATTTATCGTCCATGTTTCACTTCCATACATGGCTACACTCTATACAAATACTTTCAGAAACGACTTCCTGACACTTAAATCAATACTCGATGTTAACAAATTTCTCTTCTTCAGAAACGCTTTCTTTGTCATTGCCAGTCTACATTTTATATCCTCTCTACTTTGACCATCATCAGTTATTTTGCTCCCTAAATAGCAAAACTCCTTTACTACTTTAAGTATCTCATTTCCTAATCTAAATCCCTCAGCATCACCCGACTTAATTAGACTACATTCCATTATTCTCGTTTTGCTTTTGTTGATGTTCATCTTATATCCTCCTTTCAAGACATTGTCCATTCTGTTCAACTGCTCTTCCAAGTCCTTTGCTGTCTCTGACAGAATTACAATGTCATCGGCGAACCTCAAAGTTTTTATTTCTTCTCCATGGATGTTAATGCCTACTCCGAACTTCTCTTTTGTTTCCTTTACTGCTTGCTCAATATACAGATTGAATAGCATCGGGGATAGGCTACAACCCTGTCTCACTCCCTTCCCAACCACTGCTTCCCTTTCATGTCCCTCGACTCTTATAACTGCCATCTGCTTTCTGTAACAATTGTAAATAGCCTTTTGCTCCCTGTATTTTACCCCTGCCACCTTCAGAATTTGAAAGAGAGTATTCCAGTCAACATTGTCAAAAGCTTTCTCTAAGTCTATAAATGCTAGAAATGTAGGAAACCAAACTGATCTTCCCCAAGGTCAGCTTCTACCAGTTTTTCCATTCGTCTGTAAAGAATTCGCGTTAGTATTTTGCAGCTGTGACTTATTAAACTGATAGTTCGGTAATTTTCACATCTGTCAACACCTGCTTTCTTTGGAACTAGAATTATTATATTCTTCTTGAAGTCCGAGGGAATTTCACCTGTCTCATACATCTTGCTCACCAGATGGTAGAGTTTTGTCAGGACTGGCTCTCCCAAGGCTATCAGTAGTTCTAATGGAATGTTGTCTACTCCCGGGGCCTTGTTTCGACCTAGGTCTTTCAGTGCTCTGTCCGAACTCTTCACGCAGTATCGTATCTCCCATTTCATCTTCATCTACATCCTCTTCCATTCCCATAATATTGTCCTCAAGAACATCACCCCTGTATAGACCCTCTATATACTCCTTCCACCTTTCTGCTTTCCCTTCTTTGTTTAGAACTGGGTTTCAAATCTGAGCTCTTGATATTCATGCAAGTGGATAATATGTTTTAAAACCAGTGACTGCAGATTTTATATCCCAGGCCATTATGTCAATTTCTTCAAAAGTGGGTGGTAGTTAAATGTCCTCTAAATGCTGAAGTAGCGCAGAATCACTGGGTTCTACGTCAAAAGCTTGCAGCTGATGGAAGGGATGAAGAAAGCACATCCTTGGCTGTTTTACTGCAAACACAATGAGAATAGACTATGTAGCAATATCTGTTGATGGTGGGCTAACTGTTGGATGTGACTAGGAAGAAACTACTGCTTTTACGAGTACTTTACAATGTAACTTTGATATAACAACAGGTATCCATGATAGATTAGATTAATTATTCATTTCATAGGCCCCTTGGCATTGACCCCTTGGCATGAAGATGGAGTGATTATAATAATGAAGATAATTTGAGAATTAACAGTGAGGCTGATTTCTTCGTGACAAGTGGACAAATCATTCAACCACCAAAACTGTAGCAAAGAAAAAATTGGCTGATATTCTGATGAAGTCATCTGAAAGGGTTCTTTTTAATTTACTATGTGTAAGAAGTGAAACAGCAATTATTTGTGATACTGCAATGCCTGTGTTGTCAATAATGATGCAATACTCCTCCAGGCAAGCATGTTTTCAGAAAGTTAACTGCAATAAACTGAATGGACTCATGTGAGGAAGAAAAACTATTTACATTTTGCTTCAAATATACAATGTCTTTTTGTTTGGCATTTAAAGAACAAAAACTGGATGCAGTTTTCCAATATTACATGTTAACCTACTTGTATATGTTTGGTCTGAGGTACAGTGTTTAATATTCAGTCTGTTACTATATGCTATTACAAATTAAACTAAAATAGTGTCCAAATTCAGTTTTCAGATCACTTTCCCAGTTTCCATACAACCAGTTTTAGGTCAGATGCCCATCTTGAAACCATCTGTTACAGTTACAGTGTACCCTGTCGAATGTGGAACTGAGAGTTCTCTGTCACGACAGTCACTTTTATGACAGTACACACTGAGTTCCACATTCAAAAGGTTGCTCTGTAACTATAAAAATGATCTGAAGATGGGCAGCTGGCCCAAAACCAGTCACATGGAAACAAACAAATAGGATACTGAGACTGAATTTGGACACTTCAAGTAATGATCACAGTACCTCCATCAAGATTAATACGTCTTGTTTTGAGAAACTAAAATGAATACTAACATTATTTGTGACAGAGGAGAGTATTTTACTGGTAGATAAAACTCCAGTTTCATTGTGATTACTGTCACCATAGGCTAATAGCTATAACAGACTAAGATCAAATAACATTAGACCATATAGAGATTGCATTTTAGTTTTACAAAGAAGCACATTTCATTTGCTGGGGGTTATCATTATTTAATGGATTAAGTCTCGAAAAGATTAGAAGACTCAACATTAACAAAAGTAAAACAAGGATAATGGGATATAGTTGAATTAAATCAGGTGATGCTGAAAGAATTATATTAGGAAATGAGACATCAAACATAGTACAGTTTTGCTATTTGGGCAGCAAAATAACTAACAATGGCCAAACTACAGAAGACACAAAATGCACCCTGACAAGAGCAAGAAATGTATTTCTGAAAAAGCTATGTTTATTAACATAAAATATAAATTTAAGTGTTACTAAGTCTTCTCTGGATGTGTCCACTTCCGAAGCTGAGCAGTCAACACAGCTGAATGTCATACGGAGGTTCAATTCCCAGCTGGGTCAAAGAGTTTCTCCGCTCAAGGACAGGGTATTGTGTTGTCACTATTTCATCATCATCAACATTTTTTTTTTTTTTTTTTTTTTTTTTCCCCCCCCCTCTGAAATTATTTGTCTGGAGTAGAGCCTTGTGCAGAACTGAAATGTGGATGCTTTTAATACAGGCGACAGAAGAATGCATTACTACTGAAGAGATACTGACTCGATCATGGAAGAAAAAAAAAAATTGTGGCTCAATTAAGTGTGGAGGAGGGAAGAGGGACAGAAATTGTAGAGGGAGATCCAAGGCCAGACTACATTACACATTAGAATTGATAGTGGTTAGAGCAGTTATACAGATTTGAAGAGGTTTGTGCTGGATGAACTAGCATAGTGAGCTTCGTACTGAAGACCACAACCAACACCAAAACTCACTTATGAAATGGTAGGTTATATGTACTATAGGTCAACACAAAATAGATGTCAGCTATCACTTAATAAGATTGCTTTAATTTATGAGATACTGGCAATCATATTAAAGCCTCTGTTTCTCTTGGGCGTGGCAATCACTTTTCTGATCGGTCTGATACGGCACAATCCAAAATCCTCTCCTGCACCAATCTCTTCAATTCAAGAGTACAGTTTGCACCCACCATCCTCAATTATTCACTGGATATATTCCATCTCTGTCTTCCACTGCAGTTTTTCCCCTATGCAGCTCCCTTCAACATCATGGAAGTTATTCTCTGATGTCCTATTAACCTGTCTTCCCTTCTTGCCAATGTTTTCCACATATTTTCCTCCATGCCAATTCAATTCTGTGGAACCTCCTCATTCCATATCAGTCTATCTGATTTTCAACATTCTTCTGTAGCACATCATCTCAAATGATGATTCTCTTCTGTTTCGGTTTTTTCAGTGCCCATGATTCACTACCCCAAAATGCCATTTTCGCCTGTGCTGGTATGCTCTTTACTTCCTTCTTTCTTTGCCTGTCAAATGTTAATTTGTTTCTAAGGGAGCAGAATTCCTTCATTTCATGAAATCGTGGACCCCAAATTTCATGATAAACTTATTGCTAATCTCATTTCTGCTACATATCATCAATTTTGTCTTTCATATTGGCTCCCATTTCTTTTTCTAGCATGTCAGCAGTTCTTCCCTTTATAGAGTCCATTAATACACTCTTTCCACCTATTTGCATTCTTCCTCTGTGTTTAACAATGGAATTCCTCTTGTACTGTTGATGTAGACACCTTTGTTTTTAATTTTCTTTATGATGGCTGCTTTGACTTTTCTATATACTTAAACAATTCTTCCAATGACTATGTTTTTGTTTCCTTCTTCAAGATTTAAGCATTTTTCCTGAATCTATTTCTCTTTGGTTTTCCTGCACTTCCTGTTTATTTCATTCCTAATTGACTTATATTGCCACATTCCTTTCTTTTCCTGAACATCTGTGACCACCTTCTTTCACTGAGTAATTGAAGTGTTTCTTCTGTTACTTAATGTTTTGCCTTGCATTGCTTCTTACCTTCCCTGTTCCTATATTTGTCTGTCCACTTTCTATTCTAAGATTACGATTTTTAGACATCTATTCCTCTTCTATTGAACTGCCTACTATAGTATTCACTGTCGCATTATCTACAGTCTTAACAAACTTCAAAAGCTCCTCATCAGTCCTCACTACTTCAGCATCCCACTTCTTTACACACTGAACCCAGTTGGTATCTTTCCATGTCTCCAGTCCTTTTTCCAAGTGTAACTTCTCCTCTTGTGATACTTGAACAGTGAATTCACTATTACAAGTTGAAATTTACTGTAGAACTCAATTAGTCTTTCTCCTCTCCCATTTCTATTCCTGAGTCCATACTCTCTTATCTTTCTTCCATTGCTTACTCCACTACAGGTCATCTTGGGGCACTGCTTCGCTGTCGATTCTGATGAGAAGAATCCTATCACTGAACTGTTCACAGTAACACACTCTCTGCCCTTACTATTCATGGCAAATTTTGCCCGCGTTACACCATTTTATGTTGCTGTTTATATTACCTTATACTCATCTGATCAAAATTCCTTGTCTTCTTTCCATTTCATGTCACTGATCACACCACTAATTTTACATTGCGTTTTGCATTTCGGTCATCATATTTTCTCATTTCCCTACCACATTCAAACTTCTACCATTCCACACTCCCAATCATAGAATATTAGCCTTTCATTGGTTATTCAATTGTTTCCTCAAGTTTGCCCCCTCCCTTGGCACTTCCCTCCTAGAGATCCAAAGGGAGGACTAAAGCCTACACTATTCCAAAGAAAAAAGTGGTAATAATTTATTTTAGGCTCTATTTCATGTTAACAGAACGTTCTCTCTTTGTGTGTTTGAAATTTACTGCATTATTTTAATGATAGTATAATGACTGACACCAAGCTGCAACTATCATGGCACTCCCAAGTTACTAACAGGGAATACATTACATTTTTCAATTACAACGCTCAGGTAATCATCAGCTCAACAGCCCTACATACTAAGGATTTGGAAACATAAAGAGGGAGAAACTAAGGGGAGAGGTTTTAAATAAATAAGTAAGATAAGGGAGAGAAAACAACACTATGCAATATTCCCCTTACTTTTTATGAGAAACATTATTCTTTTCTAAAATACACCAAGTTCCACAGATAGATAAATGTTATAGCTCTGGTATGTAAAATATTAATAAATGTATCAATTATATGACACAAACCTCCATCCGTTCCTTCCCACGCTGAGCAGCAGGGGTCTGTTCGATGTTGGTGAGGTACGAGACAGATTCTACAGCACCTGGCTGGGATGATGGTTGCGACTGCATTGATACTGCTCTGTTCATCATCTCCAGTGCTCTCCTAAACTGTTCTACAGGGATATGGAAAGAAACATACTTCCTTACTGGCAAATCCTGCTGAATAGGTAAAAGCTAAGTAAAGCATTGCTTCACAATGCTAGCATCTGGGACTTACCCTGAATTCCAGGCTGTATAAGTAAATTCTCAGATAACATGCCTTTCCAGTCAGTGTACCAGTTCGTCACTTCTTCATAATTTGGATTATGGCTCAACCACAATGTCAGTATCTGCAGCCACTTGGGAAAGAAAAATCGCTCCAGCAGGGTGGCCATCGTGTGTGTTGGTATTAGATCTTGCCAGTCCATGACCCATTTCCACTGATCTGAGAAACAATTCAAAAATACATAATAAAGTTAAATGAGATTAGTAACAGAACAGTCAAAGAGCACATAACAAGTGTGTGACATTCGAGGGTTGCCCAGAAGGTAATGCACCACATTTTTTTTCTTCTTTATTGAATATAATGAGACTTACATGCACAAAAGAATGGTATCTTAGGTACACACCCTGTTTTTCCACGTAACCTCCCTCCTGTTCTATAGCCTTCTTCCAGCGTGAAACTATGGAGTGTACGTAACAAGGGAGTGTATGCCCAGTTGGTACCAATCCTTGTCTGGTGGTGGAGCCAGTGCTTCACTGTGTGAATCACCTCATCATCATCCTCAAAAGTCTTCCACGAATAGCATCCTTTAATGGCTCAAACAAGAGGAAGTCCAAGGCAGCTAGGTCAGGGCTGTCAGTTGCGATAACCGTGGATGGTCTCCCTGACCTCTGCAAATTGTGACGCTCCACCGAACTGCCTTTTGACGACTTCACCCTCCGTGCCCAGTGATTAACTGTACTTGTGTCAACAGCAGATGCTCCATAGACTTGCACAAGCATTTGTGAATACTCCTCACAGTTTCCTTTCTCTGCAGAGAGAGATTCAATGATGGCATGTTCCTTGTAACATACATCGCCTATAGATCCTATTTTGAAACTGTCCTACAGCCACTCTATCTGTTGGAAGTGACGGAAACTTGGCGTACTCACTCAGGAGACTTCAAATAACACGTACTTCATGTTTCGCATTCGGAGCATTGTTTTTGTCTGAGAAAAAAAATGCGGTGCATTACTTTCTGGGCAATCCTCATATATAAAGTATATATTAGGTTAGGAAAGAAACAACACTTACAAATAATAATGTGTTTGTTTTTTGCTGTGGATGAAGAATACTGCTGCACTCACATCCATTAACTAATGTATGTGAGAAGTAATGATTTCTGAAATTGTTAAGGTGGTGACAAGAATTAGTCATCAGAAGCAGATGTTCCTTCATCCAGCAAATGAGAGAAAGGCATGTCAGAAAAACGACAATTACACGATTAAGTGAAAACTTCCCCTAAATTACAAGTAAAATAATGTATACCATGAAGGTGCAGCAGGGTAACTGGCAATGAAATACTACCAACAGACAAAATTTTGTCATTCTAAGATCACCAAATACGAACAAGTGAATGCCAGAGAATAAAATTCTAAAGTAGTTGGAAGAATATGAATTAAAAGGAAATCACAAGAGATGGCAATCTTAAGAATGGCAAATGCCACTTTGGATCATGGAGCGTGAAGAGCTGCAGTCATTGGCGCGAAAGAGCAGAATCAGTGACACAAAAATTTACTTGAAGTGAACTGAATGAAACTGAAAGGAATGAAGGGAGAACAGATCAGTAACTGCATGTAAGGTCTACAACTGGAAAGGTCTAATAAACATCAAGCTAAGCTTCTTACGTAACAGAAACTTAAGCTGACACATTTTGTTAGTTAAGGCTACTTCCCTCCAACACATTGTTTACTGCTCACCTTTTCTGTCATTCAGATGTGTGAGAGATTCTTTTCATACCATCCACACAACTATCTAATCTCTACATTTCTTCCCTAAATATCTCTTTGCCAATATGATTCCTCACTGCTGCTTCAATGCCAAAGCGTAGTTATTTGTGCAAGCAACCTATTTTCATTTTATCGTTAATGTTCTGGTCAGGTGTAGGCAGACCACCTGGTTTTCTTTTGCAACTGTCATTTCTAGTCTCAATGTACTGCCACCAACAATAAGAAATAAAGGATTCATCCAGTTAGACAATAGGAAGAGGTTGACAAATTGTATGATTTAGGTTATCCCAAACAACTTTAATCAGAATTGCAAGACTTCAGATTTGAGTCATGCTTCTCCCAAATACAAATTCTCTCAACCATTTTGTCACATCATTCAATATGCCATGCCCTATCAGCTGCAAGATAACTATAGTTACATGTGCATCAAAGAATCAAAATATTGAACAATAAACCAAGCCATTAAAAGCACGATCACACCAAACAGAATGGAGAACACATAAAAAGAAGCATATACAGAAGCTCAGATAGTTGGCTGCCATCATCTTCTCTAAGTCTATCCGCTTATTATCCTCAAAAGTAATCATTTTTTTGAAAATATAATGGAACTACATAGACAAAAAGAATCCACTCACCAAGCTGTGACAGGATGACACACATACAAAGGTATTAAATATGCAAGCTTTCGGAGCGTGGCTCCTCCTCCTGGTAGAAGGGATGAAAGGGAAAAAGGTGGGTGAAGGAAAAGAACTGCTGAGGTTCAGGACACAGGGAGAGTTCGGAAAAATCATGCTGAATCCCAGGTCGGGGGATATCTACTAGATGTGATGAGAAGGAAAGAGTGATTGTTGGGGACTGCACCGGACGAGATTTGAAAACGTGGGATCTTAAACATGGAAGGTAGGGTAATACCCAAGACAGAGATTTCCGCCAAAACATCGTGGACGAGTTAATAAGACTGGAGAGCTAAGAGCATTTTATGTGATAAGAGGTTGGAGGGGAGTGGGGGAGGGTGGGGTGAAAGTGGAAAAATGGACAGGTCAGAAAATGAAAGACATAGAAAATTAAACGAGAGTGAAGAAAGGAATAGTTACTGTGAAGAAATGCTGAGACTGAATAAATAAACGTAAATTAAGGCTATTTGGGTGACAAGAACTAAGGACATGTTATAACGCCAGCTCCCAACTTCAGAGTTCAGAGAAACTGTTGTCTGGGGTAAGAATCCAGAGGGCGAACGTAGTGAAATAGGCACCGAGGACGACTGTCAAACTGTTGAGCATGCTCTGTGTGTTGCTAGTACATACCCTCCAACTATGCCCATTCATCCTAACTGATAACATAATGGTAATCATGGAGACATAAAAGGCCGAACAGTGTTTACGTAATAGCAGGTATACAAGTGGCTCTCACTGTGATAGAATATGTTCTCCACTTAAACATTAGTAAAGATTGGTGGTAGAAGGGTGCAAAGAGCAAATCTTACAGCGGATATGGTCAATAACAATACCAGAGAAGAAAAGTTGCCACTAACTATATAGCAGAGATGCTGAGTCGCGATAGGCAAAATAAAAAGATTCACACAATTATAGCTTTCGGCCATTAAGGCCTTTGTCAGCAGTCCTTATTTTAGCATAAAGACACAATTTCTCGTCACCAGTGTCGATGCAGGATAGGAATCGTCAGTGTTGTTCACTAGCCAATTGATAACGAGCAAGCACAGCTGCATATATGTCCAACTGCTGATTCTTGTTATTTTGGCTTAGAGCACGCACCGGATTTTTGAACCTTACCCAATGCATGCAAATTTCGCATGATGGTGCAATGGTCACAATTCATCAAATCTAACAGCTCTCGAGTGCACTGACATGGATCATTGTGGATTAATGCACTTAAACAATCATCATCAAACCACGAAGGTCTTCCTCCTTAAATTGAGAAAATCATTTTCTTGCCATGTGTTGTAGAATGGCATAATCCTCATAAATGGTACACATGTTTCTGGCTGCCTCGACTGCTGTCACCCCACTAAGGAACTCAAACAGAAAAAAGATGTTGGAAATGTTCTGATTTCTTCACTTGGCACTCCATTTTCTAGTGTCCACAGCTCCACTCACTATCTCTAAATGACAATACGTAAACTCAAATAGCAACAGTGAACTACCAATAAAAAAATGACAATCGATAAATAAACACACTGATTGGAATACTAACATTGCAAAACAAAAACACTATGAACTTATGCACCAACCTAATGTGAGCTCATTTTCAACATTTAGAAGTGTGATGTCTAATAGAGGTTATTTAATTCCTTTTTTAAAACAATTGAAAATATTCACAATTTAGGGTATCCCAGCAAATGTTGTCATTGTGAAGTCTAACATTCAATCACATTACTCTACAGTCCAGCACTTACTGGAAGTCCTTTAATACTATACCCTTCAACCTATGTAGATAATGTCACTATCATGGATGAGAATAAAAAGAAAAAGGTTAAGCTTGGTGCCATGACTCAGAGATCTCCACATAGCATAGTGCGGCAAATGAAAGATTAGGTAGCTATGCACTGCTAGGTCTCCTAATCTGATAGACCAATGCTACATGTTAAAATCATGCTGCAATGATTAAAACAGGACCGCCTTGCATTAAGTATCTTCATGTTACTGCTATTTTAATATTTTTATAAAAGGAAACTCTATAAAATCAACTCACCGTACTGCTGCTGTTGTGGATTGATAGTCATTTCTTGTAATGCTAACTGCAATTTTGGCAGTATATTATGCACTAGGAAAGCTTCCATATCACCACGAGGAAAAACAGCATTCCAGGACTGCAGCATCAACCTTGCAGAATGATCTGAAGGATGCCAATTTACTAATGCTTTGCTCAGCTTACTACGAATGACAGGGAACACAGTAGAATCCATACGATGCCCTGCAGCGAAAATAAAAGGAATATGATATCTCTAACACAATAAAATGATGAGTGAATATTTAAGCATCACTATACACAAATTTCTTTAAACAGGAAAGAATTCAAACCCTTTTCAAAACTGCATTAAAAGTGAAAGAGACTCATTTTTCAAGAACAAATTAAAGAAATAAAATTACTGTACTATTTGAAGAGAAGGTGATTTAGCAGTAAAACTGAAAAGTACAGTAAGTGTACCTGTATCGTGATCCAGTTATATCAATGTGAACTTACATACCAAGCAATGGCAGCCATGGATGTATCCATGCATGTATAGGGACAGTATCAGTAACAGGATTCCATTCTTCCACTTCCCGTTGAATACGAGGCAAAACTAGCTGCTCTCTGATATTTTCCAAGACCCAAGTTGGCAACAGTGGCAGCCAGAGTTCCAGGAGATTGATGACAGGTTCACAGTCTCGACAATTCCATGTGCTGTCAACAAAGTATTCACAATGAAAGAATAAGAAATACATAATCTGCTTACTGAAGCATTGAAAAAGTCAACAAATTTAAAGATCAACAATTAACACTAATGTGGTAGAATTTTATTATACTGAATAACAATAGCTCCAAAAAAATTCATTAATCTATGTCCACCACTCACTGACTACATATGAACAGCACTTGGGGAAAAACTGCCTGGGACGTACAGTTCTGAAAATTCTCTCTGTAAGATGACCTAGATTTAGCTGAGGCACAACCGGCATCAAACTGCTTGCTGCAGCACGTTACATGTTAATCCAGTGCCTCAGGAATGAAAGTTGATCTATTTATTTAACAGGTCACCATTTAACAACATTTAGCATCATAAAATTGTAATCTAATATCAGCTAAAAAAAATTAGCTGAAGTAAAAATAAAGTTACCTTCAGGAGGTGCAATTTTTAGAAACCCCAACAAAAACGAAGTAGAGTCTAGCTACTGGAACTTCAGGGAGGAAGAAAAGGATTGATAGAGGAAAGCTGGAAAAAGAGGTGGAAGGGGCAAGGCATGAGAGTAAGGAGGGGGGAGGGGGCTGCTGCTCACAAAGACTGGGAAGTAGTCCACCTGCTACCAGGATGGGTGAAGGCAAACAGCAAGCTATAGATTGAGTATGATGTCAATGATAGCACACTGATAAACACTGTGTCAGCTTCAGTTCAGAGAGGAAGGAAAAACATATAGTGAGAAGTGAGAGAGAGGGGGAGAGGGGGAAACTTTAATTTATCTGGTCATAATACCTCATTGGATGTTAACCTCCATCTCAAAAAGGCTTCCATTCTAATCTCAGAATACATCAAACCAATGAAGAAACTATAGTACCTCCACTTCAATTACTGACTCCCCTCTCACATAACAAATGCCCGCTTTCCTAAATCCTACATGTCCAATTGTAAATGTATTTCCCCCCCAACACCAATTCCCAACATATATAACAATAATCTTTCTCAGGCATTCTTCTTCTTTAACATCACAAATGTTCCAGATAAAACCTTAGTGGCTGCTACACTCAAGGGCCATTCGTTCCTCCCACCCAGCATTAATTTCCCAAAATTGCAAAAGTAAGAACTTGTTCTCCAACACACCATCTCATAATCTCAATCTCCTGTACTTTAGTTATGCCAGCAAAATCCACTCCCTTGTCCTACGAGGTAAAATTTCATTACCCACTCATTCTTTAATCATTTATTTTCTCCCATCCTTTCCAACAACACACACACATACACACACACACACACACACACACACACACACACACACACACACAGAGAGAGAGACAGAGAGAGAGAGAGAGAGAGAGAGAGAGAGTTATCCCCAGCTCTTCCACTCTATTTTTGTGTTTCTTCCTATTCCTTAGCTGCATTACTGTTGCATCACAAGTTTATGGGTTTTAAGCTGTCATTTTCTCTTTACACTATACTTCGACAATTTCCCTTGATACCTTCATGATGTCTCAAGTGCACACTTCGTTTCCTGCTACACAGACTCTAACCAAACTTAATAAGTAACTTAAACTTTTTCACATTTTGGCATAGTCTTTTAGTTGGTTTGGAATTTCTTTTGATTGCTTTACGATTTTGGCAACAACTGCTAGGATACCACATGGCATGTTGTATTCACAGTTTGGTTGGAGTCCAGAGAGTAATGAAATCTGCACTTAACATGTGACAAAGCTTCATATGGCAAAAGAAGATCCATGACAGCAGCACTGCTGCCAGGTTTCCTCCACAGACTTCAAACTGCTGCTGTAAGACTGACTAGCTGCCCAAGACTTTGCCATAGAACCATAAACAGAACTTTGTTAAATGACTGGTCAGAGTTGTCATGTGAAGCAGCTGCACTAAGTTCACTGTACCTGTTGGGGATCTTATCTTGCTGTATTGACCACAGGGAAGTTGTTGAAATATTGTGGAAAGAGTAAATGACAACTTAGCTGCAAAAAAAAGAAACTTGTAAATCAGCCAACAAAGCCTGAAGAATCACTCATTATTATTTTCGCTTTTCCATTTCGTTCCTCTTTTAATCAACATTTATTTCTCACCCTGTTTCTTCTAGCATCTATGATAGAGTCTTTGTCAATGAGCTCTCTTGACCACATATACTTTGTCCTTCATCTTTTATGTCTCTTTTCAGTAACAAGGTGCATCACACTCCACTCAGTCTGAATGAACCCCTTGTTTTTCCCTTTTTCCCCAGCAATCTGTCTTTTTTTTTTTAAAAAAAAAAAAAAGAAGAAGAAGAAGAAGAAGAAGAAGAAGAAGAAGAACACACAGTCTAACAGTCCAAAAGCTAGGACCACTACTTTCAACTTCAAAGTATTTCTGTTAACACTACTAAAAATTGCACCTACTGAAGGTAAGTCCTGGTCAATCTCTCTAAAATTTTAACAAATGTATTATGAGTGACACATGGATGTACCAAATGGAAGTTAGTTGTAATAAATGACATGCATATAACTCGTTCCAATATTAAGTGAAGAGTGTATAAATCTCAGCCATGTGTCAAGACAGGCACTGCTGTTAACACATGGAAGAAATATTTTGCCAGCCTGTGTTAAATTCAATGGATGAGGCATGTATTTTCAGGAATATAAGTTGAATAATGAATAATGGGAGCAATTGATCTTTACTATTATATTCACTTCCTTGCTACCTCCACTAGATTACCTCTGAATTAGTGGTATTTTCAGGTCAATTACTTCAAAATTTTTGAATCAAAGTAATATTCAAGTACAGTACTTTCCTGCCACTTTCTTCAAGGTGCAAACTATGATATAATAAACTGGTCATTGCAAAAGGAACTAAGACTAGTATTTAAAATCTGGTTAAAGACGAAATGGTTAGAAACAGAGCCCTATTCGAGTTAGGGAAAGAACTGGCCATGCTCTTTCAAAAAATCCTTTTTGGCATTAACTTTAGGCAGTCAACGTTGTCTTCTTACAAATAATAGTAATTTTATATGATGAGATTGTAGTAATTACCATAAATACAGATTTTCAAATTAACATTAGTTAACACCCTACATAGCAAAAGTGAATAACTAGCACTGAACAGCTCTGCAGATAAGTTTGAAAGAAATATTTTCCAGATGTGGTGCTGGAGGTCGCTTACCTTTTCCAAATGTGCCTTTCAAATAATATTAATAATTTCTAAATAAGTTTTTCCAATGTTAACACAGACATGTCATACAGGAAATTGAATTAGAAATCATTTTATCTGTAACACAGAGGACCCAAAAATAATGCATTTAGCTGCCATCAATAGCAAAAATACAAAGCCTGGTCACTGAGCATTCTGTGACAAACAAACAAAAATTTCCTTTGGAACATGAGTTGCTTCTCATCATTCAAGATAAGACTCTGCAGTCAAAACCTACCACGCACACTGAAAATACACTTTCTTTAGCAAACAAACAATTCATTGATGTGATAATGTAATGTCCTAACTGAAATGAAAAAGAAAAGGGCAGTGGATAGACAAACAAACAATTACTGCAGCATTAGGTGAGGGAGGAAGAAGGTGCACAAGGGGACGGAAGGTGACTGGGAGGAAGGAGAAAGGAAGGTGTTAGGCATGATGAGTCAACATCTGAGGGGAGTTGGCAGGGAAGGAACGATAAAGGTTGGGGACAGGGTTTCAAGCTGGAAAAGAACCAGAATTTAGCCAGTGTTATGGGGAAGGTAGCATTAAGGATGAGATAACAGGGTCAGGACTAGGGGAGTGGGAGGGTCAGGAATACAAGGGGGGGGAGTCAGGAGGACGAGGGGAGGAGGTCAGGAGGACGAGGGGGGGAGGTCAGAAGGAAGGAGGAGGTAAATGGAAAATTGTTGCAAGGAGGGGAACGATTAGGAGGAAAGGGAGAATTAGTAGCAAGGAGGGGTTAGAAGGGAGGGAGGGAGGGAAGGAAGGGTCAGGAGGGAGGGCAGGAGGGAGGGTAGGAAGGGTCAGGAGGGAGGGTAGGAAGGGTCAGGAGGGAGGGAAGGAAGGCCGGGAGGGAGGGAAGGGAGGAAAGTCAGGAAGGAAGATCAAGTGGGAGGGAGAGAAGGAAGGGAGGAAGGGAGGGAGGGAGAGAGGGAGGGAGGGCGGGAGGGAAGGAAGGGACAGGAGGGAGGGCAGGAAGGCCAGGAGGGAGGGAAGGAAGGCCAAGAGGGAGGGAAGGAAGGCCAGGAGGGAGAGAAGGAAGGAAGGAAGGAAGGAAGGCCAGGAGGGAGAGAAGGAAGGAAGGAAGGGAGGAAGGATAGAAGGAAGGGTCGGTAGGGAGGGAAGTCAGGAGGGAGGGAAGGAAGGCCAGGAGGGAGGGAAGGAAGGCCGGGAGGGAGGGAAGGGAGGAAAGTCAGGAAGGAAGATCAAGTGGGAGGGAGAGAAGGAAGGGAGGGAGGGAGGGAAGGAAGATCAAATGGGAGGGAAAGAAGGAAGGTCAGGAGGGGAGGGAAGGAAGGAAGAAAGGAAGGAAGGAAAGGTGGGTCAGGAGGGAGGGAAGGAGGGAAGGAAGGAAAGGTGGGTCAGGAGGGAGGGAAGGAGGGAAGGAAGGCCAGGAGGGAGGGAGGGAGGGAAGGAAGGGAGGGAAGGAGGGAGGGAGGGCAGGCTGGGAGGGAGGGAAGGCTGGGAGGGAGGGAAGGAGGGAGGGAGGGAAGGAGGGAGGGAAGGAAGGCTGGGCGGGAAGGAAGGCCGAGAGGGAAGGAGGGAGGGAGGGAAGGAAGGCCGAGAGGGAAGGAGGGAGGGAGGGAAGGCCGAGAGGGAGGGAGGGAGGGAAGGAAGGCCGAGAGTGAGGGAGGGAGGGAGGGAGGGAGGGAGGGAGGGAGGGAGGGAAGGAAGGAAGGAAGGAAGGAAGGAGGTCAGGAGTGAGGGTTAGGAAGGTGGGTCAGGAGGGAGGGAGGGAGGGAGGGAAGGAGGGAAGGAAGGCCGGGAGGGAGGGAGGGAGGGAGGGAGGGAAGGAAGGCCGGGAGGGAGGGAGGGAGGGAGGGAGGGAAGGAAGGCCGGGAGGGAGGGAGGGAAGGAAGGCCGGGAGGGAGGGAGGGAGGGAGGGAGGGAGGGAGGGAGGGAGGGAGGGAGGGAGGGAGGGAGGGAGGGAGGGAAGGAAGGCCGGGAGGGAGGGAGGAAGGGAAGGCTGGGAGGGAAGGTAGCATTAAGGATGAGATAACAGGGTCAGGACTAGGGGAGTGGGAGGGTCAGGAAGACAACGGGGGGGAGGTCAGGAGGATGAGGGGGGGAGGTCAGGAGGATGAGGGGGGGAGGTCAGGAGGACGAGGGGGGGAGGTCAGGAGGACGAGGGGGGGAGGTCAGGAGGACGAGGGGGGGAGGTCAGGAGGACGAGGGGGGGAGGTCAGGAGGACGAGGGGGGGAGGTCAGGAGGACGAGGGGGGAGGTCAGGAGGACGAGGGGGGAGGTCAGGAGGACGAGGGGGGAGGTCAGGAGGACGAGGGGGGAGGTCAGGAGGACGAGGGGGGAGGTCAGGAGGACGAGGGGGGAGGTCAGGAGGACGAGGGGGGAGGTCAGGAGGACGAGGGGGGAGGTCAGGAGGACGAGGGGGGAGGTCAGGAGGACGAGGGGGGGAGGTCAGGAGGACGAGGGGGGGAGGTCAGAAGGAAGGAGGAGGTAAATGGAAAATTGTTGCAAGGAGGGGAACGATTAGGAGGAAAGGGAGAATTAGTAGCAAGGAGGGGTTAGAAGGGTGGGAGGGAGGGAAGGAAGGGTCAGGAGGGAGGGCAGGAGGGAGGGTAGGAAGGGTCAGGAGGGAGGGTAGGAGGGAAGGAAGGAAGGGTCAGGAGGGAGGGTAGGAAGGCCAGGAGGGAGGGAAAGAACGGTCAGGAGGGAGGGTAGGAAGGCCAGGAGGGAGGGAAGGAAGGGACAGGAGGGAGGGCAGGAAGGCCAGGAGGGAGGGAAGGAAGTCCAGGAGGGAGGGCAGGAAGGCCAGGAGGGAGGGAAGGAAGGCCAGGAGGGAGGGAAGGAAGGCCAGGAGGGAGGGAAGGAAGGCCAGGAGGGAGGGAAGGAAGGCCAGGAGGGAGGGAAGGAAGGAAGGAAGGAAGGGAGGAAGGAAGGAAGGAAGGGTCGATAGGGAGGGAAGTCAGGAGGGAGGGAAGGAAGGCCAGGAGGGAGGGAAGGAAGGCCGGGAGGGAGGGAAGGAAGGCCGAGAGGGAGGGAAGGGAGGAAAGTCAGGAAGGAAGATCAAGTGGGAGGGAGAGAAGGAAGGGAGGAAGGGAGGGAGGGAAGGAAGAACAAATGGGAGGGAAAGAAGGAAGGTCAGGGGGGAGGGAAGGAAGGAAGGAAGGAAGGAAGGAAGCAAAGGAGGTCAGGAGTGAGGGTTAGGATGGTGGGTCAGAAGGGAGGGAGGGAGGGAAGGAGGGAAGGAAGGCCGGGAGGGAGGGAGGGAAGGAAGGCCAGGAGGGAGGGAGGGAAGGAAGGCCGGGAGGGAGGGTGGGAAGGCTGGGAGGGAAGGTAGCATTAAGGATGAGATAACAGGGTCAGGACTAGGGGAGTGGGAGGGTCAGGAAGACAAGGGGGGGGGAAGTCAGGAGGACGAGGGGGGGAGGTCAGGAGGAAGGAGGAGGTAAATGGAAAATTGTTGCAAGGAGGGGAACGATTAGGAGGAAAGGGAGAATTAGTGGCAAGGAGGGGTTAGGAGGGAAGGAGGGAGGGAGGGAAGGAAGGGTCAGGATGGAGGGTAGGAGGGAAGGAAGGGTCAGGAGGGAGGGTAGGAGGGAAGGAAGGAAGGGTCAGGAGGGAAGGTAGGAAGGCCAGGAGGGAGGGAAGGAAGAGACAGGAGGGAGGGCAGGAAGGCCAGGAGGGAGGGAAGGAAGGCCAGGAGGGAGGGAAGGAAGGCCAGGAGGGAGTGAAGGAAGGCCAGGAGGGAGGGAAGGAAGGAAGGGAGGAAGGAAGGGTCGGTAGGGAGGGAAGTCAGGAGGGAGGGAAGGGAGGGAGGAAGGAAGGAAGGAAGGGTCGGTAGGGAGGGAAGTCAGGAGGGAGGGAAGGAAGGCCAGGAGGGAGGGAAGGAAGGCCGGGAGGGAGGGAAGGGAGGAAAGTCAGGAAGGAAGATCAAGTGGGAGGGAGAGAAGGAAGGGAGGGAGGGAGGGAAGGAAGATCAAATGGGAGGGAAAGAAGGAAGGTCAGGAGGGGAGGGAAGGAAGGAAGGAAGAAAGGAAGGAAGGAAAGGTGGGTCAGGAGGGAGGGAAGGAGGGAAGGAAGGAAAGGTGGGTCAGGAGGGAGGGAAGGAGGGAAGGAAGGAAAGGTGGGTCAGGAGGGAGGGAAGGAGGGAAGGAAGGCCAGGTGGGAGGGAGGGAAGGAAGGGAGGGAAGGAGGGAGGGAAGGAAGGCTGGGCGGGAAGGAAGGCCGAGAGGGAAGGAGGGAGGGAGGGAAGGAAGGCCGAGAGGGAAGGAGGGAGGGAAGGAAGGCCGAGAGGGAAGGAGGGAGGGAGGGTAGGAAGGCCAAGAGGGAGGGAGGGAGGGAGGGAAGGAAGGCTGGGAGGGAGGGAGGGAGGGAGGGAGGGGAGGGAGGGAGGGAGGGAGGGAGGGAGGGAGGGGAGGGAGAGATGGAGGGAAGGGAGGGAGGGAGGGAAGGAAGGCCGGAAGGAAGGCCGGGAGGGAGGGAGGAAGGGAAGGAAGGCCGGGAGGGAGGGAGGAAGGGAAGGAAGGCCGGGAGGGAGGGAGGGAGGGAAGGAAGGCTGGGAGGGGAGGGGAGGCCGGGAGGGGAGGGGAGGTCGAAAGGGAGGGGAGGTCAGGAGGGAGGGGAGGTCGAAAGGGAGGGGAGGTCAGGAGCAAGGGGAGTTAGGAGCAAAGGGGGTCAGGAGCAAGGGGAGTTAGGAGCAAAGGGGGTTATGAGCAAAGGGGGTTAGGAGGAAAGGCAAGTTAGGAGGAGGGAAAGCTGATGGCTCTTTCTTGTACATGTATACATGAGGTTAGTGTGGTCTGACAAAGAAGAACAAATCTGAGTGAATGAATGAATGAAGGAAGGAAAATTAGGTTTTAATATTCCACACACACGATTATTAGAGATACACCAGAAGCTTGGAAAAGGAGAGAAAGATGGAGAGAACATTGGCCAAGGGTTTTTTTAAGGAGCTATTCGTGGATTCACTTTTAATCGCTCGGGTAAACTAATGAAAACCTGAATGCGTTGCAATTGTCTCCTATGGGAACACACAGCCATCAATATCATCATGTATGTGCACCTATCCACTGCTCATTTCTTCTTCTATAAGATAGTGGCTACATATCCTCATACAAACAATTCTACATCATACCACAATTTATTTTGTTTTCCATCAATTTCAACTAGTACAATAAAAATACTTATAGCACCTGAAACTTGAAGCAGATTGATAACAATGACGATGATCGTGGTGGTGGTGGTGGTGGTGGTGGTGGTGGTGGTGGTGGTAAGTTTAGCACATGAATTAATTAAACTTGCTGCTAGACATTAAATTTTCTTATAAAAGCATCAAGGCACAAAAAATTATATAGTTCCACGTGCTCATAGCATACATTGTCAGGTGGAGGATGGAGGATGGATGATGATGATGATGATGATGATGATGGTTTGTGGGGCACTCAACATCATGGTCATCAGCACCCACGGAGGATGGAGTCTTCAAAGACAGTGACACGAATTTTGACAAGAAATTCTTGAGTAGTTCAACGATTAGAGTATGAGGAAAACAGTTCTACTAATAACGTGGTATGGACTGACATTTCTGTCCTCTCTTGAAGTAGGACCTTTTGTAACTATATGCAGTGCAGCTTTCTGATAGTATCCATGCAGGTAACTAATATTTAGTTAGTTATTATGCGATTGTTCTGTATGTTATATGTGCTCCATAATGATAGTAAGATGTATTTTATCTACAGAATGAAAGGGTTTGGGTTCATGATAAGTGCGTAAAAATAAATCACAAATTCATAAACGATGAAGATCAGTGGCAGTGTTGTACATGTGCCAAACTTTTAGTAGAAATCAATTTAAAGGATTCCCTAACAATAAATGAAAAGGAAATAAATATAGTAAAAGAAGATCTAGCAGCAATACGTTCTGAACATGGAGAACTCTTGAAGACACACAAAATATTAACAGAAAAACTATCTGCTGAATGCTTCACTGTATGCATTCTTAAAGTTCTTTTGGCATCACAGGAAGAAGATATTAATGCACTAAAAGAGGAATTAGCTACAACACATTTCGAATATGAGGACCACATGAAGAAATTCAAAGTAGTAAAAACAAAAAAAAACTAACAACAGAAAGTGAGCAACACACAACCGATGTACTGTGCTCATGATGTGACTAAAAACGCGATAATAACAAACTCCTTACTCTGAACAAGGGTTCTAGTGCTTCAAATAACAACTCCAACAAGAAAAATGTGTATCACCAGCAACAAAAAGCCAAGATAAACATACTGTCACAAAAGCAGCACAGACACTGACTGTAGTATTAATAATGACGACAATGAACACTTTTATAAACAACAGGAAACTACATTGCTGGCTAAAGACATGGCAATTCAAACAAAAATCTATGAGGTAATAAATACAATGTGGTGTTTTTTGCAGACAGTCACGGCAAAAAATTAACTAGTGTAGTAAATGACATAAATAGCAACACTGCAGCTACTGGAACCCCAAAACTGGGAGCAAAAACGAGTGCTCTCCTAGAAGATATCAGCCAAACAAAAGTAATGTCGCAAGAAACTATGTTATGTATTTAAGTGGTTCAAATTATGTGGCATATAATGAACCAGTCACCTGTATTAAAAATATAAAAATGTTCTTAGAACATAAGCAATCAAAAAGTTCAGTTGTTGTTACAATACCCCATAGATGCAATATAACTTCAAGTTCATGTGTCAACAGAGAACTACAATAGACAAATACCCGTATATTCTTCTTTGTTCACAGTACGAGTCATCACACAGTACAAATGCTTCCTGTAAAAAATACTGGGTCCTGATTGCCTAGAGAGAAAAAAAAATGCTAATTACTTATCCTCCTGCAAGTAAACATTCACAGTATTAGGAACACATTACTGGATAAAATGTAATGCATTGTGTGTCTCAGATCACTGGCTTATAGAAAATCTAGTAGATTTCTTCATACCTAATGAGTACATTCTGGCAGCTATAATGTGCAGAAATGGGAAGAAAAATGTGGGTAGGGGTTGCAATGTGTACCTGACAATACACACCATTTTCTAAAATAAATTTATGCTCATACTCCTCTGCATTAAATGGAGAATTGAGTTGTATAAGACTGATCAAGCAGAGTACAATAATTGACAGTTTGTATACAGATCTCCAAATGGCGATGTAGCTTCTTTTTTTTTTTTTTTTTTTTTTTTTGGGGGGGGGGGGGGGTGGAAATTGACAAATGATGAGAAAAATTTTAAAACTCAAAACAAATGCAGTATATGGCAATTTCAACATATAGGGTTGTCTGACTCAGATGAGTCCAGCCCTAAACATTTTTAAACCTATTCAGGTCATTAAATTTATATTGTATTAATAATAACCCAACAAGTGGGAATGCCTCTTTTGGACAAAATTATAGCTGATTTCTCACGAAACTTATACGCTGTTAGAATAGCAGATGAATGTTTTGCAGATCATGATCCACCATTCCTCACGTACCATTATGCACAGTCAGATAATAACTGTGTGACTGCAAATACGAAGCCAGGCATGACGTGTTTAGGTCAGATGTTATTCACAGATTGCCTGAGAAATGCAAACTGGGACTTGTAGACAAACCAACTGTTGAAACTCTCTCTATTAACTTCTTTAAGACACACACTATGGGCTCAAAAGTATCTGGGCACCTGGCTGAAAATGCCTTACAAGTTCGTGGCACCCTCCATCAGTAATGCTGGAATTCAATATGGTGTTGGCCCACACTTAGCCTTGACGGCAGCTTCCACTTGTGCAGGCATACTTTCAATCAGGTGCTGGAAGGTTTCTTCGGGAATGGCAGCCCATTCTTCACAGAATGCTGCACTGATGAGAGGAATCGATGTCAGTTGGTGAGGCCTGGCATGAAGCTGGCTTTCCAAAACATCCCAAAGGTGTTCTATAGGAATCAGGTCAGGACTCTGTGCAGGCCAGTCCATTACAGGGTTGTTATTGTCATGTAACCACTCTGCTAAAGGCTGTGCTTTATGAACAGGTGCCCGATCGTGTTGAAAGATGCTATCGCCATCCCCAAATTGCTATTCAACAGTGGGAAGCAAGAAGGTGCTTAAAACATCAAAGTAGGCCTGTGCTGTGATAGTGCCATGTAAAACAACAAGGGGTGCAAGCTCCTTCTATGAAGAACACAACACCATAACACCACCAGCCCCAAATTTTACTGTTGGCACTACACACGCTGGCAGATGACGTTCACCGGACATTCGCCTTACCCACAAAATGCCATCAGATTGCCACATTGTGTACCATGATTTGTCACTCCACACAACGTTTTTTTCACTGTTCAATCGTCCAATGTTTACGCTCCTTACACCAAGTGAGTCATTGTTTGGCATTTACCAGCATGATGTGTGGCTTATGAGCAGCCGCTCGACCATGAAAGCCAAGTTTTCTCACCTCTTGCCTAACTGTCATAGTACTTGCAGTGGATCCTGATGCAGTTTGGAATTCATGTGTGATGGTCTGGATAGTTGTCTGTCTGTTACACATTACGACACTCTTCAACTGTCGGCGGTCTCTGTTAGTCAACTGACGAGGTCGGAGTGTAAGCTTTTGTGCTGTACACATCACTTCAAGTTTCCACTTCACTAACTCATCAGAAACAGTGGCCCTAGGGATGTTTAGGAGAGTGGAAATCTCGCGTACAGACATATGACACAAGTGACACCCAATCACCTGACCACGTTTGAAGTCCATGAGTTCCACGGAGCCCCCCCATCCTGCTCTCTCGCGATGTCTAATGACTACTGAGGTTGCTGATATGGAGAACCTGGCAGTAGGTGGCAGCACAATGCAACTAATATGAAAAACGTATGTTTTCAGGGGTGTCTTGATACTTTTGATCACACAGTGTATATTGATTTATGGTGCTCTTGTTCACCACTGAAAAGAAACAGTTCTAAACCAAACAGAAAAGGTGAAAAGCTTAAATGATACACTGATAATGTTGCCAGAATCACAAAAATTTCACTTTACAATATGTATAAAATTAATTACAAATGTGGCACAGAGCTGTACGAAATTTTTCATAAAGCTTACATAAAATAAATATAAAAAAATATAAAATTTAAGTTAAACTTGCCAAACTACACTCCTGGAAATGGAAAAAAAAAAAACACATTGACACCGGTGTGTCAGACCCACCATACTTGCTCCGGACACTGCGAGAGGGCTGTACAAGCAATGATCACACGCACGGCACAGCGGACACACCAGGAACCGCGGTGTTGGCCGTCGAATGGCGCTAGCTGCGCAGCATTTGTGCACCGCCGCCGTCAGTGTCAGCCAGTTTGCCGTGGCATACGGAGCTCCATCGCAGTCTTTAACACTGGTAGCATGCCGCGACAGCGTGGACGTGAACCGTATGTGCAGTTGACGGACTTTGAGCGAGGGCGTATAGTGGGCATGCGGGAGGCCGGGTGGACGTACCGCCGAATTGCTCAACACGTGGGGCGTGAGGTCTCCACAGTACATCGATGTTGTCGCCAGTGGTCGGCGGAAGGTGCACGTGCCCGTCGACCTGGGACCGGACCGCAGCGACGCACGGATGCACGCCAAGACCGTAGGATCCTACGCAGTGCCGTAGGGGACCGCACTGCCACTTCCCAGCAAATTAGGGACACTGTTGCTCCTGGGGTATCGGCGAGGACCATTCGCAACCGTCTCCTTGAAGCTGGGCTACGGTCCCGCACACCGTTAGGCCGTCTTCCGCTCACGCCCCAACATCGTGCAGCCCGCCTCCAGTGGTGTCGCGACAGGCGTGAATGGAGGGACGAATGGAGACGTGTCGTCTTCAGCGATGAGAGTCGCTTCTGCCTTGGTGCCAATGATGGTCGTATGCATGTTTGGCGCCGTGCAGGTGAGCGCCACAATCAGGACTGCATACGACCGAGGCACACAGGGCCAACACCCGGCATCATGGTGTGGGGAGCGATCTCCTACACTGGCCGTACACCACTGGTGATCGTCGAGGGGACACTGAATAGTGCACGGTACATCCAAACCGTCATCGAACCCATCGTTCTACCATTACTAGACCGGCAAGGGAACTTGCTGTTCCAACAGGACAATGCACGTCCGCATGTATCCCGTGCCACCCAACGTGCTCTAGAAGGTGTAAGTCAACTACCCTGGCCAGCAAGATCTCCGGATCTGTCCCCCATTGAGCACGTTTGGGACTGGATGAAGCGTCGTCTCACGCGGTCTGCACGTCCAGCACGAACGCTGGTCCAACTGAGGCGCCAGGTGGAAATGGCATGGCAAGCCGTTCCACAGGACTACATCCAGCATCTCTACGATCGTCTCCATGGGAGAATAGCAGCCTGCATTGCTGCGAAAGGTGGATATACACTGTACTAGTGCCGACATTGTGCATGCTCTGTTGCCTGTGTCTATGTGCCTGTGGTTCTGTCAGTGTGATCATGTGATGTATCTGACCCCAGGAATGTGTCAATAAAGTTTCCCCTTCCTGGGACAATGAGTTCACGGTGTTCTTATTTCAATTTCCAGGAGTGTAGTTGCCTATGAAAATTTCACAGAAGGAGCTCTGCCAAAGACTGGAAAAGTTTTATTTTATTTTTCGACTTTAGCCCACCTGCTCTTAATTCTGATGATTGCTTTTTTGCAATGTAGTTTTATTGTTTTATCAAAATTTCACACTGATGAAGACATCCTTAGAGGTGTTGTAACCTAGGTCAGTGTACCAAAAAATTATTTGCAACCGGTTGGCTGTATAATTCTCACATTGAAATTAATATATGGTTGCTGAGAAACAGCCATGTCTAAATTTGTCTTTGAAATTGTTAATCAGACATTAACTGCATTTGAAAATAAGAATACAGTCTCTCTAGAGGTATGGGATTTGAGTAATGCTTTTGGCTGTATCCCCTATGACACCTTACTAGACAAACTATAGTATTATAGAACAAATAATACAGCACTAGAAACTATTAATTCTTATCTAAGTAACAGGAGGCAATTTGTGTCAATTAAAAATAGGCATTCTTCCTTGAAGAAAGTCACTTATGGGGTGCCTCAGGGCTCTGTCCTTGGACCATTCTTCTTCAGTGTTACATTTAACGGTTTACCACATTATGCTGCACTTCAGTCAGTTATCTGATATGCAGGCAACACAACTTTAATCACCTCAGGTCGAGATATGTTAAGGTTACACCAGAAATCACAGTACACCCACACCTTAACGTTAAACTGGTTCTCATCTAATAAAATACTGTGCAACCCAGAGAATACTCAGCACCTGACGGCAGGACTAGCTACAGACATAGAAGCAAAATCTGTAAAACTGCTTTGCGACCTGCATTTATTATAAAACACAGGACTCTTTCAACTGAGAGCCCATCTTCGTTTATGTATCTAATTATTATACTTCACTGGTCCTTATGCGATATATGGTACAGAATCTACTATTGAAAAATATTTAGAATAAATAACTTCATTACATATGTTTTGGGTCACTGACCTCCCCGAAAGACATATTTAACCTTCATAAGTTGCTAGTGAGAAGGATGAAGTAAATCTTTTTCCTGAGTCACCAAACCTTGTTATATGGTCAGCCAAAAAAAGAATCACACCTTGCAATTATTTCCAGACAAATTATGATAT
This sequence comes from Schistocerca americana, assembly GCF_021461395.2. Lineage (NCBI taxonomy): Eukaryota > Metazoa > Arthropoda > Insecta > Orthoptera > Acrididae > Schistocerca > Schistocerca americana. The sequence continues at coordinate 949,103,922 of NC_060121.1, forward strand.
TTCCATTTTTTGCACAGTCAAACATTTCTTTGTCTCCACAAAGTGTTAGACCCCTAGAAGCTAGGACAACAAAAAACCAGTAGTAGGCCGTCTGATATGCAACTGAAGAAACAAACAACACAGGGTTGCCAGGACAGCTGTTCTCTACATGTGTTCATTGTTGTTTGTGAGCACTTCTAATATCACTTTTTGATGAGTGATTCCTATAATTTGTTCAATATTGTAACTGTGACTCCACATGTATTAGAAGCAAAAAAGATGTACAAAACATTTTGAAAGGCCACGCAATTGCACCCAGTGCCTGCTTGCTAAATCTTTGAAAAAGTTCAGTACTGGTGTGCAAAACAAATTAATCCTCATTTTATTACAGAGAAGTACTATTACGATGTTAATTAAGTACCCGTAGGTCAAATAGTCCAAAGACTGGATAGTCATGAGCCAGATAGTCAAGAGTCCACTGTACTTTGATTACATCAAATACATCAATACATGTTAGTACTCGAATTACGTACTTTAATTTTAAATAGAGAACCACATGAAATGCTGTGTTGTGTATGACAGCAATGTAACTATCAATGAATGAAGAATTGAACAACACACCACACGCAAGATCTTGTAGGCTATGTGATTACATGGAGAGTAAGGCTGTGTCCGACAGAGAGTGCCCTGCTGGTGCACTCAGAACGCTCTGTTGCCACTGCGATCAGCTGTAGTCAAACAGAGGACAGACAGGATGCAGCTATCCAGTTGTTGAACTACGCTCGTTGTGAGTGAATCAGCTGCTGTCCAAAAAACATGAGTAGCAGTTCTCATGACAATCAACTGTTGCCTTTATTCAAACTTACTTAGAGGGAACAAAAAAAAGTAGAAACATAGAATTAACACTAAACCACAAGATGACAGGGAATTTCACTGTCTTTGCGAGGAGCTTTGGTCTTGCGAACACCGTTTCTTCAGTTATCTTTGAATGTCTCGCCAACAACTGGGAACATTACACAAACTCATTTAACCAAAAATCTCAAAAAACAAATGAACAAGAGAAAGCCACAGGTTCACAGGAAAGACTTGTCAATTTCTTCTTTATTTGTGATGTAATTGATTCTTCTGTCACTGCTTAGTAGAATATTATTTATGATAGATATTTATTGTATTATTATATTGTTGTATTATTGTATTATTATTGTTGTTGTTGTACTGTTGTATTATTGCATTGTATTGGTATTTATTGTAGAAACCATTTAGTTTATTTTATTACTTACTGTACCTGTATATTTTCAAAAATAGTTATTATCATAAAACATTGAACTATATGAACAAAATATACACTGAAAAATATTGTCAGCACTGTATACAAACAAGTGCGAACTACAGGTCAATCAACAATTGTCTATACTGAAACAAACTTTTGCCTTCTCATACATTTCTCTGGTGCGAGAAAAGTCACTGGAAGATTCCCCATTCAAAAATTGCAACGGTGACCAGCACTACATTGTGACACCACTGAGCTGGGTGATAAAAGAATTGCAGGGGATACAAGTGGTGGTGTTTCTTGTGATTGCAGCCACATTTTTATTTATTTATTTTCGCTTTGGTCCCCCCCCAGGTGGTCCCACATTAGGGATTGAATTATGCTTCTTCCTCTCAATCCCAATCATCAGGAAAATATTTCTCTGTTTTCTCTGACTCTTCAACACATTTGATATTTATGATGTGGCAACTGTGTATCAGGAAGAAACTCCATATGACCTGCTCATGGACAATTCTGATACTTCTTGGCTCAACTGGTGCCTCCCTTTACGAATTTTAAGTAATTGCTGTAGCAGTCTTGTAGATTCTCCTGTTTTGCTCAAACAGCCTCACCTGTCTGTCACACCACAAGCAAATTATTTCATTCCATCCGCCACATTTACTACTAACAAACAGTACATTTGGTTCCAGATATTTGGCCACTGGTGATTCACACCAGACCATTGCTTTTTAATTCCACATGGGAAAGGCAACTCCCTCCAGCTAAGTCAGATATGTGGGTGTCAAGACCTCTACGACATTTCACATCCACCGTATTTATCTCAACCAGCAGAGAAATTCTGGAAGAAAATTGAGATGGTACTAATGGAACGGTGACAATTCCCTAACTGCACTCAGAACGTAGATGGGAAGCATGTTAGAATGAAGTGTCCTAAAAATAGTGGCTCAAATTATTTTTGTTATAAAAACTTGTTTTCAATGTTTGGCTTGCAGTTATTGATCACAGTTTCATGGTTATCGATATGGATCACTATGACAGACACTGTGGCAGCATAAGTTTTTAAATTTCTGAATTTTTATGGGAGTTCAGATGGGGAATATGTATCAGCCTTTGAAATCATGCCCGGGCTCAAATATGTCCATCTGTCCTGTGCTCACAGGTGAAGAAAGGTTCCCCGAATCAGCAGCCCTGTAAGATCCTTCAAAAGCAGTTTTCAATAAACAAATATGCAAGGGCTGGTGTGTGGTGAAAAATGCATTCAGTATACTCACTCAATGGTGATGACTTTTTGAGGCCTATAGACTTACAATCAATACAGCGGAAACTGTTGTCAAAACGGTATATTTGTAGCTTAAATTGTCCTACAATGACACCACTAGTTTGTGCAAACCCATTATTATTTCCAACTGAACTGTACTGTACACTACAGTCTGAAATACACTTGCGTCAGTTTTCTTCCTTCTTGCTGCCTTTTTCATCACATTTTTATAATCACAGTGTCATATTCTCGTATCGTACAAAATAAATTTCCAGCACCAACACAATCATTCTTTCTATTTCTGCTGCCATCTTGTTCACATTTGCCTGCCACAGATTTTGTAGAAAATCACAAACTGCCAACTGCACAATACAGGCAAGGGCGGGCTAGTGTGGGCACCCACCAACTGTTTGACCAGGAGGAAGCTGTAGCATGCATCCGCGCAACACAGAGAGTGCGGCGGGTGCCCACACAGGTTGTGCGCTTCCTGTTTGACAAAGCTTTAATGTGCTTGTACATGAAAAACTAGGTAGACTAGTAGTAAAATACGAATTTAATGACAGGTACAATTATTTGTCAACACTTTGCCGATAAATTATTGAATGACTGAAGGCTGATGTAATGAACATTAAAATTATACTTAAAAAAAAAAACCAATGGCAACATTTTTCTGCCCCAAAAATTTTGCTGCCCTGTACAGCTACACATTTTGCACCTGCCTGAATATGGCCTCGACAGTACTAACATCCTATAATTTCTTTACATTTACAGTGTTGTATATTACAAATATTTAAACCACAAATATCTCAAATGACAGGCAGGCAATGCAGAGGTTAGTTTTGTTTATACAGATGTCACGAATTGTCTCCAAATTACACACCATTGTTAATGATCTGTTTATAATATTCAAATTAATTCTGCTCTCATATGATGCAGGATAATTAACCCTTTCACTGTTACAGACGTGCTCTCTGCATTCTGTGTTGAGGTGTCTTTTGTTATGCTGTACTGCTCGCCAAATGCTGGTGTGTCTGCTGAGAGACAGCGTTCCACCCAATATAAAATCATCTGAATCATTATCTTATTAATTATTAGGTGAAAAAATTGGATTTTTGCGCATCTTAGAGTCTGATATCTTCTCTCGATAAAAAACTGAATTTCTTTTCGTTGTCCATCAAAACTTAGTGTGCTGTGTAAAATTAAGTAAAACATTCTATGAAATTTTAAAGTGTCTATAGACGTAAAAACACATTGGTAAACCTTGCGTGTAGTTGATTTTATCTCGTATGTTGCAGCAAATGAAATTTAGATAAGATATCAAAATTTTATTTAAAACAGAGAGCAGAACGATATCTCATTTCATTCTCGAGTTATTGGGTTTTATATCTGAAGGATGGTCATGTGCAATGCACCCATCCACCTCTCTGCACATCACAAATCATGAGGGCATAACAATCACCATGTCACATAAACAATTTAAGATATTCAAACAAGGTTTTCTGCAGATGATAGCATACTGACACACACATGTTGTATGATAAATACTCGAAATTTTTTTATTCACTTATATACATGTGGATGTAATTTGTCTGCAGCAGTGAGTGGTCAACAGCTCAGACGAATACAGACATCCACAGCATGGTAGAAAGACCAAAGCAGCGCACTTATGTATGCCCACATCACCTGGGGAACGTGTAGCAGGACACGTCTAGACACCCAAAGCAGCAAAAGTGTTAAGGAATATTAATCAAGAGACAATCTTGAGAATTAAAAAGACTAAAATATGAGGACTGATGGTGGTTCTAATGTGGTAAGGTACACAATGGCCAGGTGGTCAGATGCCCTTTCAAAAATAATCTACACAGATGTAGTTACATATTTCGAAATTCAAACTTTGAAAATGATATTAAAATGTCAACTGCTAACTCTGATTCACACTAAGTCATACATTCTCCTTTCCAACACACGAAATAGTCTCTTTCTACGGTCAGCAAAGAGGTTAAGTCTTTTGAGCCTTCCAGTAAAGTTAATCCCTAATTAGTGGCAATATTATGTTCTTAATTCTTATATTACTTTGTCTGGTTTCTATAGCACACATCGCCACTAAGTTAGTACATTAAAAGCTCACTTGTCAGTACCAACCATTACTGAGTCTGAAAATTACATAAATACTGCAATCACTTCCGATGCTGCAACAAGCAACTTATGATGCCCAGGTGACACCTTAGGTAGCTCTTCTCTGCACGTGATTGATTGTAAGAGCTAAAGGCATGCAAGCAGCAACTCGTGCTCACACATGCGTGCAGCTGCCAGCTACTTGCATCAGTGCAGGTGACCGCCCGCCACAAAATGTCTCCACAGCTGTGATGCTGGCAAAGTGTTTGTGATGTACTGTCAGTGGAGGATTGGACCAAATATTAGTCTTTCTCAGTTCACACTGGTTAGCCTTGGTAGTCTGTAATTATTCAGGCTAGGGTGACAGACACGGTGAAGGTGAGTTCGTATAGTATGCATGTTATTGTAACCTATATTTGTGAATAAATTGGTGAAAATTACTCAGTGTTCACATATTTCTGCTCCTTACAGACCTAATACCTACAATACCTAATTACTAGTACTAGGTGTCATCAGCCGAGGATAAGCCTTTATACTTGCAAATGTACTAATATGGACAACGAATAATAGTCAAAACATGTAATTTGGAAAACTGTGACTGGATTGGATATAATTTATTAAATAAATATATGAGGCATCCACCCTGACAACACACTGTAGGTTCCCCATAAGACTCTCAAGTGATCAAATCTCAAACTAACTTGTGAAACTGGTCCAGTATTTATCTCATCAGCACAAGGCCACAAGACTGGTTTCTTCAGAAGATACACTGACCTGGTACACAGCAAATAAATGTTATGGAATTTTTAGTCAATTGGCAGAATTGTTAAATGGAGCATCAAGTTCACTGAACGAGGTTGGGCACCTGAGAAACCCATCATCAAATGAGCTCCAAAAATCTTTTAAGCAATAATACTAGCGAGAGGATCCTCATTCCACAATTTAGCTAAGTTAAGGCCAAGACACTGACAGTAATCTTTAACACAGATGGGCTTATCTGAAGAACATTTAAATTCTACAACTGCTGCTTCCTCTCTAATCTGCTAAACATCAAATGTAATTATGAAGTTATTGAAAAACCAAAAGAGCAGCAGAAAACTGCAAAAGAAAAAAATCTTTATATGAGAAGACCTCGGCAGCCAGAGGCTGTGGTCATGTATACAAGAGTTGTATATCTCTCTCTCTCTCTCTCTCTCTCTCTCTCTCTCTCTGTGTGTGTGTGTGTGTGTGTGTGTGTGTGTGTGTGTGTGTGTGGCCTAATTCTGATAAAGACCTTTTTGGCCAAAAACTTACTTGTTTGACAGTCTCTCTCTCTCTCTCTCTCTCTCTCCTTTTAATTTTTTTTTATTTTATTCCTCCCCCACCCCCACCCCCTGCCGTCCCGCTCCCCTCTGCGACTCAGCATCTCTGCTATAAGGCGAGTGCCAATCTATCCTTTTCATAATATTGTCATTAAACAAGAAGAGTTGCAAGGCATTTCCATCAGTGGTTTGATGCTGTTTGTCATGACAGCAGGGCCAAGATGTAAAAATGAGTCTTGCAGACACTGTTCTCTTGCTCATTATGGTGTGATATATAAAACTGTGTATGAATCTAGGAAACAGCTTGGAAACCAATGATCTTAGTTACACTGATTATATTATGCTTCCTGATTGTGTCACAAGTATCTCAAGGTCAAGATGATGCTTTTGTTGGAGAGCTTACAGCATACATATTTCCAACAGCAGCTCTGAGCATACATTGGTGGAAATGCAGAAGAGCTTATGAAGCAGATAATTCTTATAGAAAAGAAAATATGTGCTGTTCCATGAATACATAGGACTCACTCATTACGGAGATGATCAACTATTAAAACCCTGTTAGAGGTGAAAATGCGTTACATACATTAACTTTGCCAAGAATAAAAGGCTCATTAGCATTCACTAATATATCTCATTATCACAGGGCTGCTGCAGCAGCAAGTAGATGGAGCACATTTTGAATATATAACAAATGTATATTGATATAGCAGCAGTCTGTATGTTGGTAGCGAGGAGAACCGATCAGGAATGAAATGTCTTACACACGAACAACAGTCTGCTTTCAGCCATCTTACCATTAACACTGAGATGAAATCAATTTTGAAATAATGTTGTTGTATGCAGAGCCACGAAGCGCTTCCTATTCCTCCATGTGGAGCCTGAATCCTCTTAGACTGCAGTGCAGAACAGTAGCCACGTAAATGGTGAGACATCTCTAGACATCAAGTTGCTGACCTTGCAATGAAGGGGGAAGCTGATGAGGGGCAATATCATCTCTGTCGTCATCGTCAATCATCAGAAAAAGTTAGACTGAATGATGGTTTAAATGCATATCCAGATGATGATTCAGAACTTTTATGTTGTTGCTTGTTGAGGAGCTTTGCTGTAAGGTTATCTCATTACTTAATTCACAAGTACAGAGTGTATACACAGACAAGGAAAAAAAAGTCCAAGCTTTTTCCTGGATTTCCCAGCTCAAGACCTCGGCAGCCAGAGACTGTGGTCATGTGAACAAAAGTTGCATTTTTTCCCCAAGTGAAAATATAGTCGACCCCTGGTGAACACACATTTTTTTCTGTGTTGAATGACAATGTACTTTCCCTCGCAGCTGTAAAACTTATCAATCATTTGAATGGTGAAGATTTTATACTGTCACAGAACTTCCCATCACTTTCAGAAAAGAAACCAGGAAAAAACAATGCATTTTGGGAAGACCCTTGATGTATGGAAACATTTACAGTGCATATTTTCGTATTACAAACGTGTAAACACGAATTCCACCAAATATAGCACAGTAGCTGCTGAACTACTGAAATCGAGATTGTGAAGCTCTTTTTTCAGCCAATCAGAGTTCATGTTGTGTGATCTCGTCAGCCAATGACAGCGGATGTTCAGAGCATAAGACGTGATGTAGTCAGTCAATAGCAACATCCTTGTTAAGTAACACAGACACATTAATAAGAAAAGATAATAGTTTAAGTTAATATGCACACATTACAGCTACAAGAAAAGCTAAGCTTTTGCATATAGTATTGGTCATTAAAAATATTTTTTTAAGGGTGTGGTTACACAAGATCATGAACACACAGCTTAAATTGCAGCAGCTGAATACTTCCGACAAGTATTATCATAAATTTTCACTGCTGTGCAACAAACATTCTATTGGCTACCTGACTGAATACATGTTTCATTGAGCACTTCGACTTTTCCATAGAAAAGCTAATTAAGTATGAAATTGCTCAAGAACTCACTTCACACTTTTTTTTTAAAGAATGATTATACTTTTTGCCATAGTTATTGCACAATTTGTAATCTATGAAAAAATTACAATAAATATGAAAAATTTGCCTTGAAACTTGGTCTTTTTATCATTTTACCCTTTAAGATATACCAAACACAATTGTGCCAGTAAAATTTTCAATAATGGTATAAATGGCTGGTCGTCTAGGCCCAATTTTTTTAAAGTGACTGGTCCTCATTGTTAAGTTTTGAATGAGAGTCTAAAGCTCCATGATTTAATAAATTCATCACACATTCTCACTCCCAACATAACTCATCTTGCATACAAGGAAAATTACTTTGAAAGCAACGCTCCTCAAAGCACTACTGGCAACATTTTCCCACAACCTGGTTGAAATGTAAATAGTTGTGACCTCACACTCATCAAAGTGAGGTCCGCGGGAAACATTGAAAGCCGTTTGTTGTTACGAAGTATTCCACAGTCTTTGACACACAGATACTTGTGTGTGCACTGTGTGTTATTGGAAGTGCCACATTTTCTTTGCGACTAAAGCTGTATTTTGGTGTTAGCCTATTGTTTCTTTTTTACTGTTGCAATATTATTCTGAAGTGAGCTAAAGTAAAATTCTTTGTCAGAGTATCAATTCTTACCAGTCAAAATCACAAAAATTTAACTGCAAACTAACACAATGAAAAATCACCCGAATTCTAAAAAAAATCCTGGGTTTTTTCTCTTATTTCTCCCGGAGGAAAAATTCCCTGGTTTTTCCTGGATTTCCCAGTTGTCCTGGCCATATACACCCTGCAGGTAGCAATTTCGAGGTTGTGCTAGGCGTGCACCATTCCTCTTGGTTTAATTAAATTTGTACATATTAGTTTGGCAGCACCAAGAACGTATTGAATCATGTGAAATTCTTGAATTTCCTAGTATCACACAAAAAACTCTTTAGTCCCTACACCATAAAGGTACCTTCACTTAGCCTCGTCTTCATTACAGGTGGGGCACTCTCATCCTATGGCCAGAGTGACCTGCCCTTCCTTTTTAACCTTCCCTAAACCTATCCCTCTCCTCTCTTCAACAAAGGAACTATTAGTTCCAAAAGCTAGAAGTGTATCTCTTGCAGATTTGTGTGTGTCTATTGGCAGCACCATACATTTCACCTCGGATATTCTATCTGAGTTCCACCATCATATTGAGTCCCAACTCTCTAGATCCTTGTATACATACAAGAGGGGACACAATGTTGTCTTACAACAAACATATTCTGACACAGACTGTGGCTGCTACATTTCCTATGCATTTAAGATTTCCTGGGAGACCTATAATCCTTTATGGTCCATGCTGCAAGTTGTCATTATTTTCGCAGTTTGCGTTAGTCCTACAAGGTGCAAATCTTATAAATTCTGGAAATCAGAATACATATTTACCTATAGAAAAGAAAGCAGTAAGGATTAAAGTTAACAAAATTTCAAATGATGCTAAAAATTATCAAAATCAAAACAAATTTTAACACATGATATATCTGCACTCAAATACTTGGTACATTATCCTCAATGGATGAAACCAGTAAAACCAAGCAGAAGGCACAACAGCATCTGGGAGAAGTTGATCTTTCTCCACCAGTAATATTAATAAATTCATCTAGTTTACCTAATAACAGTTCTAATGACTGGCATCCATGCTTCCCAAACCAACTGCTGATAAGGGCCATTTTCTGTCCCAGGCGGATGTCCAACTTCCAATATATCCTTCCAGGTTTGGAAAAGACGTATTGGTTCTGCTGGATTTTCTAAAGCTTTCCATGATTTCAGCTTCTCATGGATCAAGGGTGCAACCAAGCCACATGCCAGCTTCTCCAACTCATACATACGATACTCTTCATAATATCGGTCCTGAAATACCAATAAATAAAATTCTTCACAATTAACAACAAAAGACTAACTATACAGCCATACAGGATTATGTAAAACTTGTGAAATAAAAGTAAAGCTTGTAAATTTGTTATTGAGGTTATCTACAATATTCACAACAGTACACAGTGATAGAATATGCAGATGTACTAGCCATTTTGTTTTTGACTACAGATTTTGGTTCATTTCAGACCATCCGCAGGTCATGTATATCAACAGAAAACAAACTACACACTCAGGTTATAAAATTTGTGGTATACCTCCTAATCTCATACTGAACATTCTTTTGCCTGGCGTAGCACAACAACTCAACATGGCATGGACTCAACAAGTCATTGGAAGTCCCCTGCAGAAATACTGAGCCACGCTGTTTTTATAGCAATCCATAATTGCGAATGTCATCTCAGTGTAAAATGACTGCAGCTAGCACCTCATGAAAGATTATTTGTCCACATATTGTACATGTATTATGCACGGAGTGTGTCAATGTAATTAAAGCTTAACCTAATACAATTAGAGGGAACTGACTGTATCCTCTTCGTAATTGCACTGTTTAATTCATAGTGGCATTTTTGTAATGGCTTAACAATACCATGTTGTAATTAGACAGTGAGCGAATTTCAATATATTTGAACAAGAGCAGCAACTTTTGCTAACTAGCACTTCAGTGTTTACACTATAAGGCAGGGGATATGTTGGGTATAAAACATGTTGTTAATACATTTCAGGATGAGTAGACATTGCAATTATGGGATGCACAATTGAGTAAGTTTTGCAAGTACATTTTTATAATTATGTAACAGTCTGCACATAACACATGTAAAATGTAGGTATAAATATCTTTCATGAGGCACTACCTGCAGTCATTGTATACATTGTACAGCTCATTCTCTTTTGATACACATGACATATGGAAGGTCTGAAATGGACCGAAATCAACAGACAAATATAAAGTAACTAGTACAGGTGTGCACTGAGTAATGTAGTTCTTAACATTCCTAAGAGCTATCCAACAACATCTTCACAAAATATTTCTAATGACAGAATGGATTCAGAAATTGGTTTATGTCTATCTATGCAGTTCCCACACACAGCCAGAAAGATGAACCATCAATGTTTACAAAATGCCATTCTCCTCACAATAAAAAACATTTTGAATCTGGGAATTTGCACAACAGTCACTGTTATAACGCTACACACACACTTCTGAACACAATTTAACAAGCTAGCATCACATAGGAACTGTAAATCATCATGGGTGCACCAGTCCTGACGTAAATGATTTCTGTGCCCTGTGAAAAGTCCTAGTTGCCTGCAGAATTGGAGTGAGACACTGGAAATCATGAAAAGTGTGTACTTCGGGAGTCCGAAGGAATCAACAACTGGTGTGTACCTATCACTCCTTCTCCATGGTCAAGCTCTGGTGCAAAAATATTCTTTCTCACTCTGGGAAAGAAGGCACACACTGCGGCTGAAGGTAGGATGTTAAGCAAGGCACAAGCGCGAAACCGGGAGACGGTGTTAGGCTTCTGACATGATCGGAGCATAGGCTTGCAGTTTTACTCGTGTTGGGATCATGTGCATTATCCATGTACAACCAGGCCAGTGGAGTCTTGGCCGAGTGCTGACTGCAGCATATGCCGGAGAGAGGGAGAGCAGCTGGCGATTGTGTTGGCCTAATGATAGTGGCACAAGGTGCAAACACCACACTGTTCCAAGGCTGTGCTCTGAGTATTCATTCTGCTGTTCAATCAACAGTGAGCATTCACTGGATTCCACCTAGGAGTATATTTCTACAGACCAGTGAAATTAGGTTTTATTGATGCTGGTGATTTCAACTTACTGTACCTCGGGTTGGAATTCTAGTGGGGACAAAATGCTGTTTTTGTTGGAAGTGTTAGTCCAGCCTGCGTTCAACTTAACATTAAGCCATAAACTGTTTATGGAACATACTTTGTGCCACGTATGAGCACATGTTGGTACAGGTTACTGGCTGTATTCTGATTTCAAGCAGCTGTCTTGATTGGTAGTGTTATTGCCTTGTTATTTCTGGTTTCCTTAAAAGACAAGGCTCATCACCTTGCAATTTTTTTGAGAATGAATGCAATGAGTTCATTAGCTCTGGTAGGCGGATTCTTTTTTTACTGTAAATGTACAGAGTTTTGTTAACTGCTGTAAAGTCTGGTTTGATGCTCTTTGGGAAATTATGTTTAGTGAAACATGACAGGTTTTAGAACCTTAACTGTTTGCTGAACCATGGACCTTGCTGTTGGTGGGGATGCTTGCATGCCTCAGTGATACAGATAGCCATACTGTAGGTGCAACCACAATGGAAGGGAATCTATTGAGAGAGTGCACAAATGTGTGGTTCCTGAAGAGGGGCCGCAGCCTTTTCAGTAACAGCAGAGGCAACAGTCTGGATGATTGATTGAACTGTCCTTGTAACATCAATCAGAACAGCATCGCTGTGCTGGTACTACGGACGGCTGAAAGCAAGGGGAAACTACAGCCCCAATTTTTCCCGATGGCATGCAGCTTTACTGTATTGTTAAATGATGATGGCATCCTCTCGGGTAAAATAATTCGGAGGTAAAATAGTCCCCTATTTGGATCTTGCAGCAACTACTCAAGAGGACTTCATTATCAGGAGAAAAAAACTGGCATTCTATGGATCGGAGTGTGGTATGTCAAGTCCCTTAATCATGCTTAGAAAATTTAAAAAGGGAAACATATAGATTAAAGTTAGATATAGTGGAAATTATACTCTGTTCATCATAAGAATAAACCCGATGTAAATAACCACAAACACAATGATTGGTCAGAAGCCGTAGCACACGTACAATGGTGTTGTTACACTCTTGGAAGTAGGTCCTACTATGTATGCAATATACACTCCTGGAAATGGAAAAAAGAACACATTGACAATGGTGTGTCAGACCCACCATACTTGCTCCGGACACTGCGAGAGGGCTGTACGAGCAATGATCACACGCACGGCACAGCGGACACACCAGGAACCGCGGTGTTGGCCGTCGAATGGCGCTAGCTGCGCAGCATTTGTGCACCGCCGCCGTCAGTGTCAGCCAGTTTGCTGTGGCATACGGAGCTCCATCGCAGTCTTTAACACTGGTAGCATGCCGCGACAGCGTGGACGTGAACCGTATGTGCAGTTGACGGACTTTGAGCGAGGGCGTATAGTGGGCATGCGGGAGGCCGGGTGGACGTACCGCCGAATTGCTCAACACGTGGGGCGTGAGGTCTCCATAGTACATCGATGTTGTCGCCAGTGGTCGGCGGAAGGTGCACGTGCCCGTCGACCTGGGACCGGGCCGCAGCGACGCACGGATGCACGCCAAGACCGTAGGATCCTACGCAGTGCCGTAGGGGACCACACCGCCACTTCCCAGCAAATTAGGGACACTGTTGCTCCTGGGGTATCGGCGAGGACCATTCGCAACCGTCTCCTTGAAGCTGGGCTACGGTCCCGCACACCGTTAGGCCGTCTTCCGCTCACGCCCCAACATCGTGCAGCCCGCCTCCAGTGGTGTCGCGACAGGCGTGAATGGAGGGACGAATGGAGACGTGTCGTCTTCAGCGATGAGAGTCGCTTCTGCCTTGGTGCCAATGATGGTCGTATGCATGTTTGGCGCCGTGCAGGTGAGCGCCACAATCAGGACTGCATACGACCGAGGCACACAGGGCCAACACCCGGCATCATGGTGTGGGGAGCGATCTCCTACACTGGCCGTACACCACTGGTGATCGTCGAGGGGACACTGAATAGTGCACGGTACATCCAAACCGTCATCGAACCCATCGTTCTACCATTCCTAGACCGGAAAGGGAACTTGCTGTTCCAACAGGACAATGCACGTCCACATGTATCCCGTGCCACCCAACGTGCTCTAGAAGGTGTAAGTCAACTACCCTGGCCAGCAAGATCTCCGGATCTGTCCCCCATTGAGCACGTTTGGGACTGGATGAAGCGTCGTCTCACGCGGTCTGCACGTCCAGCACGAACGCTGGTCCAACTGAGGCGCCAGGTGGAAATGGCATGGCAAGCCGTTCCACAGGACTACATCCAGCATCTCTACGATCGTCTCCATGGGAGAATAGCAGCCTGCATTGCTGCGAAAGGTAGATATACACTGTACTAGTGCCGACATTGTGCATGCTCTGTTGCCTGTGTCTATGTGCCTGTGGTTCTGTCAGTGTGATCATGTGATGTATCTGACCCCAGGAATGTGTCAATAAAGTTTCCCCTTCCTGGGACAATGAGTTCACGGTGTTCTTATTTCAATTTCCAGGAGTGTATAACTACTAAGTTACGTTAAATGAAACTTCAAGATATTCAAATGTATTAACACACATCAACGTATTTCTTAATCATACTTTAGACATGTAGTTTTTATTTCAAAAATTGTGTACAGTCACAGTCTCGGTACAGTTGAGTTCCGACTGTTTCATCATCATTTTTATGAATAATGTATGTCATTCTTCTTTTTAATTACATTATGCACACAAAATTCCTGTTTTCATTCCAAATATAAATTCTTAATTATCGATTTTTTATGAAGGACTGTTAACAAAGGTTAGCTAAATTAATAAAACACAACTACTTAATTTTTAAGGCAAAAATGAAAAACCAAATACTCTTTATTTGGACTAGGTCCGTCGTTTTATGTCACAGATGTAGTAAGTGTCACAGAAACATGGAAAACAATCATTTCCACATCATTGAGCACACCATACAAATGTTCCAATTTTACATTTGCCAGTGTACCATTACAATATGAATCCAACAGAACAGATCTGGAGCCAAGTTAAGGAATTTGTCACAAGAAATATCAAGACTATTAAGCTCCCAGATGTTCTGGAACTAACGCATGCAGCTTTTTCACATGTCACTGCCGAACACTGGAGGGATACAGCGCAGCACGTCATAAAAGACGAGGCGACAATGCGGTGCCCGGTTGTTTTCATGGATTCTGTTGTTGGCCGACTCGTTATCAACATAGCAGATGACAGTTTCACAACTGAAACATATTTCTCGAACTTGGATAATGAAGGAGCTAAGATATTACCTGATGACCAACTGTAATTAATACCTTCATTGGCTTCAGTACTCAACAGTACAGTGAAATCCATGCAGTACGCCTTTGCATCACACACAGCTTGCTCAGAAGAATTACCCTGTGTGTAAGTTAGGAATTTTCATTCACTCTTGTTTGTAATTGGAATACTATGTAAGGTAAGAATGAAGGCATTTTATGCTTTCCATCTCGTCACTTAAGAAGTGCGTGGCAGTGCTGGAGTTTAACCTATTCATGGGTTGCTTAGAGGAAGCCTTCTTGGTTACCCAGGCCTGCCAACCGAAAGTTTGGTACAGATTTATTGATGACATCTTCATGATCTGGACTCACAGTGAAGAAGAACTCCAGAATTTCCTCTCCAACCTCAACTCCTTTGGTTCCATCAGATTCACCTGGTCCTACTCCAAATCCCATGCCACTTTCCTTGATGTTGATCTCCACCTGCCCAATGGCCAGCTTCACATGTCCGTCCACATCCAACCCACCAACAAGCAACAGTACCTCCATTACGACAGCTGCCACCCATTCCACATCAAACGGTCCCTTCCCTACAGCCTAGGTCTTCGTGGCAAACGAATCTGCTCCAGTCCGGAATCCCTGAAGCATTACACCAACAACCTGACAACAGCTTTCGCATCCCGCAACTACCCTCCCGACCTGGTACAGAAGCAAATAACCAGAGCCACTTCCTCATCCTCTCAAACCCAGAACCTTCCACAGAAGAACCACAAAAGTGCCCCACTTGTGACAGGATACTTTCAGGGACTGGATCAGACTCTGAATGTGGCTCTCCAGCAGGGATACGACTTCCTCAAATCCTGCCCTGAAATGAGATCCATCCTTCATGAAATCCTCCCCACTCCACCAAGAGCGTCTTTCCGCCGTCCACCTAACCTTCGTAGCCTCTTAGTTCATCCCTATGAAATCCCCAAACCACCTTCCTTACCCTCTGGCTCCTACCCTTGTAACCGCCCCCGGTGTAAAACCTGTCCAATGCACCCTCCCACCACCGCCTACTCCAGTCCTGTAACCCGGAAGGTGTACACGATCAAAGGCAGAGCCACGTGTGAAAGCACCCACGTGATTTACCAACTGAGGTGCCTACACTGTGAAGCTTTCTATGTGGGAATGACCAGCAACAAACTGTCCATTCGCATGAATGGACACAGGCAGACAGTGTTTGTTGGTAATGAGGATCACCCTGTGGCTAAACATGCCTTGGTGCACGGCTAGCACATCTTGGCACAGTGTTACACCGTCCAGGTTATCTGGATACTTCCCACTAACACCAACCTGTCAGAACTCCAGAAATCGGAACTTGCCCTTCAGTATATCCTCTCTTCTCGTTATCCGCCTGGCCTCAACCTCCGCTAATTTCAAGTTGCCGCTGCTCGTACCTCACCTGTCTTTCAACAACATCTTCGCCTCTTTACTTCCGCCTCGACTGATATCTCTGCCCAAACTCTTTGCCTTTACAAATGTCTGCTTGTGTCTGTGTATGTGCGGATGGATATGTGTGTGTGTGTGTGTGTGTGTGTGTGTGTGTGTGTGTGTGTGTGTGTGTGTGTGTGTGTGTGCGCGCGCGCGCGCGAGTGTATACCTGTCCTTTTTCCCCCTAAGGTAAGTCTTTCCGCTCCCGGGATTGGAATGAGTCCTTACCCTCTCCCTTAAAACCCACATCCTTTCGTCTTTCCCTCTCCTTCCCTCTTTCCTGACGAAGCAACCATTGGTTGCGAAAGCTAGAATTTTGTGTGTATGTACGTGTTTGTTTGTGTTTCTATCGACCTGCCAGCACTTTCGTATGGTAAGTCACATCATCTTTGTTTTTAAATATATTTTTCCCGCGTGGAATGTTTCCCTATATATCTCATCTTTTTTTATGTCTGAACTGCAACTACTCACACCATTGCAAGTTAGTTGGACTGCTGGTTGGCCAGTGCTGTCAAAGTTTAATGCACCGATAAAGCTGTTGTCCCGCATTGTCGCTTAGTCTATGTGCGTGTAACACGGCTTAAAACACATTATGATCGTACTTGACTGTACTGATCACAGTTTGGCTCCGCTCCACATAAAACGAAATCCAATCAGATTCAAGAAAATGCGGAAGGATACATGGCGTAATGTTTACATCAGGTTTATTTTTGTGATGACCAGAGTACAGTGAAGTTTGGTTGCAGGAGGAACAGGACTTCTGGTCAAGTGAATGTGGGATCATAAATGCAAAATCAAATAAGGGTAATGCAGGAGTAGGTTTAATAATGAATAAAAAAAAATAGGAATTTGATAAGCTTCTACGAACAGCATTATTGTAGCCAAGATAGACACGAAGCCCACATCTATTATATATGTTTATATGCCAACTAGCCCCGCAAATGATGAAGAGATTGAAGACATGTACAATGAGATAAAAGAAATTATTCAGATGGTTAAGAGAGATGAAAATTTAACAGTCATGGGGGATTGGAATTCGATAGTAGGAAAAGGAAAGAGAAGGAAAAATAGTAGGTGAACATGGACTGGGGGTAAGGAATAGAAGAGGAAGCCCCCTGGTAGAATTTTGCATAGAGCATGACTTAATCATCACTAACACTTGGTTTAAAAACCATGAAAGAAGATTGTATACTTGGAAGAGACCTGGAGACATTGGAAGGTTTCAGATTGATTGTATAATGATAAGACAGAAATTTAGGAACCAGGTTTTAAATTGTAAGACATTTACAGGGCCAGATGTGGACTCTGGCCACAATTTCTTGATTATGAACTGTAAAGTTGAAGAAACTGCAAAAAGGTAGGAATTTATGGAGATGGGACATGGATAAATTGTAAGAACCAGAGGTTGTAGAGAATTCCTGAGGGAGTGTTAGGGAATAATTGACAAGAACAGGGGAAAGAAATACGGTAGAAGAAGAATGGGTAGCTTTGAGAGAAAAAATAGTGGAAGCTGCGGAGGATGAAGTAGGTAAAAAGATGAGATAATAAAAAAACCATGGGTAACACAAGAGATATTGAATTTCATTGATGAAAGGAGACAATATAACAATGCAGTAAATGAAGCAGGTGAAAAGGAATACTATCGTCTCAAAAATGAGAGTGACAGGAAGCGCAAACTGGCCAAGCGGAAACAGTTAAGAGGACAAATGAAGGGATGTAGAAGCTTATATCACTAGGGATAAGATAGATGCTGCCTACAGGAAAATTTAAGAGACCTCTGGAGAAAAGAGATCACCTGTATCAAAATCAAGAGCTCAGATGTAAAACCAGTCCAAAGCAAAGAAGGGAAAGCAGAAAGGTGGAAGGAGTATATAGAGGGTCTATACAAGGGAGATGCACTTGAGGGCAATATTATGGAAATGAAAGTGGATGTAGATGAAGATGAGGTGGGAGATATGATACTGCGTGAAGAGATGAATATAATAGAGGGAAACATTCCAAGCGGGAAAAATATATTTAAAAACAAAGATGATGTGACTTACCATACGAAAGCGCTGGCAGGTCGACAGAAACACAAACAAACACATACATACACACAAAATTCTAGCTTTCGCAACCAACGGTTGCTTCGTCAGGAAAGAGGGAAGGAGAGGGAAAGACGAAAGGATGTGGGTTTTAAGGGAGAGGGTAAGGAGTCATTCCAATCCTGGGAGCGGAAAGACTTACCTTAGGGGAAAAAAGGATGGGTATACACTCGCGCACACACACACACACACACACACACACACACACATAAATCCACACATACACAGACACAAGCAGACACATTCAAAGGCAAAGAGTTTGGGCAGAGATCTTTGCCCAAACTCTTTGCCTTTGAATGTGTCTGCTTGTGTCTGTGTGTGTGTGGATTTATGTGTGTGTGTGTGTGTGTGTGTGTGTGTGTGTGTGTATGCGCGCGAGCGCGCGCGCGCGAGAGTATACCCATCCTTTTCTCCCCCTAAGCTAAGTCTTTCCGCTCCCAGCATTAGAATGACTCCTTACCCTCTCCCTTAAAACCCACATCCTTTCGTCTTTCCCTCTCCTTCCCTCTTTCCTGACGAAGCAACCGTTGGTTGCGAAAGCTAGAATTTTGTGTGTATGTATGTGTGTGTTTGTGTTTCTATCGACCTGCCAGTGCTTTCATATGGTAAGTCACATCATCTTTGTTTTTAAATATACTGTGTGAAGAATTTGACAGAGCACTGAAAAATCTAACTCGGTAAAAGGCCCTGGAAGTAGACAACGTTCCATTAGAAATACGGATAGCCTTGAGAGAGCCAGCCATTACAAAACTCTTCCATCTGGTGAGCGAGATGTATGAGACAAGAGAAATACCCTCAGACTCCAAAAGAATATAATAATTTCAATTCCAAAGAAAGCAGGTGCTGACAAGTGTGAAAACTACCAAACTATATTTTTAACAAGTCACGGTTGCAAAATACTAAGGCCACATCCAGGGTGTATACGTGGACAAGGAAAAAAAAATCCCGGATTTCCCGGTGAAAAATACACTTTCTCCCAGGTGAAAATACACTTTTTCCGTGTTACGTGACAGTATACTCTTCCTCGCCTCTGTAAAAGTCATCAAACATTTGAATGTTTATGGTATTATATACCGACTTAGAATTTCCCGGCACTTTACAAAACGAAACTCCGGGGGAAAAACACGTTTTGAAAGACCTTTGATGTGCAGCAACATGTACGCTGCATATTTTCATATTGCAAAGATATAAATTTGAATTCCACCAAACAATGCATGTTACTTTATGAAGCATTGAAATCGAGATTGCGATGCGCAACCGCTAAGGTCGCAGGTTCGAATCCTGCCTTGGGCATGGATGTGTGTGATGTCCTTAGGTTATTTTGTTTAAGTAATTTTAAGTTCTAGGGGACTGATGACTTCAGCAGTTAAGTCCCATAGTGCTCAGAGCCATTTGAACCATTATGCGATGCACTTTTGTAAGAGTCATAGCTCATTCACGTGATCTCGCCAGCTGATGACAGCAATAGGACACGTGATGTAGTCAGCCAATAGCAAGATCACTCTTAAGTAGTGCAAATACACAAATAAGAAAAGTTAACGGCTTAAATTAATATACATAGCATTCACATATAATATTGGTCTCGAAGATTAATAAGTTGGAAGAGAAGCTAAGCTTCCACTTATAATGTTGATCTTTTTTGCGCGTGTTACACTTTAAGATACATCACACAAATGTGCCAGTAAAATATTTAATAACGGCGCAAAAGTCTCATCATCTGGGCTCGAAATTCTTCTAATTGGTCATCCTCAAAGAGTTGATTTTTAAATGAGAGCCAAACGCTTTGTGATTTAAGAAATTCATCGTACATTCTCGCACATAGTTCATCTTGCGTAAAAGGAAATCTGCTTTGAATGTAACTCTTTTCAAACCACCATTTGCAACCTTTTCCCACGACCTGTTGGAAATGGGTTCGTTACAGCACTTGCAAGAAAGTGCCAGATAACTGGCGTCACCGTGCTTGCGCAGCTATGACGACGCAGGAAGCCCATATGTTTGTACGTGTAAAACATTAAAAGATCTTACACTATGTCATAAAAGAAACAATACATCAAAGGATACTTCAAGAGCGTCGGGATTTCGCGAACCATACTAAAATGCATAATTCGGCTTAAAATGCACATCCGTATGTAAATTTTCTTGGCGTACCAGTACTCATGCTTGGTTCTTTATTATAGCATAATGCCATATGTGCACCTGAAATGCAGCGAACAGTTGAAACTAGCTAATAGTGTGAAATTAAACACTTCATTTCAAATAAATTGACTGCCTCAGTAGAAAGGATTAATAAAAGCCAAATCTCTTTAGCAAACTGGCAAAAATAACTTCATTGTTCTGTTACGCGATTAATGCTTGACTGTCAAAGGTGGAAATAAAATCTGAAACTAGTAACATATTTCAGTCTGCCGTAATTATGCGAACATATTTTAATTCATTTGAATGCTCCCAGCCACAAAAATCTGTTTTGTTATCATTTAACATGAGAGCAATAAACGAAGAGGAAACAACAAAATCACTGAACGTAAACACAGGTCACGTGGAGACGACCCACCTCCCCACCACAACTCTGACTGCTCTGTACATCAGCCCCGGATCTACAATATTTCCAAACAGGGGCAATATTAAGTAGTGGCGCCCAGCCACACTTCCGTAACCAGAAGCGGGAGAAGGTACTACTCATACGCGACTCAACTGTGCATGCGCAAGAGCCCGCCCGCAAATGCTCAAATGAATCTAAACAGTTGTCACGTCACGCTCATCGGAGGCAGTTTGTTGTTATAAAGCATTGCATAGTGTTCCTAAAGCCTTTGACATACTTTACTGTTGGCAGGCGCCTGTATGAGCACTGTTTTTTTTTTTTTGTTGTATACGGCACATTTCCTTTGCAACTTAAGTTTTATTTTCGTTTTTCTTTTTTCTCCCATTCATGTTTTGTTGCTGCAGTATTATTCTGCAGTAACGGGATACAATAATATCCTTTGTTAGAGTATTGGTTCTTACCAGACAAAATCACAAAAATTTAACTGAAAACTAAAACAATGAAAAATTCCCGGAATTCTAAACAATTCCCGGGTTTTTCCCGGTTTTCTCCTGGATGAAAATATTCCCAGGTTTTTCCCGGATCTCCCTGTTGTCCTGGGTCGTATACACCCTGCACACCCTACGTAAGCGACAAGCAATCGACAGCGTGCGACAGCTTCAGACAACGGAACACCACCGCAGGTAGGGTTACGGAAGTGTCCTACATGTGCAACGTGCATGGACTGCATGTCCTCTGCTACAACTAATGATGTTTGAATTTAAACATGTTTGAATCTTGCTGCAGCACACGCAACAGTGAGAGCGACAGCCATGCATCTTCTCAGCAAAGCAGTGGAGCGGACATGTCAACATCTATGAAATACTTATCATCTGATTTAAAAGCAAACTATATGGTAAAAAAATTTGATTCTTCACATCTTACAGCTTGATATCTTTCCTCAATAAAGGTCAGAATTTACTTTCATTATTCACCATAGTTACTGTGCTGCACAAAACTGAGTACATGGCTGCACGAAATTTTTAAGGGTTTGCAGAGATAAAATCACATCACATAGACTTTCCGTGTAGTTCATTTTATGCCATACATTATTGTTTATGAAATGTAACCAATATATCTAAATTGTATTTAAAGTTGAGAGTGGAATGATATCTGTTTTTATTCTTGAGATATTGATGGTTATATCCACGAACGGATTGCTCGCGGTGTGTCCAAATCCTTTCCTGCACTTTGAGAATCAAGTGGTCGTAAAAATCGTCATATCTCATAAACGATTCAAGATATTGAAATGACGTTTTTTGAAAGTGACAGCACACACAAAGGACTATTTTATCGTATGATTAACACTCGATACTTTTTGTCAGACATGTGAGCAGAGCAAAAACAAGACACCCTATAAATTACACCATGAGGTTTTGTCCGAATTTTCATAGCCAAACAAGGAGAGAGAAACAGGCAAATGAGATATCAAAGTGACCAGCATGAGGTCTGATTTTGCATGGAGATATTTAATTGCTTGAAAGTAATCAGGGTACTTAAGGAAAACTTAATTACTGAGTTGAGGAAAAATTGAAATATTTCACAAAAAGCAGCTGGAAAGCTATGTAAATGAAGTGTCAAAAAGTTCATCTGTTGAGGGCCTAGCTACTTTGCACATAAAAAGACACATCGGTGTGGATTTAAAAGTCAAAAAGGCTTCCTTCGAATCAAGTACAGTTACGATTTTTGAGAACAGAGGATGTTAGGAAAGCGAATGAGGTGTCTGTCAATGAGGTCATGCTTTCTGAATAAAACTTGAAAATAAAAAAATGAAAGAAATCGGTCAAATATTTTATGAAATGATTTGTGTAAAAGAAATAAACAAATCAGAGAAACATTCCACGTGCCTTTGAATGATGCTCAAAATCCTGAACAGAAAATGAGGAACATTAAATGTTTCTCTAATATTTTTTATTTCATACTTTTAGACAAATTATTTCACAAAATGTTTGACTTTCTTTTCAAAATTTTTGTATGCTTTACTTTTGAAGACTATTTAGATTAACTGAAACACTTGACCTTAACGCTGACTGCTGATGAATTATGTTCGCAAAATTAAATATCAGTAAAATTTCACGGTTGTTCATTGTATTTTATTAGGAATTTAATGTGCTTAATATACTGGGATAGGTGTGTATACACTTAAAGAACAAGTACTTTGGCAAGACCTTAAAAATATACTTAGCGATGCAGTGTAAACAGTATACATAAAATTTAGTATACAGAATTGTAGCTGAGTCAGTTAAAATATAAGAAGTAGCCAGGACCCAATTCAGGTTCGTTTATTAACTACAGTTTCCAGCCAGGAATGCTACCGTTACATCACAGTTAGTTCACAGGTGCTACACTCATTCTTTTGCATTAGTCTGTCATTCTTCCACATTTATCAGCTGTTAAAAGTTCTTGATCATGTAAAAAACATTCGTCTTTCATTTATTGATGAGAGTCGAATGCTCCTCTGCTCATTCACATTTATTCAAAGAATTTGTCTGGTGATCTTCGGAGTTGATGATATAAATTATGAAGTTTACCATGAAGATTCTTCTCTTTGTAAATTTCATGCATAGCATTCCTTTTCCCTTTATTTTCCTAAGTAAAGCTAATTTTGTAGCCTTACTCTACAAATAAAGTATTCTACAGTATAGGAGCACCGTTTTATAGAGCTGGTTGGTTCTAAGCAGCCACCTTGTAGCAGGTTGTGTTCACTCGCATGCAGGACACTCAAGCTTTCTGCTCGATGCTGCTGCTTGTTGCTGAAGTGTCATGTATCCAGACGTCGCTCACTATCAGTCACTTCTGACATTTACATAGGGCATGGCCTAACACGAATTATTTACAGACGAATGGAAAAATTGATAGAAGCTGACGTCGCAGAAGATCAATCTAGATTCCGTAGAACTGCAGGAGCATGTGAGGCAATAATGACCCAACGACCCCTCATAGAAGACAGGTTAAAGAAAGGCAAACCAACATTTATAGCATTTGCAGAGTTGGAGAAAGCATATGACAATTTGACTGGAATCCTCTCTTTCAAATTTTAAACCTGGCAGGGATAAAATACAGGGAGCAAAACGCTATTTACAATTTGTACAGAAACAAGATGGCAATTATAAGAGACAAGGGGCATGAAAGGGAAGCAGTGGTTGAGAAGGGAGTGAGACAGGGTTGTAACCTATCCCCGATGTTATTCAATCTGTAAAATGGACACGCATTAACGAAAAGCAAAGGAAAAATTGAAGTAGTTTTTAAATCCAGGGAGAAGAAATAAAAACCTTGAGGTTTGGTGATGGCATTGTAATTCCATCAGACACAGCAAAGGACTTGGAAGAACAGCTGAACGGAATGGACAGTGTCTTGAAAGTAGGATATCAGATGAACATCAACAAAATCGAAATGAGATAATGGAATGTAGTCAAATCAAATCACGTGATGCTGAGAGAATTACATTAGGAAATGAGACACTTAAAGTAGTAGATGAGTTTTGCTGTTTGGGCAGCAAAATAACCGATGACGGTTGAAGTACAGAGGACATAAAATGTAGACTGGCGAAAGCATGGAAAGAGTTTCTGAAGAAGAGAAATTTCTTACCATTGAGTACAGATTTAAGTGTCAGGAAGTCTTTTCTTAAAGTATTTGTACGGAGTGTAGCCATGTATGGAAGTGAAATATGGACGATAAATAGTTTAGACAAGAAGAGACTAGATGCTTTCAAAATGTGGTGCTACAGAAGAATGCTGAAGATTATATGTGTTGATCACATAATTAATCAGGAGATACTGAATAGAATTGGGGAGAAAAGGAACTTGTGAAACAACTTGAGTAGAAGAAGGGATCAGTTGTTGGGACACATTCTGAGGCATCAAGGGTTCACCAACTTTGTACTGGAGGGAAGCGTCGATGGTAAAAATCATAGAGGGAGACCAAGAATGACTCTGAGCACTATGCGACTTAACTTCTGAGGTCATTAGTCGCCTAGAACTTAGAACTAATTAAACCTAACTAACCTAAGGACATCACACACATCCAAGCCCGAGGCAGGATTCGAACCTGCGACCGTAGCAGTCCCGCGGTTCAGGACTGCGCGCCTAGAACCACTAGACCACCGCGGCCGGCGAGGGAGACCAAGAGATGAATACACTAAGCAGATTCAGAAGGATGTAGTTTGCAGTAATTACTCGGAGATGATGAGGCTTGCACAGGATAGAACAGCATGGAGAGCTGCATCAAACCAGTCTTTGGACTGAAGACTAAAACAACAACAACAACAACAACAACAACAACAACAACTTATAGTAACTTATAGATCAATTTCTTTGTTGCTTTAAGGGGCAGAAACCCACTGTGTGCTTAACTGTTTTGGGCAAAAGCCCATTAGTACTTTTACTTATTTTTGTTCGGTTTGTAGTGGCCTATGGCCCACAATAAAGTGCAAAAGCCCATTAGTATTTTTACATATTTTTGTTCGGTTTGTAGTGGCCTATGGCCCACGATAAAGTAATGTAAATTATAGATCGAATTCTCAATTTCTCTAAGGACAGAAGCCCGTTAATCTTTCTTAAAATCATATTTGTGGGCTGAGGCCCAATTGCTTTGTAAGTCTATTTGGTTAAATATTAGGTGGGTAGGAACCTTGCTGACATTTAGTTCTTTTAACAGGCAGAAGTCCACTGCATGTGTATACCTGCTTGGGCAGAAGTCCGTGGTGTTTCTAAAATTATTAGTGATTTCATAACTGCGTAGTGCTTAACTATATTAGGAACCAAAGTACCTGCTCAAGAACCAATGTATGCAAAACTTGTAGTTACTGCTGTGCAAAATAAGATTTGTAAAAAAAAGATTCAGTGGCTTACTACATAAGGATCTCTCTACCATACCTTTGCTGTGCAAATACATCCCTTGGCACTGACAATTAAGAGAAATTATCATTAGTCAGTGGGTTAGGTAGTTAAAGGATTTTTATCAGTTCCATTGTAACATCTTCTTGTGTGTTTGTAGCATCCTATATCATCGGAGCAAGAAAAAAAATATATAATTCGTAGCATGAACTGCAATCAGAGGGGAAGCGGAAGAGAACAGCCTGGCTGAGTTGTGCCAGTGGCTGTGGGGTGCATTGGATGAGCCAATTACCATCACAGCACAAACAGTCGGAGACGTGAGCAGCACATGCACTTCCTTACTGGGTGTGGTTGAAGAAAGTGTTGATTTGTTAGAAGATACCTCCCCTTCTAACTAATGAGTATTTTTTTAAGCTGCAGGCAGCTGATGAGACATTGCCTGATTATGTTGACCTGGTGTGGACGGCAATGGTTGCCCTCTGTATGGATATAGCAAAAGTGAAGCAGTAGTGATTGTTCTGGAGAGCATACAACCACAAGACCAATTGTAGGTAATTTTCTGACCTACAACAAATAATAATCAGCGTGGAGAATGTTAAGCGTGTTGATGAGAAACTGAGGGGGGGGGGGGGGGGGGCAAGAAGGGTAGAGGGAATTCAGGCAACACAACAACAGCTGATGCCAGAGGCTGGCATGGGGACAGGATACCTACTTAGCACCACGTGACTGTCACACAATGTGCAGAGTTAACATAATGTGTTTGCTGCCTTATCTTCTGAACCAGTGTATGGATTGAGTCAGGTAGTAGTGTATCATTTGTCGATCGTGAATGGTATAATATGAGTACACATATTGCCAGTCTGCCACATCTACAGTAGGTTGAGGATTGCTGATCCATTTAGAGCAACACCTTAGAGGTCATCGGGCAGGTTTGCATCAAACACAGAATTGCGAAGTTCACGTGGCCATGAAGATTTTTAGCGGTTGAGCACCTGACTCTGAAAATGTTACTGGGTTGTGATTTCTTGATGTGTTCTCAGTAGCCTGCAAGGAGTACTATTTTAAATTTTGTCTTGTCAAAAGGGTTACATTTTGTAGGCATCAAAGTTTATTTAATGTGTGTCATGTGCAAGATGAAGGGTCAGGGTTCGATGTCGGGCACTTGCCGGAAACTAGAACAAAGCAATTGCTTGGATTGCTAGATCAGTTTCCAGATGTCTTAACCAACAGGTTAGCAGTGATGAATAAGGTAAAGTATCAGATTAGGATGAATGACCATGATCAAGTGTGGCGGGCACCCTGTCGGCTCTCGCCCCCTTTTAAAAAAAGAGAGAGAGAGAGAGAGAGAGAGAGAGAGCTATGTAAGAGTGTGAACGAATGATTAAAGGACAAAGTTATCAGGCAGTCGGTCTCCCCAACTGCACTATTCAGTGTATTAGCTGGATCATAGGAGTTGGGGCTTGGTCCACCAATGCAAAATGGGGAGAATAGCATGATGGGCAATGTGAATCTCAGCCTTCCATTTTGACATTGTATATACCAAAGAGTGAGAGAAGCAAATGGCTGACGCACTAAGCCACATATTCTGTCAGGAAGTTGGGAGGGGGAGCAGAAGATGAGCCAGAGGCATTGTTACCTGCAAGTGCTGCAAGGGTACCCTGTTGCCAAGTGGCCGCTGCTGAACTGAACAAAATCCCTGCATTCTTCTGTGATCTTGAGCAAGAGCAAGAAAAAGCTGAGGAATTAACTGCCATATAAAAAGAATTTACAGAGAGGCATCCAGTGAACAAGTATTCGATGGAGGAAGGGATACTCACTCTGTTATGCATTAGACATAACGGAAAAGTGATAATCTGCCTTCCCAGGGGCTTGGTCTGGCTGTTTTTAGATATTTTCACCAATCATTGTGTGGCGAGCACTTGGGTGTCCATAAGACGCAGATGAAAATTAATGAGCACATAACACTGAAGAGCATGAAAGCTGAATTCCAGAAGTTTGTGGTTAGGTATGAAGAGCATAAGTGAGGGAAACCCATCAATAACAAAAGGACCCTCTTGCAGTTCACTCATGAGTTCCACCCATTAACAAATTATTTATTGATTATCTTGGCCAGCAACAGTGCACCAAAGATGGTAATCATTTTGTGTTTATGGTTGAAGGTACATTTATGTGGTTCCTGTGGCGTATCCCAAACAAGAGGACCATGATGGTGATAAACATTCAGAATCTATTCAACCACTTTTCTGAGCTTACACAGCTTGCTACGAAGTGCCAAAACGACCCCTCCCAAGTTGATTGTGTTCAAGATCAACATCCCACTGAGCAACCTCTGGTTCTTCAATGACCTAATGTCAGTGTGTGTTGACCCCAGCGATCTGAGGGTTAAGTGGGACGCAGTGGGGGGATGCACTATTCTTGGCCACCAAAGGGAAGCCTGCACTCCTAATCGGATCACGAATGTGGCACCAATGGTGGTGAGTGACAAGGTGTACATGAGGAACGTGTGGGGCCAGAGTAAAGGGAGAAAACGGGTATAGGTGAAGGTGCTCTCACGACATGTAGGCACATGTGAGGTCACTAAAATTCCATCTCCAGTGAGCATCCTGGCTGAGGACCTGCAAACCCATTGAAAGATCTGCAGTCACTTAAGTCAGTTCAAGATGAGTGGCAGGGAAGAGAGAACTGTTTGTAAGTGATGTGAAGCTGGAGTGTCCCCGAAGCAAACCTGTATCACCACCATATCAACAACACTAGTAAATTAACAGTATCACGACATACTGTAAGGTGTATTCAACAAATAGGCCTGTCCTGCAAGTTGTACAAACAGCAGCTTACCCATAAAGCGGAGATGCTGAGTCGCAATAGGCACAACAAAAAGAGGCTACCTGTGAAACCAATAGTGATTTACAAGCTAAGTTGCAACCATTGTGCTGTATTCTATGTAGGCATGACAACTTACAAGCTGTCTGTCCACACGAATGGCCACCAACAAACTGTGGCCAAAAAACAAGTGGACCGCCCTGTTGCTGAACACGCTGCCAAACATGATATCCCTCATCTCAATGACAGCATCACAGCTTGTGCCATATGGATCCTTCCCACCAACACCAGCTTTTCTGAATTGCTTACTTTCCCTGCAATACATCCTACGTTCCCGTAGCCCTCCTGGCCTCAACCTTTATTAGTCTCTGTCCTCACCCATCCAGACACCTCCCTGTTCCCATTCCAGCACTAAGCCGTCATTTCACCACCACACACACTCCCCCCTCCCCACCTTCTTTCCTGCCCTCCATCTAAACTGCAGAACTTCACTGTCCGCCATCCCACCATACTATCCCTCCCCCTCCCCGTCCCAGCCTCCTCCTTACCCCCACCCAGTCGCCACTCCCATCATGCACTGTGCTACTGCTCGCAGTGTGGTTTCAGTTGTCTGAGACAGCAGAGGTTTGTGCAAGTTATTGCTGACAAAGGCCTTAATGGCCAAAAGCTATAATTGTGTGAATTTTTTTGTTGTGCGTATTGCGACTCAGCATCTCCACTATATGGTGAGTAGCAACTTCCTTCCCTAATATTGTTACATTCCATCCTCGATTTTCCATTATTTGATTTGAGCTTGTCCATAAACTGTCACCAGCAGACAAGTCGGAACACACTACCTTGCACAACGAAATTGACAAACTACTATGAGATGGTGAAGTTGCTGATGCGTAATATCCTGTGAACGAGGTAATATTTCAGGTTAATCATCATAACAGTATGATCTAGGGTGCAAAAAACCCTCATGCAATTGTGAAACATGAGGCATCTAAAGAGAATGTGTTTTGCATGATGAGCAGATGCAAATTGTATGGGCTCACCGAATTTAAATCCCAATTACTTCTTTTTTTAGAGCCCATCATGAATGTTTGCCTGTGCTCCTCTTCATAACATCAACTGAATAATTTGAGGAACTGCATATTTTATGGATTCTGAGTGGGTAAATGAAGATATGTTGGGATGAAATGGTCTACCATCTAGACATCTGCTGTGTCACCCAGAATGTTTGCAAGTAGCACCTGAAATTCTCAGATGAACACTGACAAGGCTTCTGGTAGCAAATGCATGAACTATATAAAGAGTTCTCAAACTTTCAGAGAACAAACTTATGAACTTTGTACACTCCCATATATCACTATGGATTATGTATGCCACTTGAAAAAATAAGACATCAGCTGGATGTTCACACAAGCTTTTCTGTATAGCCATATACTTCTGTATGGGCATCTTACAGAGCCCGTTTGTAAAGCTATTAATTTTTCTAGCTGTTAAACAAAATGTTAGACACCACATAAATTAAAAATTAATTTTCTTCAGAACAATCAGTACGTCCCATCATGAAATCAAACTATAGCAGAGATTAACCAAAATATATAAAAATGTCTGCGCACAATCCAGTGAGAGACGCAGACTGCAAATGTTTCTGTAGTTCTATACCATTAGATTTAATAGTCTCTATGGGGTAAGTAGTGGCCTCGTGTGGGGCAGGGAGGGGAAGGGGAAGGGGAAGGGCAAGGGGAACAAGCTCCAACTACTCATGTAATGCTGGCACTGTACCATATGGATTGTGCTTCGTTCTGGGCTTCTTTATAGAAATTACAGACAGATATAAGAAATGCTTTGCTGTACCATTTAAGTGGGGAATCAAGAGTACCATAAGTGATGGACCTAGCTTTATTTCATCACCTATTTTAAACAAAAAACCTACATGATAATCCTCTGCATAATGTATAGGTTGCACATGTTGCAGGGAGTGATCTGTCATGGTATACAGGAAATTTTCTGCAGCCAAGATTGCTTGGTACCTTGGCTGCAGAAGATTTCCTAATCCTCATGTAATGGCTCTAGAATGCTACACACAGTATTGGTTATATTACATTACTAAGGGTGGCAGCAGCTAAGCTAAACATTAAACCCCATTGCCACAAAGTCTTATGACGTCCACTGTTTCAAAACTATGGAGCCCATCAATAAAGGAAAGTATGACAAATTGCAATTGTTTTAAGAATGATAGTTACAACAGTTTATTGCAACACAAATGCACCAGTATCCACATCTCTGATTTGGAAACTGAAGATCGCATAAACTTCGGTGTTTTTGTCAGCTTCTATCACATATTGCTGTGTAAATAGAACCCCACGTAAAAACAAATACATAAGAATAAAAAGAAAAATTTGTGTTAATATGATCACTAAATGTACATAGTGACAAACTAATCCATGCTGGAGACACTGCACAAACAATAGACTCTCAACTTTCCAAAGTGTTGTTAACTTAAATCTAATATACTAACCTGCACCTCTCTGAAGCATGCTGCTGCTTTATCAAGGGTCAAACTGTTCCCATCCTTAAAAGCATCATCAATCATTGTCAAAAGGGCTTGTAGTTTTTCTATTTGCTGCTCCTGATCTTTTACTTTTGATTTAAGTCTATCTTTCTCCTGAGTCATAACAACCAGTTGATCTTTTGTGTAACGCAATCGACGATCATTCTGGATTATGTCCTGCATGTTGGGAAAAAACATATACTATCAGTTTCTAGAGCTCATAAAACTATGGAAGCTTATTAGCAAAGTCTTGTTAAGCTATCTGTAGGAAAATAATTTGTGTATCGGCCTCCTCTTCAGTTATAGTTTGTCATCGAGCAGATCATACCAACTACACTACCGAAGAAAGTTCTGTTTAGTTTACAAAGTAGTGATACACAACAAAAGAAAAGCCATAAATAAACATAGAAAATGATATCCACATAATATAAAGAAAATTATCCACGCAATATAAACTGCAGAATTAGAATCATACGATTTCTCCATTGGAATAACACATTTAAAGCCATGAGTCTGTGTCAGAGGACTCTCATGTGACTACAACAGAGAATTGTTATCCTCTTCTATTCTATACTACACACTTATAATACTTAGGGACCGGAAAACATAGCATCTATTTCTGGCACAATTCACATCTATTTTTTGCTCAATTAGCATCTATTTTTGTCGAAATTTGCATCTATTTTCTTTGTAAATGATCAGACACACAAATTTAAAAGGTGGCACTACATATGTTAAGACACAAATTATCATTTCTTTTAAACTGACTGTTAGCAAAAGTGCTGATAGGGAACTTTCTGACTGGAATGTTTGCTTTTGCAGGAACTTCAACACCTTTTCCCTCCACAATGGCCTTTGTTTTCTTCGTTTGGCTGTATTTAAGCTTTCAAAAATGATTGTTCTGTTGAAAAGCAGCAGCATTTTCACCACCAGTTAAGTAAACATGTCTCTAATATATGGTGTTTCTGGGCATTATTTGTTCTTTTCCTGCCCAATTTGAAGATTGAAATATCTGCAGACCACTAATTTCGACCTTTTGTGGACATTCATAGCCCTACAACCCATGATTAACAACTCTACAGATAGAACTGACAAAGCACTTAGCATAGAAGCTGAAAAGAACTTATGGCACTCGATTTTAACATTAGGGGAAGAATTTTGGCACCATCAAGAAATATTACAGTCCCCCCCCCCCCAAAACGCTATAACACAGAAGGCAGGCGCTATAGGCTGTTGTTGCAGGTGGCCATGGGCATAAACAGACAGAATTTTAACCGCCACAGGGGAAGGAGCTGTGCAGGGGAAAAAAAAAACCCCTCCATTTCACTGAGCAGCAGCCTACAGCAGAACTGACACATTGACACAGGGATCACCAACCTCTTCAGGTGTTGTAAAGGCCGTAATCCTAATCTGTGATGGACCCGGATGAGTCACTTCACTTATTTCAAAAGAAGAAAAGAAAATAATGAACAATAAACAACACAAAGCATTCATGGACGGCTATCGTGAAATTGACTGTTGACGTTAGCATGGTACTGTTGACGTATTTCAGGCCCGGCCTCTAGCAGTAGTATTTAATGAACTACAGTTCAAAGCATCTGCCACCTAATTTGCCACATTAAAACTGTCTGCATTATATTGTATTTTGAGCTTTATCTGACAAACAAACGTACGTGTTTCTTTCTTAAAATGCTAGGTCCCACAGCTGAGTGCTACGTAGCATTATGTGACATGTATCTTAAACAGACCATTCAACCATACACAATTGGCATGGTGCACTGATACATCATTGCGTTCGTACACTTTTTTTTTTCCCGCATTATCTTTCCAAATTGGGCTTCGCCAATAATTACTTAAATTTTCAATATTGTACATAGAAAATAAAACTATTTCAAATTATCTCTGATAAATAGCCCATCTGGATACAATTCGCTATAGAACAGCATCTATTAAGTAATTTCTCATTTTCGCCTTCTGAGGCAGAATTTTCATCTATTTTGCATTTATGGCAAAATGCAAATTTTTCTGGTCCCTAATACTTCACTGTTATTGAATCACAAATCTCAAAAATTCATATGAAATGAACTATTCTTAGCAAAATGTAAATTCACTTGAAAAACTGTAAAATTATGAGAAGAACGATTACGGAGTACTTTTCTTCAGGAGGTGATGTCTTTTTTAGTAGTGCTGACAGAAACATAGGAACGTACCAAAAAACTCTCACAACTTTCTGAACTATTAGTTTCTTTTCCTGGGAGGAAAGAGGGCAGGATTGGAGATAGTCAGAACGGCAGGGCAGGTACCTCATATCAGAAGATTAGAGGGACCTATCTTCTGTTAGGATAACAGGAGACAAAGACCATTGGTACTCATACATGTGTCTATCGACAGCTACAAGAATTTTGTCTCCTGAAGAACACTACTGACAAGCAATTAGACTCATAATTATACATAGTATTTATAGGATAAAAGGCAGTAATCTCTATGTTTGTTTATTTCTTTCATCTGTATTACTACTGCTTATTTAATGAATAATGTTTTCCTTTTTTAATTAAACTTATTTATGCTTGATGTATGCAATAAGGAAACACAAGATTATCTCACACTGAAATTTGTTAATGCATCTCCAACACCATAAGCACCAGCATCATCACCATCCCCCCTCATAATCATCAAGTCTTTAAAACACACCTTTCAGTTCCTGCCTCACATTTAGCAGACAAATTCAAAAACTTATGCACTGTATCAGTGCTCACTCACATTTGGGAACACATTTTTCATAATTACAGAAAACAGAGTTATGAAATAAATTATAATTCAGTCAAGAGACTGCATAATGTTCATGGTTTTGCTGTATTATTGCATGCAGAATATAAACAATTGTGCAGTAATAGGCAGCTTGCCCAAGACCTATGTCTTCACGGTAATTAGTACAGGACAAATACAGAGGTGCTGAAATGGAACTCAGAATCAAGTGACAAAATATAAAACAAGCATGATGGGAAGGAGAAAGGATTAAAATATGTACAATCTAAAAGCAATGATTAATTGTAAAATGGAAGAGCCACAAAAATACTTGAAGACGAATGCACTTGGTAACAACACAGGAAGGAGTAATGAAAATTCCGAAAAGCAAAACTAAAGTGCAACATGAGTACAGGTACACACCATTCGCACTCCTTGCAAGAATTAAACTGTAGAGTTCCTCATTTGTTGTAGACTCATTTCTTCAGGTCTGCTCTCAAACTAAAATCCTTCCTCTAATTGAGAGAGGAACATGTAAAAACTGTGTCTCATCTGTACCTAAGTTCAATATGCCTGCCTCGAAAGTATTTGACATTGGTCTAGCAAAAGAAGGTTATTTCTTTAATTAATTAAATACTTGATTTTCTTCGAAGTACACACTTTGTGTATCATCTCACTCACCTCAAGAATAGCTAACACCAGAATAAAAACTTACAAGGCTTTTCCAGGCTATGTTGTTAGTAGCACTGCAATATTTTCTTACAGCTTTCAAAATTAGATACTTATACAGCTGTTTTGTTCACTGAGAACATCCAGGAACAACAAAATCCCACATCATGAAAGCAGGGATCTAGCAAGCTGTGTAGCATCATACCTAGTCAGGCAGGTGTACTGAATTAAATGGGGTACAGTTGCTAAATCCATGAGACCCTACAGTTTTATCTGCATAATGAATGGTTTATTGCAGTACTCCTTGTGAATCACCTGGTTTATTAGTGCAGCTCTGAACAGTTTGTCGTCTTCTGAACATTGAGAGCTTCTGTCGGGGCAACAAAAAGGTTGAATGCCTATAAATGACATTCATGTCCCATCAGCAGGCTTCACCAATATGGTGTCAACACAGAATTATGTCCATTCTACTGAAACCTGCTTAGGCACATATGTTTCCATTGACAACGAGCTGATTCCGAAGTCAGCATGACCATTCAAAGTCCACAATGACAAATGCACTTTCTCAACAGCAGCAATGTTTTGACTAGTTGATGATCTTCCAGAATGATAGTCACCCTAAACAGATAACCAATTTTCTTTGAAATTTTTGGTCTACTAACTGCGCAACACTCATTGTATCACACTGCCAATAGCTCTGTGAATATTTCTCTGTGGGTCCCTAAGTAATACAAAGAACTTGATGCAGTATCAGAAGAGAGAGAGAGAGAGAGAGAGAGAGAGAGAGAGAGAGAGAGAGAGAACACGGTACTATGTAAAAACAAAATTAAGCAACCATATAAAAATCATCGGCATCCAAATATGCCTGTACACAGACATTATTACTGCCATGTCTGGTTTTACTGCCATGTCTGGTTTAGCACTAGCATACAAATAGAACTTCACAATTTCAAATCATAAGATTCCTATCATTCTAACAAGTAATATGCCAGCACAATAATCAATATTTTGTGAAAACTCTGTTTTTATTTTAATTTTTTTGGATGCTCAATGCTGTGGTTATCAGCACATAAGAAGATTAGAAGAGCAGCCACCACTGGAAAAGCGAGTAGTAGCCTTGTAAAATAGCCAAGAAAGAAAAGCGGCTATGTATGATTTTGTTTAGTAACTTTACAATACAACTGATTTATTACATGTATTATAAAAGTCATGTTCCCAGAGTCATTAAAAGTACTTGAGCAGGCAATTGCTTGAGAGAGGCTCAAGTTGTATACTAACTGTAAATTTTGTTGCATTAAATAAATATAATATTAATGTTGATAGTCATACATGTATAATCTTGTGAAATACGAAAGTTGGTGGGAGATGGTCTGAAGAAACGGGCTTCCAGGTTCCAATTAGTGTGAGGTATCAGATTCTTGAATAAAATAAAGGTGCATGGAATTAATAATTGGATTTCAGAAATTGGAAAATGCTGTAGTGAACCTGGACAATGAAAAGGCAAGCACTTAAGGGTGAGAGGTTTTATGAAATGGACCAATGGAAATGAAGATCACATTATGTATTTAAGAAAAGCAACAGACAGATGAAGAAACTGAAAATTTCAGGGAGAGGATGTCAACCAATCACGGAATTACAGAAAATTATAGCTCGCATCTCAATGATAACACCACAGAGAACTAGAAGCTGAAAGCAATGAAACAATGAATACCTGAAGTCACCAGATGCCAGAAGCATTAATCAACTATCTCACAGTTATGGCTCCCTTGTCTTGTGGCTCTGTAATATGCCTATCAGATAGTATTCAGATTATACTTTCTTTGCTGGTTGTCTTACCTATCAGAAGGTAAATAATAAGTTCAGTTTATGCAATTTTAAAAATTTTTTACAGTGTCATAAATTCCTGTTTTCCAACCATTAGCACACAACATTTACATGTTTTTCAATATGCTAGATCTTATAGTTTATTTCAATTCCATTTCATGTTTCTTAAATGAGTAAGAACCTATGAGTTGTTTAATCTTACCAGAAACACCTGCTTTTGCATTTTTGATGGGACTTGAAAAAAAGAAAAAAGTAAAATGTGGGAAATAACTTTTTAAGTGGCAAAACTTAGATACAGGATCTCCCCCTCCCCCTTTGTATTTTCATAGTTTGTATATGATACATGCATGTAATAGGCATCAAAATATTCGCCATGGACTTGTTTATTATCAAAAAAACAATTATCCAATTTTTTTACTATGGTTAGTTGCTGATGGAACTGAAACTGTTAATTGTCTGGGATGTAGAAAGGATCGATTTAGTTTCAGTTACCATAACCAATGTTTCTGGAAAGCCTACAACTGTGTCATTCATTATTTAAATAATGAAACACTGCTCCAGTTATGTATATTTTCAAATTTAGCGCAACACATTTTGAGAATTTATTCTCACTGCCAAGTGCAAATATTTATGTATGTTGTGTGATGTGTGGATGTGTGTGTGTGTGTGTGTGTGTGTGTGTGTCGTCTTGCATCTCTTCCACTGCAGTCATCTTTTTGAGGTCACAAGGTGTACTGTGCCTCTTCCATTACATAGAAAACCACACACACAAGCAAACCATCACTCACACTGCTTCTTTGTGAAACATCACAAAAATACTTACATAAATATTTACACTTGATAATGAGAACAAATTCTCGAAACATGTCATGCTAAGCATGAAAAAATACATAACTAATGAAAGGTTCAAGCTACTCCCATCAGCAACCATGCCAAGCAGAGTGGTAGCTGGAGACAAAGCAGGAATTGTTCGGACTTCACTGATCTAGATCTGCTGAGTAGAGCACCCTGGTGTCAAGAAACATAATCACGTAACATTTGTAAACACTTCTTAAAGGCCAATGCCATGCCAGTGCATTTTTTGTCAATTACTTCTGTTTTTTTCTCCAAGGAAACTGTCCCATAAAGCATAAATTGCTGAAAAATTGTAAAACATTGATGCATTAGAAAATTGTAAATATGTTAATGGGTGTGAATTAACACTGTGAATATTTGAAACTTGACTGGAATGATAAAAGATTTTTTAAATGGTGGGATACCGTTAATTCCGGGAACCTAAATGTGGGGTTATACTGTTTGTGACAACAATCACATTCTTTAAATAGTCCACCCATGAAAGGAAAGTATTCTACCCTGATTTTCAAAGTGATGCTCTTAATGGATGTTGCAAAAAAACTGAACTACAGCTGATGTGCATGAACTTGCAAGCGACAGTGTGAAATTCAAACTTTTTCAGCTACTTACCATTATTTTAATGAATAGCAAGAAAAACTTAACTGCTATGAAACAGATTAGACCAGTAGCTGTCAGCCACTGTTTTATAACTTGAAGATATTCACAAAAAAAGTGAGGAAGACAGCTGGAGAATTTAGGATTTTGAACCAACAGTGAATTATTGGATGATCATAGAGAAAAGATATGATACAATTATGGAAAATTATTAAAGGCAACAATTAGCACTTTAGAAGAGAAAAATAACCAGAAATGTCACAATGAATTACTGTCATCACTTCTGCTTGCAAATGCTTTATATACTTTGCGAATTTCATTCTCTTTTATTTTTCTGTTAGAACTACAATTCTCTCAAGCAACATACAATCAGTCATCCTGTACAAAGTCACAATAGAGGAAGTTTTCAAAGCAAATAGATTAGTCTTTGTTAATCACATTTCCTCAAATACACCAAGAGTGATTTGGGAAACAGTAAGAAAGCTGACTCACAATCTGCAACTTGAATTTCAAATGTGATTCTACCAATTATGGCTCCCTTGTCTTGTGGCTCTGTAATATGCCCATCAGATAGTATTCAGATTATACTTTCTTTGCTGGTTGTCTTACCTATCAGAAGGTAAATAATAAGTTCAGTTTTCACATTTCCTTTTGAGCAAACCAAGTAACAAAGAAGGAAAGTTCTTCAACTTACCTGTTCACACATATCCAACAGCAAATTGAGGTTGTGTTGGAGCTCAGGCAAAGCAAAATTTGTAAATGCCTTGTCTTTTCGTACCTCCAGTTCTTCTGATGGCCTCTGCTGGCCGGCAATTGCATGGTAGCCTGTTAGCACCCTCTGCTGTGGTCCGGTCATATCGATCACTTTCACCTTGCTGAATTGACTGTAAGAGAAAAATATTGTTATAAGTACAAATTGCATAAGTGAACACAAACTGCTAGAAAATATTACCAGAACTATGTAGCACTACCATTAAAAATGTTGAAAGAAAGAAATAAAGTAAAAAACTGAATTATTTCTGTAACTAATCATAATAATGTTATATATTTTATTGAGTGAAAATGTTTTCTGGAGGAAAAGTAATCAAGTATTGCAACAACATTGTTACAAATACAAACTCTGTCACCTCTTAGATTTCATTCTTACTGAAAAAGCCAATAATCAAATAAACAAAAAAGCCCATCCCAAATACAAGGATAGAAAACAGGTGAGAACATGAACTTGGTGTCATAACATTAGCAAATATAATGTGCTGTAAATTCTGTTATTACAGCCTAATCGTCACATTAATCACCACAAGCAATGCGGAAGAATATGCACATGCTGTGGCCCAAACAACAATTATCTGTGAGTTTACAGTTCTCCTTACGAGCGATAACAAGTGCTGACCTGTAATCCTTCCTGATCGAGGGCTGGGTCTTACCCTGCTCCAATACATCGTCCACACTTTTGTAGACATAGCGGATACGCTTCTTGCTCCCAGCGTCCTTCCGCCTCCACTGTGAGAGCTTCTCCCCAAACTCTCTTTCTTCTTCCTCTTCCGAATCAACGACCTCAATAGATTGCTGTTGGTTCTTCCCTTTCTCTGGTCCATACGCACCTATTAAAAAAAAAAAAAATGTTGAGACAATCTCTCTTTGCTTCAGACAGACTGGACTGGAGCTGCTATTACGACTAGCTAAACTTTATAAAAAAACGAGTGTGTGTGTGTGTGTGTGTGTGTGTGTGTGTGTGTGTGTGCACGTGCACATGTGTGCATTAATTTTACAACATAAAGAATGTTACACGATTGTTTCAAATAAAGAAACATGTCACATCCTTTAACTGTGGTCAGGTAGGAGCATAAGTAACTAAAATGTGTCTCGTTTATGGGGCCTTTTTTTCTGTTTCAGTTGGTCAGAACAAAAGTAGGTTTAGTGTGGTAGGGAAGGGAACAGCAGTAGTGGTGACAGGATTCCACTGCATGTGGCCACCATATGGTAGGAGAGGTGTAGAACAGGTGAACCCTACTCACCACCAGAACTTGTAAGTTACAGCTAGTGAATCTGTAAATGATCATATTAACAGGTTATGCCAATACGACAAATATTTTGATAAGTCAGTAGTCTCTGATTAGAGTACGGAACAAGAAAATCAGTGTATAGGAAACTGAGACAGCCACTCCCAAGTGTGAGAATACATAGAAAGCCAGTAGTCTGTGTGCTGACAAGAGTTTGACACACACACACACACACACACACACACACACACACACAAGATGCAATAGTGCCAGTCTATCTCACATGATTTTAAAGAAACTATTCAGTAAAGAAAAATTATTCTTTTGCACTTTATAGTGTCATTCATCAGCTTCTGGTGAACTGCTAGTTTTTTAATAATGATCATAGCTATTGCATATTTCAAAATTAAGTAATCCACAGCATGAAATTCGAGTAGTTTGCAATGCAAAATAGGTCATACACGGCTGTGTACAAAATGTCTCTAACATTTTATTTAAACTTGGGAGGAGATCTGTATCTATCACCAATCCTGCCACCTACAATTATTTAAACTTGGGAGGAGATCTGTATCTATCACCACTCCTGCCACCTATAAATTAGCTGTACATCTCACCAAAGATAAGTTGTCACTAATTATTACTTTATTACACTTTAAACATGTGGTAGTACTTTTTAGTTCACTGTAAAGCTTGGGACAGGTGTGATAAATGTGAATGCTGCCATTGGTTAGTTAGTACAGGAGAAACATGTCTGGACTGTGAGATGAGGTTTCACTGGAAAGCCAGTAAAGTGTCAGATGAGCCTCTCCCACAGCGATGTAGATTATGTAGTTGAGACAAGAGAATCGTTGAGCAGGGGAGAAAAGTTTTTGACCTTCATGTATAACTGAAAAGGGTGTATTTTGAATTAAATAGGTTGAATGGGGAAAGAGACAATGGGAGCTGGTAAATAGTAACAATTAACAGGCAAAAGGAGAAAACCTCAGACATTATACTTCAAATGGTTAACAATCAGTTTGACTTGTCACCTGAAATAGAAGAGCCTCAACCAAAGTAGAGTGAAGCAGAGTCATAGGAAGAACTTTAAGCCTAGGTTTGTAGAAAAGTCAAGTACAAAGAAAAAGATTTCTGCTACTATGCAGTTGTTACAAAGTGGTGCAGGCCGAATGCTACGGAAAACCTCGGTGTAGAATAACAGGCCACAAGCACTGTGAAACCTACTGCCAAGTTTAGCCAGGTGACAGAGATTTTGATGGAGAGGATCAGGTACTCATAGCAAGAGCAGGAGACAGCCTGGCTGGCAACTTACAATATAGCATTAAAGGTGACCTGAAGGAAGACAGGAACAGCAACAGCAGACACTCATGCGGGGTTTGTGGAGGTTTTACAAGTGCCATGGCTGCGGCTGTCAGCTGTATCAGCAGAGAACTGAGTGGATTGCCTCATATCCATCCCATTACTGTTGCTGCAATTGGGAGATGGGGATACATAAATAATGGAGGGGGAGGACAGATTATCTGAGCATCTTGCAGAAAGTGCAAGGGTGGCCACAAGCACACAATGCAAAATTACTGTGATTATTGGAGCCAAAGGGGCACATTTTTTTTAGGTTTGAGTCAGGTTACAGACAGACAGTACTGAAAGACATTAAAGCAGAACAGACCCACAATGAATGCAAGAGTTCCCAGGAAACTAAATTTAATGTTTCATCAGTACATTAGGGTGTCGGAAATCAAGAAAGATGAGCTTCTTGTATGCCTAGCAGATGTGGAAAATTCTGAGGTAATAGATATTCTGCACCTCTCTGAACATCATGTAACCACACCAATGGAGAAGTTAAATATAAGAGATTTCAGATTTGCATCATTTGTGTATATGTAGTCAACATGGAAAAAGGAGTTGTAATGTATGTAAAAGATGGACATAAAGTCAGCATTATATAGAAACAAAACGTTTTTGTGCAGATCAGAACCTAGAGGGATGTGCTTGAGAGTTGTTACTACAGAATGCTTCTCTGGTAATTGTAAAATACTACAGATCCTCTGAAGGAAACTTTCAGCTACTTATAAGAAATGTAGATGCATTATTGAACTATGTGTCAGGCAAGAAGATGAACTGTGTCAGGCAAGAAGAAACAGTCAATAACTTGTGGAGATTTCAATGAAGACTTCTTAAAAGATATGAACAGGAAAAATGAACTAGAATCTTTATTTGTGTGTTGCAATCTAATTTCAGCAGTCAGTCTGTCAACTCGTGTGTAGCAAGACAGTAAGACACTGACTGATAACATTTTTATAATGGGGTGCTTAAGCTGAAACAACTGATTTGTATCCAACTGTTATTGGATTGGTGCAAATTAACAAAAATAAACAATATAGCACCTTACAGCCCTGTACAGGTTCATGCCAAGCAGTGGGGCTTTATACTAAGAATAGGATACAATGTTTTACGAGAAAGTTGAAAGAGATAGTATGAGACTAAGTGTATGTAGAAAGAGATGCTAATGTCAATTCAATTTATTACATAATAAATTTGTGTCAATATTTGAAAACTGCTTTCCTAAAGGGTTATCCATAAGCATTAAAAAAAGCAAGCCATGGATAACCAGGGGATTTAAAATCTCATGTAAGAAGAAGAGGCAAATTTAGGTAAAGGTCAGCATAAGTCAAGATCAGACATTACTTGCATACAACAAAAAATACTGTAATATTTTAAGGGAAGTCATTAATATGTCAAGAAGAATGTATATTGTATCATAAATTAATAATGTGGATAGTAAGATCAAAAGTATGTGAAATATTGTTAAATGGGAGACAGAACAGCCAGTCAGTATATAAGTTACCACAACAATTAAAGTAACTGACAATGTCGTGACCGATAATTCACAAGTTGTGAGTGCTTTTAATGATCACTTTCTAAATGTAGCAGTTTGAATAAGATTAAATGATCACGAGAGTCTAGTATCCTTTCAGAACAACTTATTGCCTAGATTGCAAGTTTTGCTACACAGATAACTAATTTTTGCCACTTCAACGGCCATCTTCAAATGTGACAATGTTTACACAAAATACAGGTCAATACATCTTATCCTAATCAAAAATGTTGTTATATAATTAAGTAGAATATTCAACCTATACAATAATATCACTGCTGTTGAGTAACTAATTGCATGTTTGTGTTCAACACACAAAAAATATAATAATTTACCGAATTGATCCAAAGTCGTTATTAACATTACACAATTGTGCTACATGTACATTATCTTCCCATAATCCCAGAACTTGCAACATAAACTGAAGAGCCGAAGAAACTGGTACACCTGCCCAATATCGTATAGGGCCCCTGCGAGCACGCAGGGTGCCACAATACGATGTGGCATGCACTTGATTAATATCTGAAGTAGGGCTAGAGGGAACTGACACCATGAATCCTGCAGGGCTGTCCATAAATCAGTAAGAGTACTTCTGAATAGCACATTGCAAGGCATCCCAGATATGCTCAATAATGTTCATGTCTGGGGAGTTTGGTGGCCAGTGGAAGTGTTTAAACTCAGAAGAGTGTTCCTGGGGCCACTCTGTAGCAATTCGAGACGTGTGGGGCATTGCATTGTCCCGCTGGAATTGTTCAAGGCTGTTGGGATGCACAATGGACATGAATGGATGTAGGTGATCAGACAGGATACTTACATATGTGTCACCTGTGAGAGTCGTATCTAGACGTATCAGAGGTCCCACATCATTCCAACTGTAAATGCCCACACCATTACAGAGCCTCCACCACCTTGAACAGTCCCCTGCTGACATGCAGAGTCCATTGATTCATGAGGTTGTCTCCGTACCCTTTCATGTCCATCCACTCAATACAATTTGAAATGGGACTCGTCCGACCAGGCAACATGTTTCCAGTCCTCAATAGTACAGTGTTGGTACTGATGGGCCTAGGAGAGGCGTAAAGCTTTGTGTCATGCAGTTATCAAGGGTACATGAGTGGGCCTTCCGCCCCAAAAGCCTATATCGACGATGTTTTGTTGAATGGTTCGCACGGTGACACTTGCTGATGACCCAGCATTGAAATCTCCAGCAATTTGCGGAAGGCTTGCACTTCTGTCACATTGAACCATTCCCTTCAGTCATTGTCGATCCTGTTCTTAGAGGATCTTTTTCCTGCCACAGCAATGTCGGAGGTTTGATGTTTTACTGGATTCCTGATATTCACGGTACACTCATGGAATGGTCAAATGGAAAAATCCCCACTTCACTGCTACCTCGGAGTTACTGTGTCCCATCGCTCATGCACCAACTGTAACACCACGTTCAAACCCAAATCTTGATAATCTGCCACTGTAGCAGCGGCAACCGATCTTACACAGGTATTTCTGATCACAGCGCCTTATTCTGCCTGTTTACGTATCTCCGTATTTGAATACACATGCCTATATCAGTTTCTTTAGCACTTCAGTGTATTAGACTCTGTATAGAGTACTTTCACAGAGTGCACAAAAAGGGTGCAGAAACCCATGTGTATGCTGATCTTACTCTTTCTGAGGTAATAAACATAAGGAATATAACATGCCATCCTGCATGACATGGCAACCAGTTGAAGTTGTCCTTCTGAAGGAAACAGGCAAACTAACTGCTGCAAGTCATTTGGACCTTAAGTCTTAGTTATTGTCACCAG
Source organism: Schistocerca americana (assembly GCF_021461395.2). Lineage (NCBI taxonomy): Eukaryota > Metazoa > Arthropoda > Insecta > Orthoptera > Acrididae > Schistocerca > Schistocerca americana. Next base: position 949,148,462 of record NC_060121.1, read on the forward strand.
GTAGCAGTATAGTATGAGACATCTAACATGAGAAGTTACAACACTGCATATTCCATTATAAATAAAATAAAATACATCAGTTACCTAAAATTTATTAGTAGACATATGTATGTCATACATAACAGTGTATAACACAACATAATAGAACTGTTACACACATTAAAATACGTATGACATAAGCTGCACTGATATTTAAGGCACAAGATTCAAGCCCATTTATCGAAATTTGTTATACAAAAACACCAAGCTCGCTTTGAGCTGGTTGGTTGGATAAATAAAGGGACCAAACTACAAGGTCATCAGTCCCTGTTTCCTCGAACAGACAGGTCTACTGTACATTAGAAATGGCCTACCGTGTAAACCCCGGAGAAGAAAACCCAAGGTCCGCCTAAGGTCAACGATGGCTTGATAAGGGAAAACAGGGCACGAGAAGCAAAGAGAAACATAAGTCGAACATACCACAGGAGAGGATGTAAGGTGGGGCGGGGGGGTTAAATGAGCATGTAACGTGTGAGGGCCAGGGTTGACCCACTCATCCACAGCCCAGTCTGGGCAGAGGAGGCAACAGTGTGTTCAGCCAATTCCTTAATGGGCCAATAAGGTTACGCAGCCTTCCATTAAAGAGAGTGGTAAAAGCCCATTTCACGAATGAAATGTAAAACTACGTCAATTGCTGAAGCATTGTCTCCTAATACCAGGTGCAGTGAGTCAGGTAGATTGAGAGTCCATCGCAGGTTGGCAAGGTTGCGACAGTCCAGCAAAATGTGGACCTCTGTCAAATGGTAACCACAACAAAAATGGGGTGGGTCCTCACGACCAAGGAGATGACCACAAGGCAGCCAGGTATAGCCGATCCAGAGCCGGCAAAGGACAGTAGAGCCCTTGTGAGAAGCCGCGTGGAGGACCTCCACAGATTCGTAGTCTCCTTTATCATCCATAGTTTATTTGGTGAAGTCAAGAGTGCACCAGTCCCCATTCCAGATTACTAAAACTTGACAGCCCAATACTGACTGAAGGTCTGTTTGCGAAATACTGATCTCAAAGAGTAGGCTTACTGGTAGCCAGTTTGACTAAGCTATCAGTGAGTTCATTCCCCGGGATAACAATGGTCTGGGGTTCAGACGAAGGTCACCGAGCATCCACATTGTTCAAGAGCATACAGAGAAATCCTGGGTAGCCACCACCAGGGTATAGCAAAGATAACACTGGTTTAGAGCTTGTGAACTGCTCAAGGAGTCACTGCAGATGAGAAACGACTCACTGGTGCAGGAACAGATATGCTCACGAACATAAGAGATGGCTACCACCTCTGCATTGAAAACACTACAGCCATTCAGTAAAGAGCAGTGTTTAGTATGCCCCACATGGATACTCATTAAAGCCTACGTGACCAGCAACCATCAGGCCATCAGTATAGACTAACTTCTGAATCCCGGGATGTACCAAAGATGGAGAAAAATTGGTGGCGGAGGGCCTCAGTCTGAACAGTCTTTCAGACCTTGTGAGAAGTCAAGATGAAGCTGTACCCAAAGGATGTGCCAAGGAGGTGTACATGAGTGGAACCAGAGGAGAGGTGGTAGAGGAACAACTGGAGTTCAGAGAGGAGGGACTGGATGCAGATTGCATCCAGTAATCCCTGCTCTGAGCCACTGTAGGAGATGGATTTCTGTGTTTGGAAAGAGACGACTGTAGTTTGGATGCTTAGGGGAGCTGCAAATGCGTGTAGCATACTTGACAAGCTGTTGTTGTGCTTGGTCTGCAATGGAGGGACCCAACCGTTCACTGGGCTAGTTCGAAAGGCACAAGTTAAACCCTACAGTGGTGTATTGGATCCAGTACCCACAATGCTGATAGTGATGGCGAAACATATGCCAGGCTCCCATAATCAAAACACGACTGTATCAGGGCTTTGGAAAGCTGCAGAATGGTAGTGTGATCTGCATCTCAGCTGGTGTTACTCAGGAAGCGATGTGTATTGCAGCCAGAACTTTCGCTTAAGCTGGCGAAGATGGGGGAATCCATGTCAACGGAGCATCAAAGACCAGTCCTAAAAAGCAACAGCTCTCTACCACACTGACTAGTTGGTCATGAGGTAAGGTTCTGGTTGTGGATGAACGGTACGACATTGACAGAAATGCATGACAAGTCTTGATGGCTGAAAGACAAGAGCCATGGGTGAGGGACCATAACTGCATCTTTTGTATGGCGTCTTGCAGTCGTCATTCAGCGATACCTACACTAGAGGAGCAATAGCAGAGGCAAAAGTCAACAGCACACAAGGAAGGTGACGCTGAGGACTCCACAGCTGCTGATAGACCATTGATGGCTACTAGAAAGGGAGGAACACTCAGTACAGAGCTCTGCAGGACTCCATTCTCTTGGATATGGGGGCAGGGGGTTACAGTGGGAAGCACCAACTCGAACACAGAAACTGTGGCGCAACAAGAAGTTCTGGATAAAAATCGGGAGTGGAGCCCTGAGGCACCTCTCATGTAAGGCAGCGAGGATGTAGTGTTGCCATGCTTTTGCAGGTCAAAGAAGATGGCTATAAGGTGTTGAGGTCAGGCAAATGCTGTTCAAATGGCAGACTCCAGGTAAACCAGATTATCTCTAGTTGAACAGCCTTGTTGGAAACCACCCTCAGACTGAGACAGAAAATCACAAGACTCGAGGAGCCAATGCAGCTGCCGGCTCACCATACATTGCAGCAACTTACGGAGGACATTGGTGAGGCTAACTGGGCGATAAGAGTCCATCCCTAGAAGGTACTTACCAAGTTTCAGCAATGGGATGACGATCCTTTCTCGCCACTGAGATGTGAACTAATTCTCTCTCCAGATACAGTTTAGGAGGGCAAGGATATGTCACTCACACTCCACCGATAGGTGCTTGATCATTTGATTGTGGATGTGGTCCGGCCCTGAGGCTGTATCACAGCAGTGGGCTAGGACACTGATGAATTCCCATTTGCTGAATGGAACATTATATGGCTCCAAGTGGTGTGTAGTGAAAGATAATTGCTTTCATTCCACCCACTGTTTTAGGACACAAAAGGTAGGTTGATAATTCTCAAACACTGATCCTCGAGCATAACATACAGCAAAATATTCAGTTACAGCATCTGGGTCAGTGTAGACAGTGTCATTCAAGGTAATACCAGGTACAACTGCAGGTGTCTGGTATCCGTAGAGACATCTGATCTTTGGAGAGGTCCTCCGTCAACAGGTGCGCTTATGTTTGAAGAGTCTGCCTATGATCTCTAATGGCCTCTGTGTTTTCTGATGACCACCACCAAGGTATTGTCTTCCGTAGGGGCAGGTCAAAGGAACATGGGATTGCTAAATCAGCTGCCAAAAGAATGCCTTCAGTTGTATTCTGGACTGCCTCATCGATACCTCCTTACGGCGTGGAGCCAAGGACGACAGCAGAGGCAAAAGCACCCCAGTCAACACTGTTGGGAGCCTGTCTGGGCAAGCGTCCAAGGGACACTGAGGAATGGACAGGAAGATTGGGAAGTGGTCACTAACACACAGATCATCATAGACTCTCCAGTGGATGGATGGAAGAAGACTGTGGCTGCAGATGAAAAGGTCAATGGCCAAGAAAGTTGTGTGTGCCACACTGAAGTGTGAGGGAGCAACAGGCACTTCACCATTGGGAGGGGGGAGGCAGGGGTGGGGTAGGGGGGGGGGGGTAAAAATTACAGATGGTAATATCCTGAAATGCTCTTACCTGAACAGCCACAGCCCCCAAAGGTGTATTAAGAGGCATAAGTTCACTATATAGTGTGTACAGAACATGTGTGCAAACACAGGGGAAGTGCTTAAAAGACATAGCTCAGCCAGGTGTTGGAAAACATCACTACGATTCCACTGGAGAATAATGTTGTTGATGTACCATAAGACCACGAGGGACCCAAGGAGACAGATTATGCCATAGGGTCACCTGCCACCACTGGCTGAGGAGTTAAGGCATCAGCACACATAGGTTAAGGATTCCATTCTGTGAAGTGATCCAGGGCCTCAGGGGCCGCCAGAATCTCCACCTCGGCCACAGGAGTGAAACAGGCAAGGTCTGTGGGAGCCACAAAAATCTTCTTCTTCTTTGAGGACTTTTTCCTCTTCTTAGAGGATTTGGATGACTGAAAGGACTTCTATGAATCAGTTTCAGGTAATGATGACAACAGTGAAGCCCTGCCATTAGCAGCCTGTGGTTCTATCAGCCACTGGCTGATGTCTGGTTGTAGACCAGAAGAAGCCTTGGAAGGAAGTGTCCCAAGTGACCCCTTCCTGTCGAGAGAAGCTGGAGGAAGGTGATTTGTCTCTGGCTGGGAAGCGGGGAACAATATCCCTGGTGGGTGGAATGCAAACGATCCCAAAGTAAGTGTGGGGGGAGCAGCAAGGAGAGAGCCTCCAATCATCAGGGGGGCAGGTTTAGTCAAGCGGCCCTGAGGGTTCGTTGTAGGAGATATAACAGGTGGGAGTACCATCACAAATGGCGACAACGGCATTGTAGCTGGTTGGTTGGTTGGTTGGTTGGTTGGTTTGAAGAGTAAAGGGTCTAAACTGCAGGGTCATCAGTTCCTTTTTCCTCATTCAAACAGGTCTCAGATTAAAATTATTCCGCAAAAGAATCTGCGAAAGTAAAAAAGGTGTAAAACTAACTGGGAACCACACTGAAAGAGTAAAACAAAAGCAGCAAACCAAAAGGGGAAAACATATTTTAAAAGGGGGAAAACAAGCGTTACAAGGTATTAAGGCAGTATAGCTGATGGCCTGGGCTGGCTGATTGCAAGAATCAAAAAGAACAAGCCAGCCACTCTGCAACACACAAAAATCTCAGCACACAGATAAGGAAAAGATGAACACCAAGGCGAACAAACAGCAAAGAATGACTGAATTGTTAAAATGGAGAGAGGGTGAAGGCCTGGGAGAGAAGGCCACACACACCCTTAGATTGAATGATTAAAAAAAAAACCTCTCCAATAAAACATAAAAGTAGATCAACCACTGAGGCACTGTCACCTAGCACCTGGGGAGTGAATCAGGAAGGGTAAAAGACCACCTTGTGGAGGCTACACTGGGGCAGTCCAAAATGATGTGGGCTGCTGCCAATCGAGAACTGCATCGACACTGGGATGGATCCTCACGATGGAAGAGATAACAGTGAGTCGGCAAAGAACAACAGAGTCCCTGGAGTGGCTCACATGGATGACCTCTACACTATCTCCTTTATAGCATGTAATTTATTTAGCGCATTTACACTGTGCCATTTGGTATCCCAGATGCCGAAAAGTTTATGGCATAAGGCCGGTCAGAGATCAAGTTTCATTGTGTCAATCTCCAGAGGCAGTATACCAGTAGCCTGTTTGGCCAGCCTGTCAGCAAGTTCATTTTCTGGAATTCCAATATGTCCTGGGGTCCAAATGAAGGTCACTGAATGTCTACAGTTTTTGATGGCATAAACAGTCTCCTGGATAGTCTTTACTACAGGATGGCGTAGGAAGTACTGGTCAAAAGCTTGGAGGCTGCTTAAGGAGTAACTACAGATGACGAGGGACTCACCTGTGCAGGAGCAGATACGCTCAAGAGTGCAGGAGATGGCTACCAACTCTGCAGTGAAAACACTGCAGCCATCCAGCAAGGAGCACTGTGCAGTATAGCCAGCATGAGCGTAAGCGAATCCAAAGTGATCATCGAGCATCGATGTAGACTACTACTGAGCCCTGGAACTCACCAAGAATAGAGAAGGATTGGTGGTGGAAGGCTGCAGGAGGAATTGTCTTTTGGGTCTTGCGATAGACAGAGCTGAGGCCGAGACACGGATCATGGAGATGTATCTGATGGACCCAGAGGAAATGTGGTAGAGGGGAAGACTCAAGTTCAATGAGAAGGGACCGGACACAGACAGCAATCGTAATCCCTGATCTGGGCCGCCACTGTGAAAGTTGATTCGCTGTATTAGGGGAAAGGAGACAGTAATCTGGATGTTGAGGCGAGCTGCGAATGTACAAGTCATAATTTGCAAGCAGTTGCTGTTGCCTGATCCGCAATGGAGGAACCCCGGTTTCCATGAGTACACTGTTCGCAGGGCTCCCGCTACATGTCGAACTCCACAGTGGTGAATATGGTCCAGCACCCGCAATGCTGAACTATACACAAGGCTCTCACAGTCAAAACAGGACTCTATAAGGGCTTTGTACAGCCACAACAGTGTAGAGCAATCTGTACCCAAGTTAGTGCGACTCAGGCATCGAAGAATGTTAAGATGCCTCCAGCACTTGTCCTTAAGCTGACAAAGATGGGAAAGCCAAATTAAGCAGATGGCGAAAACTACTCCTAAAAAGTGATAAGTCTCCTCTACGTTAAGCAGATGGTCATCAAGGTAAAGTTCTGGATGTAGGTGGACAGTACGATGATGACAGAAGTGCATGATGTAAGTCTTGGTGCCCGAAAACTGAAAGCCGTGGGTAAGGGCCCATGACTGCCTTTCATATAGCTTCCTGCCATCGATGTTTACTCACATCAACTCTAGATGAGCGAAAGGAAATACAAAAGTCATCAACATATAACAAGGGCGATACTGAGGACCCCACTGCTGCTGCGATACCATTAATGGCAATTAAAAGAGTGGGACACTCAGTACAGAGTCCTGTGGGACCCCATTCTCTTGGATATGGGGGGAACTGTATGAAGCACTGAGACGAACTCTGAAGGTGCGGAGCGACACGAAGTTCTTTATAAAAATCGAGAGCAGGCCCCAGAGGTCCCACTCGAGTAATGTAGCGAGAATGTGGTGGCACCACATGGTGTCACAGGCTTTCATCAGATTAAAAAAAAATTGGCTATAAGGTGTTGACAGTGGGAAAAGGCCAGTCAAACACCAGACTCCACATATACCAAGCTGTCAGTGGTGGAGCGACCTTGGTGAAAACTGCCTTGGGATGGAGCCAAAAGGCCCCGGGACTCAAAGAGCAAACACAACCGCTGGTTCACCATATGTTCAAGCAGCTAGCACAGAATGTTTCTGAGGCTAATAGGATGGTAGCTATCCATATTTGGCAGTTCTTACTCAGTTTAGCACTGGAACGATGACACTTTTATGCCACTGCAACAGGAACTCACCATCACTCCAGATGCGGCTGAAGACAACAAGGTAGTGTTGCTGTTAATCCGCTAACAGATGTTTAATCATTTGGTGATGGATGCGTTCTGGCCCAAGGGACGTGTCAGGACAATTGGCAAGGGCACTGAGAAATTCCCACTCACTGAATGGAGCATTATATGGCTCAGGGTGACATGTAGCAAAAGATCATTCTTCTTCCTGCTGTTTTAGGATAATACAAAAGGTGGGGTGGTAACTCTCAGATGCAGAGGTTCGAGCATAATGCTCGGCAAGATACTCTGCAATTGCGTCTGGGTCAGTATCTACAGCTCCATGTGCAGAAATTCCAGGTATTCCTGCAGGGATCATATCCATAAAGTCTCATGAACTTGGCCCAAACCTGGGAAGGAGAGGTTTGTGTACTGATGGTGGAGATGTATCATTTCCAACACTCAAGCTTCTGTTGTTTGATTAGTTGACAGACTCAGGCATGCAGCCATTTGAAGGCAATGAGGTGCTCTGGGGATGGGAGGTGCTTTTGATGTTGCAGGGCCCGCCTATAATCTCTAATGGCCATTGCAATTTCCAGCGACCACCAAGGCATTGTCTTAATGGGGTGGGGGGGGGGGGGGGGGGGGGGGGGGGGGGGGCAATCAAAGAAACAAGGGATTTCCAATTCAGCTGCAGTCACAATGGTAGTAGTAATGATCTGGATCACCTCATCGATGTTGCCATGCGATAGAGATCCAACAGTGCTAGCAGAGGTGAAAGTGTCCAAGTCAGTCTTGGTAAGAGCCCATCTAGGCAAGCGTCCTGGCGAGTGATGCCAGGGGAGCGACAGAAAGAGCAGAAAGGGGTCATTACCACATAAGTTGTCGTCAGTTCTCCAGTGGATAGATGATAGAAAGCCAGGACTCTATACTGAGAGATCAATGGCTGAGTATGTGCCATATGCCACACTGAAATGAGTGGCAAAGGTCGAGTCAAGTTAGTAGAGCCTCGATATCTTTACCACGGCCAGTAATCTCGGTTTCCACCCCACAAAGGATTATGGATGTTAAAATCAGCCAGATGTAGTAAAGGTGGGGGAGTTGGGAAATTAGTGCAGCCAATACATGGCACAGTACTTCACCATCTGGAGGAATATAGATTTTGCACATGTTAATTCCCTGCATGTCCTCAACCTGACAGCCATAGCTTCTATAGGTGTTTGGAGGGGCACAGGTGTGCTATATACACAGGTAAGGACATCGATACAGACACCACATGACATCCTGTTACAGTCAGCACAATATTTGTAATACCCCCAATAGCCACAAAGGGTAGGGGTCCTTATTGCTAGAAACCAGGTTTCCTGAAGCACAACGCAAAAAGCAGGTGTGACACTTAAAGAGTTGTCATAACTCTGCCAGCTACGGGAAAAAACCACCACAATTTCACTGGAGGACAACACTTTCTGTAGCCTGGGAAAGCATGGAGTCACCAAGGAGGCAGTTTATGCCTCAAGATCATCTTCTGCCACCTTGCTCAGGGCTTATGGTCTGTGTGTCCATTGGTTCTTCAGCTCCTGGGATATCTATGTCCTCATGGGACACTATAATCTCAAGCTCATCCTAAGAACTAGGCCTTTAGATGTTGGAGAGCAATGGGAGAAAGAGTGACCCCAACCCACAAGGGGGCCTGAGGGCCCACTATTCGAGGTACAGCTGGCATAGTTATTGTCACCAGAAGGTTTAACATCACACCGGTTTATCACCACCTTGACCTTTGAAGTCAGCAAATCACCTTCAAAGGCCAAGATGAAGGCACCGGTAGCAGTGCTGTCGTCCTTAGGCCGACTATACAGATGCCTGACAAAGTGTACATCTTGCCACTGTAGACTGGCGCTCAACTTGTCATCGGACTGGAGGAGGAGATCTCTATGGAATATCCTTCCCTGCACTATACAGGGTGATTCACGAAGACACGCAAATATTTTAATATGTCATTCTACAAGTAAAACTAAAGAAAAAAGTTCATATAAACATAGATCCGCAAATGTTTAGTTATAGCGTTATGGCTAACTAAAGAGTTTCCCTGACATTTAGCAACTGAAGCCATCACAAAAGTGTACGAGGTTAAAGCAAAGAGCAATTTCCATTTATTTTGTTGCAATTGGTCTGATGAATCTAATAAAACATGTCTCAGTGTGTATTTGCAATAGTTTTCCAGGACATCCAGAGAAGCAAAGATTATTATCCATGTAAATTCGTTTACTTTCCATTAAGAATGTAGAAATGTTTATGTCATTGTTGGCAACCGTTAGCGAGTTGTTTCAGCCATTTCCTAACCTTGTAACGAGTTAGTTTTCTGTACTGTTCAGTGAAAGAACATAATAACAATAATGCAAATAAGTGAAACCACATAGTAACTGTTGTAGTTTGTAAATTATTTATGAAATAGGGATGCCTTTCAAATTTACGACAAAGGAATACGCCAATATGGTGTTTATTTATGGCAAATGCGATGGTAATGCTACAGCTACAGTTAATGAATGTCGCGTACATTATCCAACTCGGAGGATTCCGGATGCATGAATCATTAGCAGAGTATTTCAAATCTTACGGGAGACAGGTTCTATACCTAGCGTTTGTAATGAGTACGAGTGCTCAATATGTGAAGACGATGATGAGGGTATTATGGATGCTGTTCAACGTAGCCCAGGTATCAGTGCATGATGTATCTCTCAACGATTAGGCATTTCACAATCTAAGGTGTGGCGTACACTAAAGCACAATAATCTGTAGCCTTACCGTAAAAAAAGTGCATCACTTAAATTCAGGAAATCCTACCCTTCGCTTGGGGTTGTGAAACTGGTTAAATACTAATCAGCAGTTACACAAATAAATTGTATTTACTGATGAGGCCCAGTTTATTTGAGATGGTGTAAAAAATTTACATAACAAGCATGTATGGTCTGAAGCAAACCCACATGCAACAGTGCAACACAATTTCCAGCAGCGAGTTAGCATAAATGTGTGGTGTGATATAATCAACACACACTTTATTGGACCATTCATCTAACTGGTGGGACATACTTACAATTTCTTCAAGAAGAAATGCCCTGCTTGCTGAAAGATGTTCCACTTGCAGCGCGATTACAAATGTCATGATGGCGCCGTTACTATACATTTAAATGAACATTTTCCACAGAAATGGATTGGTCATGGTGCTACACATCTGTGGCCACCCAGATCGCCCGATTTAACACCAATGGATTTCTGTGTACAGTGATGGATGAAAGAAATAGTTTATGAGGACAAAGTCAATACACGTGCGGCATTACTTGCTCACAATATGAATGCAATTGACAAAATTATGAACAACCCTGTGAAACAAACTAGCAACAAAATCTGTTCATACATCTGCAGCTAAATGCATTGAGCTCCGTGGAGACATTTTTGAACATTTATTGTGAATGTATTGTGAAATTGTCTGTACACTGTACAGCTTCCGTAACACTGAGCTTTGTTTTTTCTGGTTTAACATGAATTCTCGAGTGCTGTGGTATTAATAAAAGCAGATTATCTGACACATTCATACAGTTTCAGTTAACATTATTACCAACATTTTTCCAAAATTAGATTCTCTACAACTCCTTTTGAAACTTTGTGCAACTGTCTGGAATTTAGAAAACAAATTGGGCTAGTAGTTAATGAATGAAAAATTTTACAAAATTACACCTTTGCTTCTCTGGATGTTCTGGAAAACTACTGCAGACACACATCTGGGACATGTTTTATTAGATTCGCCAGACCAATAAAAACAAAACAAAAAAGAAATCATACTTTACTTTAACCTCGTACAGTTTTGCAATGGCTTCTTATTAGCGAAGTTGCTAAATTTCAGGCAAAATCTTTTATTAGCCTTAGCCCCATAACTAAACATTTATGGACCTATATTTATATGAACTTTTTTCTTTAGTTTTACTTGTAGAATGACATATTAAAATATGCAAATATCTTTGTGAATCACCCTGTACTTGACTTTTTATTGGGGGGGGGGGGGGGGGGGGGGGATTGTGATTGAGACCGGGAGATCACCCAGCCTGCCACGGGCGAGCAATGCATGGGACTGGGCAGGAGATGCTGTTTGTATCAAAACCGATCCGTTCCTCAATTTGGATAATCACGCCACTTTCCTGAATTTGACATCTAAGTGCTCAATGAAAAACAGAGGCTTTGTTGTTAAAAAGAATTCCCCATCACACCTGGCACAAACTATGTATCAAGGGGAGTACGTCTGTCCGTAACCTTGAGCCCGGCATTCATGTAGCCCGGGAATGGAATGATTTGCGGTTGTATCTCTCAGCATTATAGTGTTCCTTACCTCACTTAGGGACTGCTGGGGCCATTCAACCACCAGCATCAGACAACTTCATCTGCTTCATTGCGGGTCATCTGCCCTGATACCACCCACTCCGATCAGGGGCTCTCCCCAAGAGCCACAGCAAAAGCCACTTGGCACGATGGCCATTGCCGGGAGTCCTTATGCCCCAAGAAGACAAGTACTTACTCCTTGGCATATATGGCGACGTTTGCCACAGTTGCTGCATATGACACTGTTATACATGCTGGATACAACTGTTCATACTACTTCAAGGCCTCTAGATAAGTAAGTTTGCCGGAAGTCTTATACTCTTGTATTTCTTCTGTTTCTAGAAAATGGTGCAAATTGTCAAGCAGGGAGAATGGTGCTTTCCACAGTTAACGCAGACCGGAGGGGGTGGGGGGCACAAGGAGCATTGCCACGCAACAGTTGTCCACAATCTCGGTAGATGAGGCTAGCATTGCTACTTAAAGATATGCCCAAATTTCATACATTTGAAATGTCACATGGGGCAGGAGGGGGGGAGGGGGGATGTGACATATGGTTTCACACTGCATCAGTTTACACCTTGACCTTTTCAGGCAATGAATTGTCCTCAAAAGCCAAGATGAAGACACTGTTAGCAACCCTACCATCCTTCAGCCCTCTATGGACACGAAGATAAAGTGTACACCCGTTGGTAAAGTTGGAGTGCAGCTCATCAGATTGCAAGAGGTGGTCTCAGTGAGAAATGATGCCCTGAACCATATTTAGACTATTAATGGGAGTGACAGCCTCCAGTACGTCACTCAACTTATACAAGTGAGCAGTGCCCATGACTGAGCAGGGGATGCTGTTTTGATCAAAACTGATAATTTTCATTTTAGAGATGGATACCAAAATTCCCCAAACCTGTCTTCTAGGTTCTTCACACACAATAAGGGCTTTGCGACCAAGAAGGAATCACCATAAGCCCTTGTGCAAACTAAGTATTGCAGGAAGCATTCCTCTGCTAGCCACTTCGCTCTATGTTCCTACCAATGTGTAGCAAAAGAAGGAAACATTTTAGTGTTATGTCTCTTTACACTGAACAAAGACTTTTCTTCCATAGAGACTGCTGCGGCTGTATGGTCACCAGTGGGAGATAACTTCATCTGCTGCATTTGTGGTTCATGTGCCATGGTACCACCCCTCCAAATGGGGTCTTTCTCCATGGGCACAACGCAGGCTCAGCAACGGGAAGTTTTTAGCTCAGGCACCAACAGTGTGATGCCTGTGTAGTCAGGGGCTTACCTGACAACCCCTTCCCCAAAGGATGGCTACTGTGCTGGGTTTTAGGTGTATTACCTTATTAAAGGGCAGGGTGCAAATATGAAAAGGCACAAAGATAGTGCACACACCGCATCTGGCGACCTTCTCTGCACAATCCGCACTTCTTGAGAATTTTGAAAATTGCTGGCAGGTCAAACCCAACAATGGACACCATGTATTTAATGAAAGTTGTAGAAAACATCGGAAGTGGAAACTCAAGTCCCAATTCATAAGCCAAGTACAAGCAGGATCCGCACCAAGAAAATCATTTGATGGAGAGGCAGAGGGGGGAAAGGGATAGTGGAAGTATAAGCCTGCAGCAAGGAAAGGAAGTAATGCTGCAAAGGGTGAGGCCCTTTGGTAGCGAAGTATGTACTCACCAAAGAGTTGTGAACCTACTGGGACACCTACAATAAACTATCAACCAAGTGTTTTAAAAACATGTCTTTGAGAGACTCAGCAAAAGGTTGAATCGGGTGAGATCGAACATTGCAGACAAGTAGATGCTGCATCATGCCCCATGTCACATGGCCACTTCCATCACAGAAATCTAAAATGCATTCCTGTTGTTGTACAAGCTGCACCCTTCCCCCAATTCACTTGATCTGAGTCCTTGAGACTTCTCTCTTTTCCCAAAATTGAAAAATGTCTCAGAAGGATGTCATTTTGGGAAAGTGGTTATTAAGTAATCTTGGTAACAAAGTGTTCTAAAAGGACACTAGACTCTCAAAATACAGAAGATCACCTCCTGCTTACACTGAAAATGTCATGTAATCATAAAATGATCATTCTACAAATCTTAAAGCAACTAGAAGTAGCACCCACATCCTACACTGAAACTGACAGAATTATAAAAAAAAAATCTAAAAAACAATAGCTCATGTAGTGCTGATGGAATTTCAAACAGAATTCTGAAAAAGTCTAATTTAATAAATAGTGTCCTTAGTAATATACAGGATGTCCCAGGAGGAATGGTCAATATGCAGGTATATGACAGGAATAATCATTAAAAGCAAAAAAGTCTACTAAACATGGGCTCTAAAAGGAATACCTTGAACAACTATGAGTAGAAGATGTATGATTCACAGCATCAAATATGAAAAAATTCTCATAGCCCTTAAGGTATATATTTTACAACCCAGTTCACTATATTTTTTTTATCTTCACAATCATTTCTGTCATATCCTGGAATACTGACCATTCCTTCTCATACACCTTGTATGTAATGCATCACAGGCATATGCAATTATTCCAGACATTTTAAAATATGCAAGTGTTAAACTTCTTCATAAGAAAGGTGACAAGAAAGGCTTGATTATCACATAATTTCCTTACTGACACCCTTTCCCAAATTATTCAAAAAACCAATGTACTCAAGATTAGTCTCACATTCAAGTAGAAACAAATTACTTAGAATGTCACACTTTGGACTTCAGAAGGGTCGCTCACCTAAGAATGCTACTTATAGAGTCACCCCCACCCCCCCATGAACCATGGACCTTGCCATTGGTGGGGAGGCTTGCGTGCCTCAGCGATAAAGATAGCCGTACCGTAGGTGCAATCACAACGGAGGGGTATCTGTTGAGAGGCCAGACAAACGCATGGTTCCTGAAGAGGGGCAGCAGCCTTTTCAGTAGTTGCAAGGGCAACAGTCTGGATGATTGACTGATCTGGCCTTGTAACAATAACCAAAACGGCCTTGCTGTGCTGGTATTGCAAACGGCTGAAAGCAAGGGGAAACTACGGCCGTAATTTTTCCCGAGGGCATGCTGCTTTACTGTATGGTTAATGATGATAGCGTCCTCTTGGGTAAAATATTCTGGAGGTAAAATAGTCCCCCATTCGAATCTCCGGGCGGGGACTACTCAAGAGGACGTCGTTATCAGGAGAAAGAAAACTGGCGTTCTACGGATCGGAGCGTGGAATGTCAGATCCCTTAATCGGGCAGGTAGGTTAGAAAATTTAAAAAGGGAAATGGATAGGTTAAAGTTAGATATAGTGGGAATTAGTGAAGTTCGGTGGCAGGAGGAACAAGACTTTTGGTCAGGCGAATACAGGGTTATAAATACAAAGTCAAATAGTGGTAATGCAGGAGTAGGTTTAATAATGAATAAAAAAATAGGAATGCGGGTAAGCTACTACAAACAGCATAGTGAACACATTATTGTGGTCAAGATAGACACGAAGCCCACGCCTATTACAGTAGTACAAGTTTATATGCCAACTAGCTCTGCAGATGACGAAGAAATTGAAGAAATGTATGATGAAATAAAAGAAATCATTCAGGTAGTGAAGGGAGACGAAAATTTAATAGTCATGGGTGACTGGAATTTGGTAGTAGGAAAAGGGAGAGAAGGAAACGTAGTAGGTGAATATGGATTGGGGGTAAGAAATTAAAGAGGAAGCCGTCTGGTAGAATTTTGTGCAGAGCATAACTTAATCATAGCTAACACTTGGTTCAAGAATCATGAAAGAAGGTTGTATACATGGAAGACCCCTGGAGATACTAAAAGGTATCAGATAGATTATATAATGGTAAGACAGAGATTTAGGTACCAGGTTTTAAATTGTAAGACATTTCCAGGGGCATATGTGGACTCTGACCACAATCTATTGGTTATGAACTGTAGATTAAAACTGAAGAAACTGCAAAAAGGTGGTAATTTAAGGAGATGGGACCTCGATAAACTGAAAGAACCAGAGGTTGTACAGAGTTTCAGGGAGAGTGTAAGGGAACAATTGACAGGAATGGGGGAAAGAAATACAGTAGAAGAAGAATGGGTAGCTCTGAGGGATGAAGTAGTGAAGGCAGCAGAGGATCAAGTAGGTAAATAGACTAGGGCTAGTAGAAATCCTTGGGTAACAGAAGAAATATTGAATTTAATTGATGAAAGGAGAAAATATAAAAATGCAGTAAATGAAGCAGGCAAAAAAGAATACAAACGTCTCAAAAATGAGATCGGCAGGAAGCGCAAAATGGTTAAGCAGGGATGGCTAGAGGATAAATGTAAGGATGTAGAGGTATATATCACTAGGGGTAAGATAGATACTGCCTACAGGAAAATTAAAGAGACCTTTGGAGAAAAGAGAACCACTTGTATGAATATCAAGAGCTCAGATGGAAACCCAGTTCTAAGCAAAGAAGGGAAAGCAGAAAGGTGGACGGAGTATATAGAGGGTCTATACATGGGCGATGTACTTGAGGACAATACTTTGGAAATGGAAGAGGATGTAGATGAAGATGAAATCTTAGAGGCTAGATTAAGGAAAGGCAAACCTACGTTTCTAGCATTTGTAGACTTATTGTAATTCTGTCAGAGACAGAAAAGGACTTGGAAGAGCGGTTGAACGGAATGGATGGTGTCTTGAAGGGAGGATATAAGATGAATATCAACAAAAGCAAAACGAGGATAATGGAATGTAGTCGAATTAAGTCGGGTGATGCTGAGAGAATTAGATTAGGAAATGAGACACTTAAAGTAGTAAAGGAGTTTGCTATTTGGGGAGCAAAATAACTGATGATGGTCGAAGTAGAGAGGATGTAAAACGTAGACTGGCAATGGCAAGGAAAGCATTTCTGAAGAAGAGAAATTTGTTAACATCGAGTATTGATTTAAGTGTCAGGAAGTCGTTTCTGAAAGTATTTGTATAGAGTGTAGCCATGTATGGAAGTGAAACATGGACGATAAATAGTTTAGTTTAGACAAGAAGAGAATAGAAGCTTTCGAAATGTGGTGCTACAGAAGAATGCTGAAGATCAGATGGGTAGATCACATAACTATTGAGGAAGTATTGAATAGGATTGGGGAGAAGAGAAGTTTGTGGCACAACTTGACCAGAAGAAGGGATCGGTTGGTAGCACATGTTCTGAGGCATCAAGGGATCACCAATTTAGTATTGGAGGACAGCGTGGCAGGTAGAAATCGTAGAGTGAGACCAAGAGATGAATACACCAAGCAGATTCAGAAGGATGTAGGTTGCAGTAGGTACTGGGAGATGAAGAAGCTTGCACAGGATAGAGTAGCATGGAGAGCTGCATCAAACCAGTCTCAGGATTGAAGGCCACAACAACAACAGAGTCACTCATCAAGTATTACAAGGCTTAAATATAACACTGCCAGTTGGAAATTTTGTGATCTTTCCATGGCAGTTTATTGTGTAAATCATGTTACACTCTTAACAAACACTCAAGTTTTATGGAATCAATGGGTTTACACACAACTGGTTTGAATCATACTTAACAAATAGAACACAAAAAGTGGTGCTCATTAATTCGAACAATGCTAGAGGTGCAAAAAATTTTAGCGCCAGGTATAGAAAATTTTAGTGACTGGGGAGAAATCGTACAGGGAGTTCCTCCAGGGCACAATTTTGGACCCACTCTTGTTCCTTATGTGTGTGAATGACCTTCCACTTAACATTCAACAAGCAAAATTGGTACTTTTTGCAGATTACACTAGTGTTATGATAAATCCCATTAGAGAGAATGCCACAAAAGAGACTGTAAATATCATTTTTCAAAGAATTATTAAGGGGTTCTCAGAAGAGGACTCTACCTAAGTTTTGAAAAAACACTACATTCAATTCCTACAACACACAGAGTCATACCAATAATTGATGTACTGCATGAACAGGTGTCATTAAACAGGGAAGAGTGCTACAAATTTTTTGTTGTACATACCAATGAGAACTCGAATTGGAAAAAGAATATTACTAAGCCTCTCAAATAATTAGGTTCACCCACTTTTGCTCTTCATATAATTGCTAGTTTTGGAAATAAAAAAAGTCAACCTCCTAACATATTTTGTGTATTTCCACTCAATAATGTCTTACAGAATAAATTTCTGGGGTAACTCACCACTTAGAAAGAAAGTACTGACTGCACAGAAGCAATCAGTAAGAATAACTTGTGTTGTTGGCCTGCAGGTGTCATCACAGGGTGTATACGTGGACAAGGAAAAAAAAATTCCCGGATTTCCCGGTTAAAACCACATTTTCTCCCGGGTTAAAACACACTTTTCTGTGTAAAGAGACAGTATATTTTCCCTGCAAAACTTATCAGTACTTTGAATGGTTATGGTTTTATACACGGGCGTTGAATTTCCGCACTTTAGGAAACTAAACTCAGTGAAAAAGACGCATTTTGGAAATATCTCTGATGTGCAGCAACATGTATGCCGCAGATTTTCATATTACGAAAGTATACATTGGAATTCCACCAAACATCGCATGCTACTTTCCGAATTATTTAAATCGATGATGCGCTTTTATAAGCCAGTAATAGCTCATGTCACGTGATCTCGCCAGCCGATGACAGCGGATATATAATGTTGATCTTTTTTGCGCGTGTTACAGTTTAAGATATATCACACAAATGTGCCAGTGAAATTTTTAATAATGACATAAATGTCTGATCTTCAGGGTTCAAAATTCTTCTAAATGGCTCGTCATCAAAGAGTTGATTTTTAAATGAGAGTCAAACGCTCTATGATTCAAGAAGTTCAAAGTACATTCTCGCACATATTTCGACTTACGTAACAGGATATTTACTTTGAAAGTAACTCTTTTCAAACCACCATTCGCAATATTTTCCCGCGACCTGTTAGAAATAGGTTCGTTTCAGCAGTTGTCAGAGAGCGCAGGTAACAGACAGGCGACACCGCGCTTGCGCAGCTACCGTGACACTGGAAGCCCGTATGTACGTACATGTAAAACATTGAAAGATCATACATTCTGTCATAAAAGAAACAAGACATCAGAGGATACTCCAAGAGCATCGGTATTTCGTGAACAGTACTAAAATATGCACATTTAAAATGTATACTTAAAGTGCACATTCATATGTCCAGATTCCCAATGAAGTAGACCTCGAACTGATATTAAGCTTTTCAGTGCGGTTTTTGGGATGTAAATTTTCTTGGAGCACCAATACTGTATTATATCACGTGTGGTTCTTTATTATGGTATAATGCCATACATGCTACAAGATGTAAACGTGCACCTGAAATGCAGCGAACAGTTGAAACTAGCCAGTACTGTGGAATTAAACATTTCGTTTCAAATACATTGACTGCCTCCGCAGAAAAGGTTAATGAAAGTCAAATTTCTTTAGCAAACAGACAAAAATAACTTCATTGATCTGCAAGGCGTTTAATGCTTGACTGTCAGAAAGGTGGAAATAAAATCTGAAACTAATAACATATTTTAGCCTTCCGTAATTATGTGAATGTATTTTAATTCACTTGATAGCTCCCGGCCATACATATCCGTTTTGTTTACATTTGACATGAGAGTAAATGAAGGAGAAGCAGCAAAATCGCCGCGCAGGATTAGCTGAGCGGTCTGAGGTGCTGCAGTCATGGACTGTGCGGCTGGTCCCGGTGGAAGTTTGAATCTTCCCTCGGGCATGGGTGTGTGCATTTGTCCTTAGGATAATTTAGGTTAAGTAGTGCGTAAGCTTAGGGACCGATGACCTTAGCAGTTAAGTCCCATAAGATATCACACACATTTCTGAACAACAAAATCACTAAATGTAAACACGGGTCACATGGAGACTACCCACTATAACTCAGACTGCTCTGCGCATCAGCCCCGAATCTACGATATTTGCTAATCGGGTCAATATTTAAAAAAATCGAATTTTCAAAAATATGCTCATCTTGTAGCGCACATCTTTCTGAAAACTCTGAAACATACAACAAATGTGTTCCAGGCAACGTAATCATGTTGTTTGGTCTTAAGTGTGCCAAAGTGCAGTGCCACACCTCTTCAGACAGCATTCTTGTATCGCATGTCACTTTATTTCGCTCTGTGGTATTCAAACGTGTTTATTTTGTAATGGGTGTCATCAAACTATATTCAGGATAGTGGAAATTAAAATGTCCTGTGGTGCCTCTCCTGCTCCCAGTCAACCGGTTTGACAGCCTGCCCCTCTTAAAAAAAAAAATCTCGCAATTATTAGCGAATGGGATTATTAGTAATAAGGAGAACAAGAACTCTTCAGAAAATTTGCACTCTTCATTGCCTATTAGCTAATAACTTGCTGTTTTGTGTGACATAAAATTAAATATAGGATACATAAAACCAATAAAGACAAGAGACAAGCAAAAAAAGTACACACTTCTTCAATCCTTAGCTCCTAGCATCATTTTCCTCTATAATCATGGCGTGTTTTTCTTTCTGCGAAATAGTCTATCACCTCATCAAAGTTCGTCAAATGTTTTGCTACATGAAAAATCGAAATGTCATTTTCTAATACTGAAAAAGCTGTTAATACAAATAATACTCAAGACTGGTGCGGTTTCTCGATCAGATTACGTCTATTTTGTCACTGTCTGCTAAATAAAACAAAATAGGCCTTTCTAACATTGCACCAATTTTGTAACGCACGCAAAGTAAACGAGACTGTTTTGGCACAAATGGTCATTTTTATAACACAACAGAATATAATTCACGAAGTAGCACTATCAAATGCCTATTAGGCCTACTACAAGCAAAAAGCTTTATGGTAGGAAATAGTTTCACATTTCAATCATACGCACCAGTTTCTCAAGCATGAGATCGAAAAGTAGTATTAAGAAATTTTTATATAAATTAGGAATTGTCTTATTCTTCCATAATTTGTGTGATGTCCCAGTTTCTTCTCCTTCCTCGTTCTAACAATTTCGTCATCACCAATCCTGTCGCTATTCTTGCCATTGTCAAAATTTGTTCGGCGATTAGCTTTACTAACCCTGTCAGAATCACAGATTTAGTTATCCCATGATTATTTTCCGGTTAGGCGTTATTACGTCTTCGTACAACACGTTTTCCACGATGCTTCCAGGATAGAACTTAAGCGGCTGCTAGCCGGGGACTGTTCAACTGGTCCTTACTAGTGTAGCGATCTGGCGAAAAAATTTGTCAAAATTTCACTTTCTTGGATACACCGAGAAGATAATACGTAATCTTTCTCACCTGTTATTCCTGTTAGTTGCTAATTTCCATTCTGGTAGTCCGAGTCTGTGGATTTCGCTAGTAATTATAAGAACGCTGATCATTCGCAAACCCAATCAACCACATAATCAGACAGCAATTGGTATTCATCCGTTCAGCTTTACTCCACTCAGTTCATATAGCCACGTCGCCTGTTGTCTGTTGTCTGAGGAAAGTTTATTTCTAGGTGCGACGAGTATTCTCCTGATAGAGACATCACGTACACTATGCACGCAATTAAAAATCAACATACGATTCATTCAGAAATCAACTTAAAATGCTTTCAAAAATATTCAAAAACCAACAGGAATGAGTTTCAAAATCACATGAATGATCGATAGACCAACGTGCGCTGGATGCTAGGCGCTTTGTGAAACAAGTTTTTTTTCCTCAAGAATATGAATTTGGCGCCCCCTTTTCCCGGTAGCATCCAGCTGCTTGCTGCGACTGCTTGCACAGCCAACAGCCACATTGCTGTAGCCAGAAGCGGGAGAATCTGACTCAACTGGGCATGCGCATGAGCCCGCTCGTAACTACTAAAACAAATCTAAATGTGAACAGTTGTGACTTCACGCTCATCAGAGGCAATTTGTTGTTATGAAGCATTGCATAGTCTTCCTAAAGCCTTTGACACATTTTGCTGTTGGCACACGCTTGCATGAGCACTGTGTGTCGTTGCTGTATATGGCGCATTTCCTTTACAATTTAAGTTATTTTCGTTTTTTTCTCTCGTTTATGTTCTATTGTTGAGGTGTTCTTCAGCAGTAGGGGGATACAGTACTATCCTTTGTTACAGTATCTGTTTTTACCAGTCAAAATTACAAAAATTTAACGGAAAACTAAAACAATGAAAAATTCCCGGAATTCTACAAAATTCCCGGGTTTTTCCCGGATCTCCCGGTTGTCCTTGGTCATATACACCCTGCATGAACATATCTCTTCAAGGAGCTAGGCATTTTAACTGTGCCATCACAATACATATATTTGCCAATGAAATTCAAACAATGGAAAATCCAGGATGGAATGTAACAATATTATGAAAACAATAGTTGCTACTCACCACACAGCGGATATGCTGAGTCGCAGATAGACACAACAAGTGTCTGGCTTCAGATGGGAAGACTGTGTGTGTGAGTGTGAGTGTGTGTGTGTGTGTGTGTGTGTGTGTGTGTGTGCGGTCTATTTTTGACAAAAGCCTCGTTGGCTGAAAGCTTATTTTGTTGCGGTCTTTTTGTTGTGTCTATCTGCAACTCAGCATCTCTGCTATATGGTGAAGAGCAACAATAAAATTTGTCATAAATAATTCATCACAATCTGAGAAGAACAGTGAGGTCCATACCTACACCACTAGAGGGAAAAATGACCTTCATTACCCATTACTAGGGCTACCAGTGTTGTTTTTTCGTGTGGCTGCATGAGCAGGACTAAAAAATACTGTATTCAGTAATGTTAACACTAATCATGTGCACATATCCTGTAAACTTACTTGTTACACATCATTTTGATAAAAGAATGCAAATGATTTATGGACATGAAACTCACTCACTCTCACTCATTTCCATTCACACAGGCAAACGGTACAGTGAGAGCAAAATACTCTTAACATGGTAACATAACTGCTCTGAGATAACGTAATGAGTTTTTGGCATACGACAACATACAAATAGGAGAATTATTTTCCCATATGGCTAATTTCTGAAAGTTTTAGCTACATTTTATAGGCATCAACCTCTGACTCATATGCACTAAACATGAACTCACAGTGACTCCTATTTTTCACTGCAAAATATTCTAATTTCGTGTGGTGAGTTACTTAATTTTGAAATATTACAGGAAGTATGACCATTAGCAAAATGATAAGCAGTTCACCACAAAGCTGGCCAATGGGGCTATAAGGTGCGAAAAAAACTCAACTTTTTTTACTTAACATTTTCTAACATTGTGTCAGAAAAATTGCAAAGCAACCAAGTGCATGTGCTGATGTTTCTGCAGTGTTGCAAGTCTACTACCAACCACACGAAAACAGGCAAATGATGTTTCATTCTTAAAGAACAGAGCACTGTCCCTCCAGAACAAATAGGTTGACCCATCCGGCAGCAAGAATGAGAATGAAATGCTATTCTCGGTCCAACTTACTTTGTCAAGTTCTAAGTATTTTGTGCAAAAACTTGGTAACAATGTAGAATGAATTATTCACACTCTAACAGAGAGTGCATTTTTTCGAAACTTCCTGGCAGATTAAAACTATGAGCCTATCCTTAACTTTAATCAACAACCTTGCCTTTAGTGGACAAAATTTACTGAGCAAGCTATCCAGACTTGATGTGTGTCCTGCCCTCAAAGTCTCAATTCTGAAAACAACACTTCTAAAACCCCATGCTGGCATGTAGTTTTAAATCAGTCTTGAAGTTGGAAGCAATCTGTAGAGGCAATCTAGGACACAGAAAATGTAGTAAAATGCAACACAATAGATATCGCAAACATCTGCAAGGAGAATGGATGTAAAACAAAATGAGAGGAGGCTAGCCCATAAAAAAATTGTGGTACTGATGACGAGCTTACCAAGTACTACCATGAAATAATACAGAAGACAGAGGAGCCTTTCAGCCTGCACAAATCAAATGTAGCAACAACATTGCAAAGGCAAGAACAAAAAAAGTTCCAACCTTCACTTTTTTTGCGATCCTTGAGAATCTTTAGGTAAATGTTTTGATGAACAAGTGACAGTTTACTGGCAAACTAAAAACCAAGTTACAATACCATTTTTGCTGACACAGTAATCTGTACATCAACACCTCAAACAGTAAAATACAAGATACCTAACATGCATGTCAAATGCAGTAAGACATATTTCTCCACCTCGGTTTAGCTGAAATCATTGAAACATGGCTTAACAAATAACAAAACTGATGATCAAACTAACCAATAGCGCCTCTTCCACGGCGTAAATGGGCTTCTACAGGTGCAGAGATACCCTGGAGGTCCTTTCCCAAGCCCTTTCCTGGCTGGAAACCCATCTGAAACAACACAGCGACAAAAGATTATATTAATTTCAAAAATAATGTCATAAGACAGTTAAGTGCAATAATAATATTGGGAATCACTTTTTACCTTTTGGTAATTGAAAATCATTTGTTTTGTTACTCAAACGACAAAAATTCTTCGTTATTTTATCCCAGTAATTATTAAAAATAGAACATAAACATTAATACTTTATTTATTCTGGTATAAAATGTGTGCAAATGGTACCACCAAGTGAAATTCACTTCTTTGTTTTTCAGTAAGTCCAAAAACAGTTTTATTTTAAACTATTAAACTGGTATTCTATTATTTGCAAAACAAAGAAGAAAGGAAGGTTTAGCATTCCACTGCTGACAAGGTCATTAGAGACAAGAGTACAAGCTTGGAATGGGTACAGATGGGGATACAGACTGTTTCTTTTTCAAAGGAATCATTCTGGCATTTGCCTTACATTCTGACATTGGCCTTAAGCAATTTATGGGAACCACAAAAATGTAAAATTGAATAGTTATTTGAACCACTATCCTATGTCCTACCACTGCGACACAATGCTCGGCTCCGTTACTTGCTACTTTTTCTTCGGTTATTACGTTTACATCATAATAAGTAGCTTGTATGCATATTTCACAAGTACTTTAGTCTTTCATGATGAGCTTCCTGGTAATTTTCATTTCATTTCCAGCATTAAACATCCCCAGAATGTAGTTGCAAATGTTAAAATTCTCATCCATATTTAGTGTCTTTTTTTTTATTTAAAACATGTGTTTCAGGCAATTCATACCTCCCTCCCCCATTCCCCCCCTCCCCCCCCCCCCCTCCTCTCTCTCTCTCTCTCTCTCTCTCTCTCTCTCTCTCTCTCTGTGTGTGTGTGTGTGTGTGTGTGTGTGTGTGTGTGTGTGTTGGAGCAAAGGAGGGGGAAGGCTGAGAGGTTGGTTGGGTAGGTGGCTGAGTGAGGGAGAGGGGTTGTGGAAGAGGGGACCAGACAGCAAGGTCATGGCGTCTACGATTCAAGGTAGCAGAAACTATTGGACAAACAACAGCACAGTCCAGGTAAAGGGAAAGGAAAGTGGACATACAAAAAGGTAGAATGAATACTGGGGTAGCAGGAAGAATAGAGTAAAGAATGGGAGTGGGGAGATATGGAGAGGCAAGAGCAGGGGGTGCTCCCGAGGCACTACATGTGACGGGGCACCAGCACTGCTACCGACCCATTCTGATCCTCACATCGTACCACGATCATGACAACAGGGGCAACACCAGAAGAAGAAGATACAAGAAAAGGGGAAAAAACAGTGCAAAAGACCAGACAAATTATAGGGGCAAGTTGGGGAAAGCTGGGCCAGCAGGGACGCAGGGCCAAAAGCCTCCCAACAATGCCAATGCTAACTGAGGGGCTCCGATTCCAGAAAGAAGGAAAACCACTTTTGAGATGAAAACCATGGATGGACGTAACCACATAAGGTCATCCACTAACACCTGTGACATGGGAAGTAGGTGTACGTGTTTAGTGTGTAGGGCAAAAGGCGCTGGGCAGTCTAACAAGGGCAGTGAGGGGGAACATGTAACTACATAGGGGGGAGGGGGGGGGGTCATTACAGATTAAAAAAACCATGGGTTGCTCTGATATGGCTGACACAAAGACAGGAAAGGATGGGTGGAAGAATAATACCTCATGGCGGAGTCCCCTTAATCGCAGGAAGTTTATTAGACAGTGGGGACCTTTGCAAAGTTTCCGAGTTTGAGCCTCGGTCTGGCACACAGTTTGAATCTACCAGGAAGTTTCATATCAGTGCACACTCTGGTGCAGAGTAAAAATTTCATTCCAGATAAGATTCATTGGAGGATTTCACCCTGACAAGGAGTAAAACATAAGGAGGAATCTTCGGCCTGCTATTTCCAGAGGAGGAAGACGGCCTGATAGAAGGCAGATGCCAAAGCCTATGCAAGATGGGTCACAAGGTATTCCACGAGAAACAACACATCCGTACACAAGCCTTCGAGGGTGCAGAGACAAAGCATTCCCAACACAGCCACTCGCTCAGTTTGATTAAATAACAGACTGTGGCAAGTTAATGAGACTGTCGTAGAATAGGTGTCACTTAAGGCGTCACAAGGCTCAACGGCAATCACGAATGGCAATGGCAATGGCTGTGTTCCACTGCAGGACTAGCCGGCAGCGAAAGGGGCCTGTCGAGAAGGAGGTGGCAGTGCCAGCAGCCTGAATAATCGTATCAGGCACATAAGAGATAACATCACTACAACCTGACAAAGAGGGGTAAACACAACCTGGGGTGTATATACAGGCAATCAGAGTGACTGAAAGCCACAGGAGGGGGGGGGGGTGGAGGGGGGGGGGGGGGGAATGACAGAATCAATGGTAAATAGTCATTATGTACAGCGAACATTGTACTGAAGGGAGAAGAGGAGGGGAAGTGAGCAGAAGATCAATGGCACAGTAAGAGCTATAAGCAGCACTAAACTGGGTAGGGGAAACATCATTAAGAAGGCACAGGCTGTGGTCCACAAGAAAATAGTCTATGAGGAGACCATGACAAGATGAAAAAGCACTGCTCCACAACGGGTGATTGGCATTAAAATCCTGAAGAAACAAGGAAGGGAGGGGGGAGTTGTTGAAGGGGGACAATTAGGGCAGCAGGTAAAGGTGGCTGCCAGGAGGGAAACAGAGATTGCAAACCAAGACCCCAGAGTCCAAGTGGACCCGGACAGCAACTGCTTCCAATGTGGTACAAAGGTGGATCCAAGTTCTAACAATGTCCATATGGACCAACGTGCAAACGCTAGCCCCCAAAGGATTGACCCAGTTTCAACAGAGAGCACAGAATCCACAAAGGGTCAGTAGGGGGCATCAGTAAAATGAGATTCCTGGAAAATGAAAAGCTGTGGAGTTAAAGAAATAACAGGCTGCAACTCCAGAAGGTCACTGTAGAATATGTTACAATTCCACAGAATAAGCACAGAACAGGGATCCAAATGGGAGGGGAATGAGCTGAAGCTCGTCACACTGTCAGATAGCCATCAGTCACTGGCAAGGATGGATCGACATCCACAAACAAAGAGGTCAGACTCAGGTTTCGAGGGGGGAAACAGCACCTCTGGGAGCACCGAAGGGGTCTTGTCCCAGCACATATGATTCTTCTTCTTTTATTCTTCTCCTTCTCCTCCTCCTTTTTTGTAGGTTGAGAAGGGCTGGGCCCAGAGAGAGAGAGAGAGAGAGAGAGAGAGAGAGAGAGCAGCCTTCAGTTAGATCTGGAACTAAAAGATAGTGGGTGACCTTGGGGTGCACAGACTGTAGGTCCTGTTGGCAACATGTGGCAGCAGACATCTCATCAGGATGATGCAAGGGGGAGGGGGCCTCTCACCAGGAGATGCCGAAGAAGTGTATTCAGTATATGTTCTAAGGACTATACTGTTTGTAAAAGAAAATATGGAGCACAGTATAATAAATAGTGATATCCACAGTTATAATACAAGGAAGAAAGAGGATTACCACATAAAATTCAGAAATAAGAAAGCAACCGATCATAATCCATTTTCTGGTGGAAGATTTTTTTACAACAGACTGCCAAATACCATAAAAATGTTAAAAGGAAACATATTTAAAATAAAATTAAAGCAGCTGTTAATTGCTAAATGTTTGTACTCCATCAAGGATTTTTATGTTGAATGTACTTTATTTCTACTACTAAACTATTTTTATTGTTCATGTATGTACTGACTGTCTATGTCCACGACTGTAAAAGTTATTATGGACAAATAAACCATTATTATTATTATTATTATTATTATTATTAAGTGGGTACACTTCAGCCAGATAGGGGACAGCACCCAGAGCGGATAGCTTGGGCACTGCAAGAGAGGGTAGAGAACAGAGAGCTCAGGACTGGGATGAAGAGCAGAGAGGATGGGAAAAAGGACGTAACAGAGGCCAAGTTAGATGTCACAGAGACAGGGTGAAGGTGGTCATATTTCTGGTGAGCCTCAGAATAAAATAAACGATCGAGGGACTTACACTCCTGAATCTTCTTCCCCTTCACATAACCCGGGCCAACCAGCAAATGGCCATGACAATTAATGCACATGGGTGGAGGAGTATAGGAGCTCCCCTCACAGAGTGGGCGTCTACATTCACTGAGTAGTGTATTGGGTGCACAGGGGGAAGACATATGCCAGAAACACAAACACCTAAAACGCCTCTTGTGTGGCAGGACATACAGCTTCAAGTAATACCAGTAAACCATTACCTTGACCAGTAATTTCCAAGAATGCTTGCAAGTGATATATATTGAACACACGACTGTCTTGGAGTAAGATATCGATTCTGTTTACAGTGATGACACACAACCTGCAGCAAAAAATCTCACTTCAAGCAACAGCACTGACACATTATAAGTAGTAATAATTATATTTTTTTAGTATTCTCACCAAGATGACCGAAGCAGCTACAGTTTCCAGTAGTGTTAGACTCAAGTGGCATGATTTGATTCCTAGGTTGAGTATGATGGAAAATTATTTGGAATTCTGTAGTGAGGGCCATCTGCTCCCAAATCACAACACTAGAAATTGTGTGGATTGCTAGGGGAGAACTGCGTCAAACTAGGTTCAAGAAGTAGCAGTCACGAGTCCTGTTACAGTTGTATCACAGCAAATGTTGGAAAAGAACAAGTATAAAGAAAAACACATGGTTTGATAATTTTAAACTGACAATACAGCAAAGTATTATTTTAGTTTCCTACTGGGTTACAGATTATATACTGTAAAACACAGAGTCAGAAAGTGGACTGTCCATTTATACTGTTTTGTGACTGTTACAGATTCTGTCGAGAAGTAATTGTGACTAACTACAGTGGTCCAACAGCTGATGTCAACAAGATTGTGGAAATAAACGAGTCACACACAACAACTCGAAAATATGGGAAAGGACGGCTTCCCAACAAAGGAACTGAACAAATTTGGGTATATGGAGGCATAGAAAGAGAATCAAGAAAATTTTTCATTGTGAAAGTGTATTCCAAGACTAAACGAACTTTAGTGCCTCTTATTAAGAACTTCATCTTGCCCAGCACCAAGCACCAATGTCATTAAATATGGATGGAAATCATACAACACTTTGAAGGAAGAGGGATTTCACCATGAGTTTGTAAACCATTCTGTCAAATACGTGTCTTTTGATGCTCCATCTGTGCACACACAAAACATCTAGCGATTACGGAAATCCCTGAAATCAGCCATCAGAGGAGAAGAATGGCCAGGAGACAAAAATTAACTGTATATTTTTCAATACATGGTAAAAAACTTCCCTGTGAGACTTTACCTGTTTTCTTAACAGATGGTTGGTTGGTTGGTTGGTTGGTTGGGGAAGGAGACCAGACAGCGTGGTCATCGGTCTCATCGGATTAGGGAAGGAAGTCGGCCGTGCCCTTTCAGAGGAACCAACCCGGCATTTGCCTGGAATGATTTAGGGAAATCACGGAAAACCTAAATCAGGATGGCCGGACGCGGGATTGAACCGTCGTCGTCCTGAATGCGAGTCCAGTGTCTAACCACTGCGCCACCTCGCTCGGTTTAACAGATGTTGCTAGAGCATACCCCAACTATGGAAAAAAAAGGACTTCTACTGCCTGCACACAGAAAATATGGAATTGTCCTGAATGAAGATACTGATGATAAGTAAGGTAAGTGAAATTACATTTAATGTCGCCATTACACAATTTTTATGTATTGCTTTTGTTGTTGCCAATATTACAACTCAAATCCACGTCATTCGTCTTCTGTCATAGTTGTTCTGATCGCTGTAAATAAAATCGATATCTTGCTCTGCGACAGTCACACTTTCGATACATGTCACTTGAAACGTTCTTTGAAACTACCCCTTGTCTTCCTCCGAGAGGGTGTCCCCCTCAAATGCTGGACTAAAGGCACCTGTATCGAAGCAACTGTCCTTATGGCCTTGGTGAACACGACAAACAAAACGAACACCTTGCCGTTCCAGATAGGCCCAGAGTTCCTCATCAGTTTGAAAGATGAGGTCCCTATAAAAAAAAATGACACCCTGAACCACATTCAAAAACTAGTGAGGAGTAATGGACACTGGAATGTCACCAAGGTGGTCACTGGCACGAAGGTTTGAAGACTGGGTGGCAGAAGTAGTTCTAATCAACAGCGAACTCGACTGCACCTTACTCCGAGAGTCCACTTTGCCAAACTTGTTTTCAATTATTTATACAAAAAGTATTGATTTGGTGGCAGTGAAAGTGTCCCCAACAGTCCTGGTGCAAACCTGGGATTGGGGAATGGGTTTCACCACAAGTCAGCAAGCCTGGTCCTAATCCCAGGGAGTAGCTACAGAAGGGAAGACCACAGGGTCGTAAGAAGTAGTGTGAAAGGAGCGATTCCCAACTAAAGAGAGAGTCGCGGAAGAACAGGCAGTTTTTTGGAGTTTAATGCGTTTCATATGCAAAGTGTCCACCCTGATACCACCCGCTCCAATTAGGGGTTCTCCTAGTGGTTGCCACCTAGCCACAGCAAGGTCTGTCTGGCATAGTGGCCATTGCCAGGAGTTCTGATGCTCAAGAATAACAAGCAACCATTACTAGGCATGCATGGGGAGGTAGCAGCTCACATATCAGAAGTATGATCCCTGTGTTGTGAGGGGCTTAAGCAAACCAGTAGATAATGACCCCACCGCACCAACTGGCTACAATGCTGGCTACATAGCATGAAAAGGACAAGGGCAAGAGTAAAAGATGGGAGAGGTGGTAAGGTCACATCAAAGACACTAAGTAATATGCTCTTCCCAGTTGGCTCACACTATGGAGGCAAAATTCAGAATGGGAAGTCAAACCCCAAAGGGGGACCAAAAAGCCAGGAAAAAAGGGGTGGAGCAGACAGAAATGTGAGGAACCAGGAGGATAGCCAGATCAACATAAGCAAGAACATCAAGAGGGGGGAAGGAGCAAGGACAGGGAGGATGGGGAAAGGGGAAGGGAATGCAGGAGAAAAGGGGAAAAAAGGCTGCAATAACCTTGAGACCTGTGGGGCAGGAGGCTCAGAGACGCTGTGTGAGAAGGCAAAGTGAAAAAATTGGGTAATGGTAATGGGAGAGTGTGGAGAAGTAAGAACCGAATTTGGCAATTGCATAACAGAGTACGTGGAGACACAGGACACCGGCTAGTGAGTGTAATGGAAGAGAAGTATCTGAAAGAATTAGAGGAAATAATTAACACTGGGTCCAGTAGAGTGGAGTTAATGAGTGAGCGAGTGTGCGAGAGAGAGAGAGAGAGAGAGAGAGAGAGAGAGAGAGAGAGAGAGAGAGAGAGAGAGAGAGAGATTGCCTAGTTTACAACTAACTGTTCTCCACAAGTTAAGTGCTCAAACTGTGTTGCTGGGTGTGGGGGTGAGGTTGATGATTAGAGAAGAGGAGAGGGAGCAGGAAGATGGCAGCAAGAGACCTTTTGTGCAGTAATAGGATCAATAACTATTAGCAGCAACTACTAATACAATGAACAGAAAATTAAATTTGTTTTAAATATAATAGGAAGAAGACCTGCAACAATAGCTTCGCTCCAATTCCTTTTGTGTGTTTTTCCCAACTGCCAACACCTTTTTGCATCAGAGAAGTAGACACAGTTGATGCTTTCTTCCTTCTTAAACCAGCAATATCTCCATCTACAAATGAGTTGACTTTGTTGTGGTGCCGGAACTCTAATCCGCTTCCCTCATCTTCCTCACTTGAAAAAATAAAAACAACTGTTAGACATTATCATCATAAATAACAAACATCACAATAGCTGTAACAGTGATAAAGAAAAATCTGCTCACTAGTTGAGTTCTGCAGCAAATATCAGCTAGTAATAGTGAAGACACTGTTCAATAACCACAAATAGAGGACACACATTTGGAAATGTCCTGAAGACGCAGATTCCAGTTGGATTACACCATTCTTGAGACATGGATTCTGAAGTCATAAAATGGGCTGTAAGGCATACCCAGGAACAAATACAGATTCAGATCACACTTAAGCAATGATGAAAAGTACGATGATGTTTAAGAGAACTTGCCGGAACAATCAATGTGTGAAGAATTGGGATACTGAAGTATTGAAGAATGATCAGGTGCATTTCATGTTCACAAAGGTTGTTGATACTGCAATAATGAATACCACTGTAGGTGGTTAAGTTTAACAGGAATGGATGTCTCTGAAAATTGCAATCTTAGAGGCCGGAAAACTATTTACACCGGGTGGTTATAATTAAAGTGCACCTACTCATCGAGGTCCAGCGTAGTCATAGTTATGGTATGGTAGCAAAACCTGATAGATAAAATAATGCATTAATGTGGAACCGATTTACGCTGGAAAAAATTAGTTTCAATTGTGGCCACCACGCGCAAACCTGGCAAATCACAGGTGAGCTTTGTGTGGTACCTGGAAGAGGAAAACATCCAATCCTGGTGGAAGTTATTGGCACGGTAGCTGTTGCTGTAACTGATCATGCAGCACATGCCACTAACCAAGTAGTACTTGTGCTCATGCATCCCATGGTCAACAGTACGGAAAATTTTGCAGTCTATTTTACACTAGTACCTGTCAAAGATCTAGATGACGCACCAACTGAAACATCATGATCCACAACACTGTTCTGAATTTGCTCTTCAGTTTCTGGCCCAGGTCTAAGTTGTTGACAAGTGGCCAGGAAATATGGAGTGACAAGGCACATTTTTCACTACAGGCTGCAGTGAATATAGAGAAGTCACAACTTTGAGGCAACAAATTGCTCACCCAGTGAAAGCAACCTTCCATGAACATGTTTTCCAGATGCATGACCTGCAAGATCACCGGATCTGAATACATGTGACTTTTGGTTTAAGTAACACATTTACCAGGACACATTCATTCTCTAACTGATCTGAAAGCCAGTTACAGAAACACATTGCTCAGATTCCACTGGAACTGCTGTGTGAAATTGTTGCAGTATTTCATCGACCTCTCCGGGGCTCATACTGAACAAACTGTGTTAAGCTATGGTTAATAATAAAATCAACACTATGCCTTTCTTGTTTGACCTTTTCTGTCCATGTCCTGTTTGTAATTCACTACATATGCAAACATTTCTGTACGCCTTTCCTGCATTCACAGTACCAGATTTGCACCTGGTGGCAAAAATTAAAACTAACATTTTTCCATTGTAAATTGGTTGTGCATTGACGCATTAGCATGTCTACCAAGGTTCCATGCAATATGGTAATTACAGCTCAAAATGGACCTCTGTGAGTAGCTGCACTTTAGTTACAACCACTCAGTAGAAAGACGAAAAACTGCAAAGAAACCTTAGGTAACAGGAGAAAAGCTTCAATTGATCAACAGAAGAAGGAGGTATAAAAATGTCGGAGATAAGACTAGAGTACAACAATGTAAGTCACTTCTTACTGTTCGTTGTGATCTTCAGTTACAACAATGGTTAGATGGAGCTATCCGCACTACTCCATACTACATGAGTTTCTTCATCTCTGCATAAATACATCCCTTGGTTCCCTCTACAATTGTTACCTCCCCCCTCCCTCCCCACTGTTAGCATAGCAAACTGATGATTCCTTCTGAGTAGGGGGGCTAGAAGTTAGAACAATGCAAATGATGATATTACAGCCAAGACTGAATGAGCGTTTTGTCAAAGGAAGTACAGAAGTCTAACATATATGGCTTCTGTAACAAACTTTATAAACAACCTAACATATAAATTACCTTGATGTAGTAGCTATATCAGCACCTCTCCGTCTCCGAGTGCCAAATCCAGCCCGTGTCTCCTCCCCATCCTCACTATCTTCTTCTTCTTCTTCTTCTTCTTCTTCCTTCTCTTTCTCATTTTCACCAGGCTTCTTCTTGCCTGCTTGCTGTATGCCACCAGAGACGAAACTTACAGGGGCTGTATAGCTATATCCTTTTCCACCAACTGCACCCCTAAAGCTGGCTCTAGTTGATGTTCCTCCTCCACCTTCATCACCATTTTCATCAGCCCAGATACCTGCAATCAGAAGTAATATAAACTGACTAAGAAATGTAAAGATCACCAAAAATAAGTTTGATATTGTTTGTGATCCCAACATTGTTTACAATGTAGTTCACTACATATTTATGTCTGCACTGTTCACATTTCTGTCCATACTGGCACGAAATGTTTCTCATGGTGTACCCGCTTTAACAGCTACGCTATATTCAGTGAAGAGGACAATTTATTGATGTGTGGTACTGTTTAAATTCCACCCAACAGTAAAGATAAAATGTATCAAATTATGTGCTGAGAGTAATTTTTTACACAAGCTGAACATGGATAATGCTTTGCTCAACTTCAGTAGGACTCATAGTATTTGTAAGATACACATGTGCTTTGGGGAAATCAGTATGGTTCAAAATGAGCACACTTTGTACACTGCAATTGCAGTATAGATACTTTTGTTGTTCCAAGACGATGAGTTTCAACAATCTTATGTTGCCATCATCAGATCTTATGGAACTTGTTATAAAATTGTGATGTTACATTATATGGAGTCAAAGCATGAAAGACACTCCCTACGTATACAGGTCTTGACAGAAGTCCAGTTGATAAAATGCACACAGATGAAAAATGCACACAGACAACAAAATCCACACAGATGTTAAAACCTTTGAATCATCCACGCACTTTGATGGCTGCACAGCACTCTGCAGCATGGACTACACGAGGATTTTATCAACCGTGTGCGCATTTTATTGTCTGTGTTCATTTTATCAACTGGATTTTTATCAAGACTTGTATACGTGGGGAGTGTCTTATGTTTTGACTTCTTGTAATGTAACATGACAATTTTATAACAGGTTCCATAAGATCAGATTATGGTAGCATAAAACTGTTGAAACCAGTCATCTGGGAACAATAAAAGTGTCCACACAGTGGTTACAGCATATGAAGTGTATTCATTTTCACATCACAGTCTAATTTTGAAGTTCTGTCAAATATGGTAGTACATTTGTATTAAAGAAAGACGTCAATCTCGGGCAAGTGATATCAGTGAATTAGAGGATTACTATTACACCCTGTTATTTTTGGCAATAAAGTGGTGCTTTTCTGGCCATCCATATCCACCCCACATTTCAAAGCAAGTTATATCTCAAATATGACAATGTATATGGAGCATGGGCTAATGAATCATCTACAAGTGACTCATTTAAGTAAACCACGCTGCAAAACACGAACACTGAAGGAAATCAATACAGAGTACAGACGAGTGAATTAAAGTTCTTGAGGATTTGAACTGAAGCAATACAACTACATAAACAGAAAAATGAAAAGCAACCACCATGTGGAATTTTAGCTAGAGGAATGAAGATTAAGACATACTTGAAAAGGGGGCTCTATGAAACAAAACAGGAAGATCAAGATTGGGGTAGTGTGGTCATATGAGAAGAACAAGATGGGAGAGGATACCAAAGGGCAAATTAGCCGTAAAGTTTCAATGATAGAGTCAAAAACGAAGAGCAAGTGACAAATAACTCAAAAAGAGTGAAGGAAAATGTGGATTGGAAGGGAAGTAACTGGAATGTAGAAGCTTGTGTTTCTCGCTGCCCCAGTCAAATTCCAGAAACAGTGAGATGATTATGACATTGAAATACTTTATATCAAAATGACTACATAAATGGCAAATGTTCATTCTTCTTAATGCCATAAAAAAGAAATATCTTTTGTGTCATGTAATCATGACAAATTTACAAATTATTTTTAAAGTTCAAAGGATACCACAACAAAATAACTGTGACTGAAAGTGATTGTACAGCACAGGAAATAAATAGACATAAGTAAGCATCAATTTGTGCATTTCCTTCTCCACCATTCTCTTTTTATCTTTCATCATCCACTGTTCGCTCCATTTCTTCATTATAGGGGAAGGGGCAAGTCTTTTTCATGACAAAGTTTAGTTGGAATTCATGAATTTTGTAACAAGATAAACTACTGACATTGTTCTCTCTTCCCATTTCATCTTATTTGCTTTATTGAAACCGTTATGCATGCTTGAAAGTAATACTTGTATTTATATGAATCTATATAGTAATTTCTGTCTAAATTTACACTTTTACTTTGCAAACCACTTAATACTATGTGGTGAAAAGTGCCATTAACTTTATTCTCTCCTCCCCTAACACAACTGCAAATCAGATTCACATTTCTCTGATTTTATACATTGAAATGAAATGGTCATATGGACTCTAGCGAGGAGAGACTGTCAGGGGTTGTGTCAGCCACCTGGTGTAAGTCTTTCTATTTTACACCACTTTGGTGTCTTTTACATTGATGAAGATGAGTTGAAATGGTTAGGACAACACAAATACCCACTCCACGAGCAAAGAAAATCCCTGACCTGTCAGGAAATCTGACATAGAAGCCCCCAAACTGCAGACAGCAACACTAACCACTAGATCACTAGCCGCGGACTGGTTTTATGCAAATGCGAGGTATTAATGTTTGTCCTCTCTCAGAAGGTAGGTGATTGGCATATTAAGAATAAATATTTACACAATAATACCTTTTCTTCTAATGCACCCAACATCACCTACTGATATTTGTTGAGTATATCTGTCACACTCATTCTAACTAAACAAAGAGTTTATGTCTCGCATGCAACTCATCTCTGTACCTTTGCAGGTCTTCTGCTAATCCCAATTAAAAAATTCTTCTCACAAATGAAGTAGCCAGCAAATACTTTACACCTTTTCCATTTAACTATAGTAGTTCAAGTTGTTGTTTTTTATGCATAAGCATTGTGTGGAACTTTATTGGTTACTTGTAAGTGGTTCCTACTGTGGTCTAACACCACTAAAATTAAAATAAAAAATGATTAACTACACAATTATGGTATGATATTCTACCTGTACAAGTCATTCCTATATTAATTTTTGTATGTAATCCACACTTTAGCAGAGCCTGGAATTTTTTATATTACACTCACCAATTTGTGACAAATGAGTACCATGAACTGATGCTGTCATTACAGTATATGGGGCATTTCAAGAACAAGGAAATCAAAAAGTGCATTTTTGGCCATTTTGGACTAATCCCATTTTTAAGTACCATTCAGGAAGCTACCTTACAGAGCATAAAAGATTCATGTCCACATATTGTAAATAACTGTTACAGGACTGGTAACACTGTTGAGAATGGAGGGAAGCAGTCCTTAAGATGCAGAGCATGTCATGCAAGGAGACACAACGAAAGATCTTTAAGGGAAACAGAAGGGAAAAAAAGGCCGAGTTTCTATCAAACATCAATATAAAGAAAGAAGAGTACTAAAATGGGAGGTGTACATTAAGGGCCAAATGGAATCAGATGTTTGGGGTTATCCGTACAAACTTGCAAAAAACAATGTTCAGTCACTACTGTATTATCAACCCTTAGACGATCCGACAGCACAATGACAACAGACTGGAAGATATCAGTCTACTTAGAGGAAATAATTAACACTACGTCCAGTAGAGTAGAGTAGAGTAGAGTTAATGAGTGAGTGAGAGAGAGAGAGAGAGAGAGAGAGAGAGATTGCCTAGTGTACAACTAACTGTTCTCCACAAGTTAAGTGCGCAAACTGTGTTGCTGGGTGTGGGGGTGAGGTTGATGGTTAGAGAAGAGGAGAGGGAGCAGGAAGATGGCAGCGAGAGACCTTTTGTGCAGTAACAGGATCAATAAACTATTAACAGCAACTACTAATACAATGAACAGAAAATTAAATTTGTTTTAAATATAATAGGAAGAAGACCTGCAACAATAGCTTCGCTCCAATTCCTTTTGTGTGTTTTTCCCAACTGCCAACACCTTTTTGCATCAGAGAAAAGAACAATGGAAGAAACAGAGTAGTATCAACATCTTCATTCTGAATTGCTAAAGGAGCACATGAATGTGGTTACATTTGCCCAGGAGGAAGTGAGACTGGCAATAATGAAATTAAATTTGTGGATGTAACCCACAATAGCCTAGAATAATTTTATAATACATTCACCAACTTATGATGCATAAGTACATAAACTGATGCTGTACAGTGTACAGGGCATTCAGAGAACAAGAAAAACAAGTAAGTTTTTGGTCATTTTGGACTAATTCGCTTTTAAGAACCATTTATGAAGCTCCTCTAGAACACACAAAAACCATGTCCATATGCTGTAAATAACTGTTACAGGATTGGGAATACTGTTAAGCACGAAGTGAAGCAGTCCTTAAGATGCAGGGAAAAAATCTAGACCAGGGACAGTGGCGTACTTCCATGTTTCGTGCAGGAATGTTGTCAGCGCTTGCCATGAGGTACGAGTGGCACAAAGAAGGCGTGTCAGCTGTTTGTGTTATGCCGCCAATGAGAGAGCAGCGGTAATACATTCGGAAAAGGGTCAAACATTGCTGTAAACAAGGATTACAAAATCGCATCGCAATGCATGACATATTCAAAAACAGATCTGGATCCAGAACTTAATAATGAGGAATTGCTTTGTTTTTATTTAGAAGTGGAAGTTCTAAATGATGACAGTTTTCCTATTACTAGCACTAAAGTTCCAGCCATGGTAGCAACAGATCCTGTTTTAAGGGCAGGTTCTCATTCAAAATGGTCGAAAATTCAATTTTTTTTTTTTTAATTGCTGTTTTGAAACGTATATGTGCCTAGAATCTTGGGACAAAGAAGTTTCTACAGTGCATTGTTCAATTCAGTGTTGCGGCCACCCTGGGGCTCTCAGCCAGAGACGCATGGCTCAGATTGAAAACTTGTCATACTGTGATGCATGTTCACAAAATGATTTATATTGCAGTATGCAAGCAAACATATTAGCTGAAAAAGCTGATGAACAATGTGTGCAAGTTGCCAAATGCAGGATATCCAGTTCAGCTAGATCATCTTTTCTCACTAAATGAGGGAATTGCTCTTTAGAAATGATTCAAGTTAGAGGAAGGGTTGATATATGGAACTTCAGACAAAACATAAGTAACAGAAACACTCTTTTTGGTCAAGTTTTAGCCAAAATATAATTTTTGGTCTGCTATATTGGATTAGCCATTTTGAATTTTGAAAATCTATCTTCAGATTTGTATTCAGTGACATCAAAAATATATAACAACATGTAGTTTTTATGCAAATTGAACTAATAATACATTTCAAAGTTTTCCCTAAACTTTAAACAGGTATTTCTCGAGAAATGATTTTTCAAAACTGTGTGCAGCATAAAATAACAACAGTTCAACCTATTAACTTCTACCTTTGACCCCTGAAAAGTAAACACTTTTCTTGGGAGCCCGTACCCGTAATGTATGAAATTTGTTTACATTAACTATTTTTTGTAAAACCATAAAGAGTGACAAAAACCCACAAAAATCAAAATCAAAGATCAAGTTAGCACTATAACATTAAATTTAAGGTTATTTCATTGTGGCTACGTATGAGCTAACGTAAATTTAATATACTATCGACTGATGTTATCCATTTTTTATTTAAGATAACTCCAGAGCGGCTACACTACACACAGTCTGCATACTTCAAACTTGCAGGTCCTTGATGAAACCATAATTTAATAACTGCCCAGAACAAGTTTGTAACCCTTACTTTTACAAAAGTTGGTTTTTACATGGAAAAAGGTTGTTAACAGTACTTGTCACAAGGTAAGGATATTGTAACTGCTTTACACAATCTTCTGCTTGTGTTAGATTGGTAACAAGTTCGGGTTGCACGGAACAAGGTTGTATCTGTAAATAAGGTGGCAGACGCATCAAGTGTACCTCTTACAGTCAGTGCTAAAAAACACATGAATGGAGGCAAAAAGTGTAAACAATATGTGAGTGAGTGGCATGATGTGAAACATAAGCAACTCAGGGATGCTGAAAAACAATATATATCAACGAGGATAAGTTAATAGTGACAAAATCTCCACCAGATAAGGTTGTAACCCAACTTTACACACGGCTATTTTTAATTGTAATATTATGATTCCGTAACCTTAAATAAGTAGCCTAGCTTGTGACTAGTGAAGCAAAATTCTGTCTAGCTTTTATTGTGAAACATCAAGTTGTGCAAACCATATCACAACTTAGTCAATGGTTGCACAATGAAAAGGTTATGTAACACAATGCATAATAACCTAACATAACAGAGCACTTGACTTACACATTCAGACAGCATTAGACTTTAATCATTGTCTTCAACTGTATAAATAATTACGAATTACAGTGAGTTTATAAAAATACTATATAGTCATCCAAACACTGCTTCAAAATGTGATAATCGTTTTTTGTGATTTCAGGCATTCAGCTGCAGTTAAACCTACCAATGAAAACAAATTCCAATGTATACAAAAGACACAACAAGACTTCTATACTTTTAGTTATGATCAACAGTCAGCACTGTTAGTACAAAACTGTGTAAAACTTGAGCACATAGACATTGCAGTTTTTCTCATTTCTTAACAGTGCTGCCAGGTGGCACATACCAGATTTGTCAAAAGATATTACGTCATGCTTATAACACAGCTTCTCATCAAATACAGAAATTGCAAGAGATAATAAAAAGTTCAGAGTCATTCTGTGACAAGAGGAGCAAAGACAAAAATCAGCCTTATGCTATACCTGACCATGTAAAAAAGCTATGCGAAATCACATATGATCGTTGTCAAAACAAGAAACTCATTATCATTGCCACAAATCCGAAAAAGAGTTGCTTGTCTGCTGATCTACATTTAAAAAAATATGTTTGATATTTTAGAGAACAACATCCTGAATATAAATGCAACACACATACAGAGAGATTTTTCACTCAGATTTCAATCTGCAATTTGGTCTCCCCAGAGCAGATTCCTGCTCATATTGTGACAGGTGTACTTGGGTATTATGTCAGCACAAACAGATGAGAGAGATTAACTACTGAAGTTCACAGTAAATTACATCATTCCGTGGCTGAAGTAGCTTGTAAAGCAATGAAGGAAGATGAAAACAAAGTCAAACGAAGTCCTAACTACATTGTACTTTACATGGATTTACAGCAAGTGCTTTTCTGTCCTGTATCGTCCCACTCCTCAGAATTATATCAACGGCAGTATTCATGTTATAATCAAGCCACACACAATGCTGGAACTAATGATGCAACAACGTGCTTTTGGCATGAAAGTGTGGGCAGGCAAGGATCAACCGAAAGTTCTTCGTATATTAAAGTGCATCACCTCAAACTATCAGCCCCTTGCTCGGGGAGAAGAAAA
This sequence comes from Schistocerca americana, assembly GCF_021461395.2. NCBI lineage: Eukaryota > Metazoa > Arthropoda > Insecta > Orthoptera > Acrididae > Schistocerca > Schistocerca americana. The sequence goes on from NC_060121.1 coordinate 949,189,479, forward strand.
GACGAATTATTTGGTCTGACAGATGCATAGGGCAAAACAATAATTGGCTTATGTTGTCACTTTGGCAATACTTAAAAACTCTGGGATATTTTACAACAGTCAATCTAAAGTTCTTGGTATCAGGTCAAAGTTTTCTGGAGTGTGACTGAGACTTTATCCTGATGAGGGTCAAAAGAAACGTCATACTGTGCATGTTCCTAAACATTCAATAGAGGTTATTGCTTCACTAAGGCCAATGAAACCTTTACTTGCATATGATATGCAGCCTGAGGACTTCAAAGATTTGAGTGACTTGGAACATCCACTGAGCAGGGTTCCGAGCCTCAAAATAACATCATCACATTGGCTGCAGATATCAGCAGATGATCCAGGAACAGTTCGTATGAGAATCAACCAAAATGTATTACAACCCTGGTATGCATATTCCATCTTAAAGGTATCACAAGGGGTTCGCAATACATACTCTAAGCCTTACAGTGCACCACTAACCGAAATTCCTCTTCTTTATTCTCAGCTGTTGCCAACAAAGGAATGCATACTACAATAAACAACTTCAGTGAGATTATTTCCTCTGCACTACACACAAAATATTGACAGATCTATAGAAATTTAGTATTAACAATGTTTTGTATGAATATTTTGTTGAATACTGTGGTTAAATACAATCATTTATATACTGTTGTTGGTTACAACCTTGTCCTTCTGTAGAAGTTTACGACCTTGTTCTGTGTCAAGATGGTATTTTTTCCATTACTTCGTTCTTTATTTACATGTGACCTTTACAAGTGGTTGTTAGTCAAATAATGAAGTCAGTACACTTGTTTCATTGTAATTTTGGCTTGCGAAGTATAAACGTTTATGCAATATAATGTTTTCCTTCTTCCTGAGAAAAGTTACTCTTGTTGGTTACAACCTTGTTCTGGGCAGCTATTCAATTGCAAGCACCATTTTATTATTTTATTTTTTTTCCTAAAATAAAATAATCAATCACAATCCCCAAGCAGATCCTTTTTATGTCTTTTCACTGTCTCAAAAAAATTCCAAACTTTGCCTATTTTTTGCGCATTTGAATGAGAACCTAGTCCCAAGTAAAGTTATTTCTTTTGTGAAACATGGCTGGCCGGACAAACCTTTGAGCCTTGCTTCCGATTCTTTGAGAAATTGTTTTGCGTTACAAAATCATCTTTCTGTTTGGGACGGAGTGCTGCTGTTAGCTACAGAGGGCACTGCTCTCTGCGTTGTAGTCTCATCTGCCCCTCAGTGTGAGGTTATGCGTTTATTACATGTGGACCACTGGGGTGCGTCATGTACAAAAGTGTCAGCTCTCGATTTTTGGCCAGGTGCTGATGGAGAAATAGCCCAAGTTGTTGCAGCCTGCTCACAGTGTGCCACCTCTCAGGCAGCTCTCCATGCTTCTTCAGCACTGTGGCTGGATCCACAGCATCCTTGCGAACAAATTCATGTAAATTTTGCAGGACCTTTTCTGAATTTCTGCTGGCTCATTGTAATTTATGGTTCTAAGTTTCCGTTTCGGGTGCGCTGCCTGTCCACTTCTGTGACGGCAACAATTTATGCTTTGTCAAAAATTTTAGCAATGGAAGGTCTTCGTATGCTTTAGTTACCAACAATGGGCCCCCGTTCATATCTCAAGAATTAGAAGATAACTGTAAAAAAAAAGTGTGTTGTTCACCATGTCACGGCTACCCCTTTTCACCCTCAATTGAATGGGGAAGCAGAAAAACTAGTGCACACATTTAATACTCAGATGAAAAAATATGTTTTAGATGTGTCACCGGAAGTAGCTCTTGACTGGCTCCTCAGCTCGTATAAGTTCATCACTATTGGCAGTAAGAGTTTGGCAAACTTGTGGCACAGTCGTCAGCCCCCAATTCTGCTGCATCTGCCTCAGTCAATGCCAGGCCATCCACCGGCACCGCCACCCTTTGAGCTCACAGGTTTGGCCGTCAGCTGAAAAGGGTGTCGGTGTTAATCAAGAGCACCTGTGGCCGACGACTCTTGCTTCATTCACATGGATAAGGGGAGGATGTCACAACGCACTGACCAGCTTTCACTTCGCAGGGCGGCTGCGCACCGAGTGTACCTCTGCTGTCCCCAGAATCCTCCAACTGTGTCACCGCCACTTACGTTGTGGCTGGTTCCGTCGTCATTCCTAACATTTTCATAAGTTTCTTCTGTGCTGTGGATGCCCCCTTCAGCTGTCAGCGGACCCTGGGTGACCCTGGCTCCTGCACTGTTGCAGCCAACACCTCTGCTGCTGCTGCTGCTGCTGCTGCTCCTGTTGCCTCCACTGCAGTTGGTGCCACCTGCTCCGCCACCTTTGCCACAACCTCCTTCCCTGGGGTTGGACTCAGATGAGGAAATGAATGCTGCACAAGCTTTGCGTGTCATACTGTATGGCCTCTCACAGGGGAGTGGGGCACCGCACCTTCCCCACTCGCACCACTTCCGACCCTAAGCACCAATGGCAACTCGTTACATGACCCAACAACCTATGTCGACTACAGAAGAAATGGACATGAGCACAGTGCTCAATTCTTCGCAAAGGAAAAGGAGTGCTACAACTACCAATTTTGTGTGCGCACCACTTCATAGTTCGCGTGTAAAGTTTTGCTTGATTTGGCCACTAGAGGCCACCTGGCCTGCTAATATGACAGCAGTTGTGCGCGCAGCCTGCCTGTTGTGACCCGTTACAACTGACGATTATATGGGCCACAGCATAAGGCTCTGCTGGCTACTTATGAATTGCTAACTTTGCTGTGCCTTGTCTTCCATGTGTGTGTACTGTTCAAGCAATAAATTACAGTGTTCTAGGGTTAGAACTTTAATAATCAGACTTGCGTGCAGAGGTTAAATGCAGGATAACAGTATTTTTATATTTTACATCATTTTGTACCTAAAATATAAGATACATACATAATATTACATCATACCTTCAGAGTCACTATTTGTTATATTGTCACATTTTTCTTTTGATGCAGGACACGAGACAGCTGCTGAGAAAAATGGTACTTCTGCAGCAGGTGACAACAATGTCTGCAATCAAGGTGAAACAGAGAGCAGACAAGTCGCAACATTCTGGGAAGTGGCAGAGAAGTATTAGGCAATGGCAGTGGAACTGAGGGAAGAGTATACTACAAGGAAGGGCATAAGAGTTCTAGTTCTAAGACTTCCTGCAAACACCCCTGCTACAAAATGCAACGCCATGAACAACTTGAAGAAGATACAGAAAACATATTTCATTCCTCCTGGAAACTTAGTGACTATAGCTAGCACAATATGTATCTTCAGAGGCTTTTTGAGCCATGTCCGATTATGAGGTCTTGGAAAAGAGGTGGTTCCAGATATCCTAAAAGTGTTAGTTTCAAATATTTCTTGGGACTGAATAAGATATGTAAGGGTGCATCAGAAATATTTTCTGAATACCTTTCAAATTAGTGGGAAAACGCTATAACATTACGCATACATAGGCAAGCGATTTGGCTGCCTGAAAGTGATATGAGGAAGGTGAAATTGTTGTATGGGAGAACACTAGAGGGCCCAGAGCTCAGGGTGGGTTGCAGCAGGTCCGGCTAGGTGACCGGTACAGCCAAGGCCAATTACAAAAGTGAGCAGTGTCGCCGTAAATGTGTAAATCCCAGAGCTGAAAATTTTGACAGCTGTTGCTTACATGGTATTTGTGCAGGAGACAATGCTACAAGAAAAGGTGGCGTGTCAGGCAAGGTGAAAGAGAGCTTCTTACAGCTCTTCAAGAACCTATAATAATTAACAGCTAAGTATTAAAGCATGTCTGAATACATCTGCAATCTAAAATAAAATGAGGTGCATCCAGTGACACAATAATATTTCACTACCTTGAAAACCACAGAAGTTAATATTTCATAGTGAATAAAAATTTTCACAATGAACCTCTGAATTAATAACTTTTAAACACTTCATGTGATTTCAACATACAGTATTTCGGATGATAGCATTGCCCTATAGCTGACATCTCTGAAAGCTAAGTATTGTGTTTATCTTGTTTCTTGATTTACTATGTTTTTAAAAACTTTTCATAATGCAAATGTTTGTCAGAACATTGTCTCCTCCATAACTACAGAGCAAATGAATACATCATGAATATCACACATTTTGTCATACTTGCATATTTACTTAATGAACAGTTTACTATTTTGCCAGTAACTTCATTTAAATATTAATTACAACTGACAATACAAAAGCACAGTAATTTAAGAAGTGGTCAGTTACGTGTATTAGCTGACACCTCCTTTGTAAAAGAGTGCCAAAAGGTGCTTCTGACAAGCAGGTCTAAATTACTGTTTAAACAATGTTTAGTGATAATCTGTTGTTATTTATTGTGAGCACACTTTTGCAGAATACTGGCTTATTTATTATTGGACAAACATTTATTTATATTTATTGTGAATGGTCTGAATGTGAACAAATATTTATAAGACCTCTTTATTTAAATATTGTTGTAATGCAATAGGTTCATCTGGTAAGTGGTCAAGTTGAGTCAAATGATGTCTGTAGAACATAACGACACTGTATTTTTGGTGGGGATGGCCTTCAGCCAATGGAAAAGCAGACAACAGCAGAACACTATGGGAGTCAAGAGGAGACTAGAGCTTTCTAAGTGAAGAGCTCAAGGGAGCAGTTCTGGGCACTTTTAAATGAATTCTGGAGGGAAACTGACCTGTAGGTGGTAATGAGTAGTATTTGATCATGGAGGTATCTGATACTGGGTGCTGAATGGCCACTACTATACTTAAACTTCTGAAGGACTTTATATTTTGAGAGGCGTGATGTGCTCGAGAGTGGGACTCTCAAATTTTTCCACTTGTATCATGGAACTGAGGATAGACAAAGTACAAGTTAATATTCCTTGTATAACATGTGATAATTTTTATATCATCAAGTTGAACTCTTTAAGTGTTTTGAGTGGGTGAATGTTAAATGTATTGTGATTGCGAACTGGATGTAGTTTTCGCGTATCTTTGATTACTATTTAGTCTGGGGATTTTGCCACCATTCTCGTAATGCTCTTAATATGACTTTACTGCATTTGATAACAGTATTTTCTGTCTATATTTCAAATAAATATCCTAGGACCACTTTCTGTATATTTGAGATGTCCTTTCTTGAATAAAAATCATTCAAATTAATTCTCTGTCCCCCTCCCTCCCCCATGGACAATGGGCCTTGCTGTTGATGGGGTGGCTTGCGTGCCTCAGCGTTACAGATAGCCACACCGAAGGTACAACCACAACAGAAGGTTATATGTTGAGAAGCCAGACAAACGTGGTTACCAAAGAGAGGCAGCAGCATTTTCAGTAGTTGCAAGGCCAACAATCTGGATGATTGACTGTTCTGGCCTTGTAGCATCAACCAAAATGGCCTTATTGTGCTGGTACAGCATAGTAAATGCATTATCATAGCCAAGATAGACACAAAGCCCACACCCACCACAACAGGACAAGTTTACTTACCAACTAGCTGCACAGATGATGAAGAGACTGAGGAAATTTATGATGAGACAAAAGAAATTATTCAGATAGTTGTAGGAGATGAAAATTTAATTGTGACTGGGGACTGGAATTTGTTATTAGGAAAAGGAAGAGAAGGAAAAACAGTAGGTGAATATGGACTGGGGGAAAGGAGTGAAAGAAGAAGCTGCCTGGTAGAGTATAATTTAATCATCGCTAACACTTATTTTAAGGAACATTAAAGAGGGTTGTATTCGTGGAAGAGACCTGGTAACACCAGAAGGTTTCAAGGAACCAGATTTTAAATTGTAAGACATTCACAGGGGAATGCGGACTATGACCACAATTAATTGGTTGTGAACTGTGGATTAAAGCTGAAAAAATTGGGAAAAGGTAGGTACTAATAGGAGTGGGACCTGGATAAGTTGAAAGAATGTTGTCAAGAGCTTCAGAGGGAGCACCAGGCAACAGATGTTTGGAAAGGAATACAGTAAAAGATGAATGGGTAGCTTGAGATGACAAGGGAGATGTACCTGAAAGCATTATAGAAAGGGAAGTGGATGCAGATGAAGATGAGGTGGGAATATGATACTGTGAGAAAAATTTAACAAAGCCCTGAAAGACCTAAGTTGAAACAGGGCCTTGGGAGTAGACGATATTCCGTCAGAACTACTGATAACCTTGGAAGAGCCGTCCATGACAAAACTCTTCCATCTGGTGTGCAGGATGTATGAGACAGGTGAAATACCCTCCGAGAATAATGTAATAATTCTAATTTCAAAGAAAACAGTTGCTTCACAGGTGTGAAAATCACCAAATATCAGTTTATAAATCTCCTGGTTGTAAAACACTAACACAAATTCTTTACAGAAGAATGGAAAAACTAGTAGAAAAGCAGACCTCGGGGAAGATCAGTTTGGATTCCCGAGAAATGTAGAATGGGAAGCAATACTGACCTCATGACTTATCTAACTGAAGATAGGTTAAGGAAAGGCAAACCTAAATTTATAGCACTTATAGATATTGAAAAGCTGTTTATAACTTATAGAGAAACCATACGGAATTTATAAGAGTTGAGGGGCATGAAAGCATTACAGTGGTTGAAATGGGGGTGAGACTTTGTAGCCTATCCCCAATGTTACTCAAAATTTATATTGAACAAGCAGTAAAGGAAAACAAAGAAAAAGTTGGAGTAGGAATTCAAGTTAAGGAAGAAGAAATAAAAATGTTGAGGTTTGCAAATGACATAAATCTGTCTGACAGAGCAAAGGACCTGGAAGAGCAGTTGAACAGAATGGTCAGTGTCTTTAAAGAAGCATATAAGATGAACATCAACAAAAGCAAAACAAAGATAATGGAATGTAGTCGGACTGAATCAGGTGATGCTAAGGGAATGAAATTAAGAAACAAGACACTTCAAGTAGTAGATAAGTTTTGCTATTTGGGTAGCAAAATAACTGATGATGGCCAGAGTAGAGAGGATACAAAATGTAGACTGGCAATAACAAGAAAAGAGAAGAAGAGAAAGATGTTAACATAAGGTATTTGTCTGGAGTGGAGCCGTGTATGGAAGTGAAACATGGATGATAAACAGTTTAGACAAGAAGAGAATAGAAGCTTTTGAAATGTGGTGCTGTGGAAGAATGTTGAAGGTTAGATGGGTTGATCACATAACTAACGATGCAGTACTGAATAGAATTGAGGTGACAAGAGATTTGTGGCACAACTTGATCAAAATACGGGATCAGTTGATAGGACACATTCTGAAACCTTAATGGGTCACCAATTTAGTAGATGAGGGAACTGTGAGGGATGAAAACCATAAAGGGAGACCAAGAGATGAATACAGTAAACAGATTCAGAAAGCTGTAGGTTGCAGTAGTTATTTGGAGATGAAGAGGCTTGCACAGGATAGAGTAGCATGGAGAGCTGTTATCAAACCAGTCTTCGGACTGAAGACCATACGCGGGGCATAAAAGCAGACGTGTGACTCGACCCTATGACTACATCGAGCTATTCTTTGCAAACAGAGCCGTGCATAGCCCAAGTACCTAAAGTAGCCACAGTAAACACACAACTGGTTGCTGTTTAAAAGAGCAACTGCAGTAGTAATAACCATTAGGTACTGTCGCAAGGCAATATAAAAGCATAAATGAAAATGAATTTTTTGGTGTATTGGATGTCCAGTTTAGGAAGTGAGCACCAAATAAAATTGAAGACACTAAAATATTGAACATATAGCATCTTTCCAGATCCATTATATTCAAGGGAAGAATCCGGAAAGGAAATATCTCCACCAGGATTTAACGATGCGAAAAAATGTACGAGTTGTATGTAAAACACTGTGAAGACTAACATGAAATCGCACTGAAAAATAAAAGCTATAGATAGGAAGGGGATTTCAAGAGCTACTTCATGATTAGTGCATCCTCTTAAAGCACATACCTCGACACACAGTAAAATAACCTTATATTCAGATTCTTGTACCACATTGTAGCAACCATAAAATGTCATTGTCTCTCATGAACTTATGTCACGATTCGAGTATGATCACAAATTCTTGGTATCTGGGCATTCCTACTTACTTAGTGATAGTGATTTTGGTTTGCAGAAATAGCCAGTAAGAAAATTTCATATATTTACACTCCAAATGACTGGAGGGACATCATTAGATAAGCAAAGCAAAGAAAGCATCAACCAAATTTGAGGTAAGTGAAATTAAATTCTAAGACCCCATATTCACCAGAAATTCAGAGTTTCAGTAACAAACAGGAAAATAATGATGGTTATGACATCAACTGGCCGACAGAAATGGTTATATTATGAAACAGAATCTTCTTTTACTGTGATGTTTACGCAGACTCTGAAACCTGATGTGTAATACAGGGTGTATACGTGGACAAGGAAAAAAATTTCCCGTATTTCCTGGTTAAAAATACACTTTCTCCCAGGTGAAAACATACTTTTACCCTATTAACTGACAGTATATTTTCTCTTGGAACTCTATAAGTCCTTTGAATGATTATGGTTTTATACACGGGAGTAGAATTTCCCGGCACTTTATAAAACTAAACACAGGGAAAAAAAGCGTTTTGGAAGGATCTTTGATGTGCAGCAACATATACGCTGCATATTTTCGTATTACGATAGTATAAATTCGAATTCCACCAAACACCGCATGTTACTTTCCGAAGCACTGAAATCAAGATTGCGATGCGCTTTTGTAAGCCAGTCATAGCTCATGTCACGTGATCTCACCAGCCGATGACAGCGGGTATTCAGAGCTTAGGACACGTGATGTAGTCAGCCAACAGCAACATCACTGTTAATTAGTGCGAAGACACAAACAGAAAAAGTTAATGGTTTAAATCAACCCAGATAACCCTGACGTCCTTCTGGAAGGACGACATAACTCACTGTTGAAATTATTTATTTTTGCGAATAACGCATTGTTGCATTGGACTGTGACGCATTGTTATATGAAGTAGGCAGTCAATTGCGCGCTGCGACAGTCAGTTTGACGATGTCGTTTATAGTGAGTGAGAAATTGTGTCTTGAAAATAGGGCCGATTTTGCCATGGACGAACTGACCGACCTTGTCATCGATGGGTGTGTATATTTTCTTTCATATTGCGTCAATAATTCTGAAACTTGTCATATAATATATTAAAGAATTATTTATGGGCTCATATTACGATTGAAAGTTTTTGTCAGTTGTAATTCAATAATGTTTTCAACCATCCTTCCAGAAGGAAGTCAGGGTAATATGTTGTCATTTTGTACTCACAGAAAACGATGTACTCTTATGGAACTTTTGGACATGTTAGAATCAAAAGATGAGGAAATACCTAATACTGGTGTGAATGTTAACATTACACCCTCCTCTAAATTCAACTGATGATGTAACAGATGAAGATTCGGGTGCTGAAGAAAATCCAAGTGTAGATAAATTACCAGTAAGTCAGCTCAATGCTGCTGCGCTACATGACCTACAAGAGAGGGGCGTGGAAGCAACAGGAACAATAAGAGGAAACAGAGTTAAAAATTGTACTCTATCATTTGTAGATAAAATGATAAAAGAAAATAGAGAATCATATGAAATTTGTTCTGACTCAGCATCCGGGATTTCCATTGTACGTTGGAATGACAACAATGTTGTTACTGTAGCCACCAATTTTGACAGAGTGCAAACACTACGCTTTGTAGCAAGATTTTCCAGGGAGCAAAAGAAAAGGATTAGCGTGCTTCAACCCAACTTGGGAGGCATAGATCGAACTGACCAAAATGAATCCCTATATAGATGCTCTATAAGAGGGAAAAAGTGGTATTTCCCAATCACTGCACATTTTATAGACATTGCAGAGCAAAATGCCTGGGATCTTTACAAGCACAACGAATAACCCATAGATCATCTGACATTTCCTCATCAAATTGTCACTGCAATTCTTGAAAGTAACAAAAGAGTCACTACCAGCAGAGGATGTCCTAGAAAGAGGGCGAAACTCGATTCTAGATTTGATGGAAGAGAACATTATGTTGCTGAATTACCAACAGACGAGATAACAAAACAGAAGAAGCAGCTGAAATGTCGAAGTTGCCACAAAAAAACTACTACTATGTGTATAAAATGTGACGAACCACTTCATGTTTGTTGCTTTTTGTCTTATCATACTAGTGCATAAAATATGTGTATAGGTTATTTTCTTTGTTTTTTGTATTTATTAGCTGTTTTAGCCCATAATTCAAATTTATTTATGTTTATTTGAAAGTATAAAAACCAAAACAAGTTAATTGTGCAATGTCATATACTTTAAAAACACATTCCCTTATATTGTCCTGACGTCCTTCTGGAAGGACGCCCATTTTTGGAAATACTAAATAAAAATAAATACTCAAAATTGTTTTCACTTTCTTCCTTACAACCTTGTGAATGAATGTAGATAAGATATAAATCAATTTTTGAAAAACAAATAATTCAGGACTAAATGGGTTAATATACATGGTGTTGCTAGACGAAACGCAGAGCTTTCACATATAGTATTGGTCTGTAAGATTAATACGCTGCAAGAGAAGCTAAGCTTTCACATACAATGTTGGTCTTTTATGCGCGTATTACAATTTAAGATATATCACACAAATGAGATCGTAAAATTTTTAATAACGACTTAATTGTCTGATGATCTGGGCTCAAAATTCATCTAAATGGCTCGTCATCAGAGTTGATTTTTAAATGAGAGTCAAACGCTCTGTGATTTAATAAATTCATCGTACATTATCACACGTAGCTCCGTTGTAACTGCCAGAATGGTACCTTGATGGTAACGCTTTTCAAACCACCATTCGGAATATTTTCCCGTGACCTGTTAGAAATAGGGTCGTTTCCGCAGTTACCAGAGAGCGCCAGATGACAGGCGTCACCGCGCTTGTGCAGCTACGATGTCACAGGGTGCCCGTATGTTCGTACATGCAAAGCATTAAAAGAGTGTACATTATGTCATAGAAGAAACAAGACATCACAGGATACTCCAAGAGCATCGGAATTTCGAGACCCATACTAAAATGTCCACATTTAAAGTGCACATTTGTATGTCCATATTCCCAGTTAAGTAGGCCACGACCTGACATTACGCTTTTCAATGTAGTTTTCGGGATGTAAATTTTCTTGGAGTACCAGTACTGTGTTATCTCATGTTTGGTACTTTATTATGGCATTATGTCATATGTGCTAGAAGTTGAAAACGTGCACTTGAAATGCACCGAACAGTGTGTGGAATTAAAAAGAAAATTTCTTTAGCAAACCGACAAAAATAACTTCATTGTTCTGCAAGGCAATTAATGCTTGACTGTCAGAAAGGTGGAAGGAAATCAGAAATCTGTTTTGTTTTCATTTGACGTGAGAGCAGTAAACGAAAAAAGCAAAATCACTAAATGTAAACACGGGTCACGTGGAGACTACCCCACTGTAACTCAGACTGCTCTGCGCATCAGCCCAGGATCTACAATATTTCCGAACCGGTGCGATATCCAGCCACTCCCTTGAGTGTTTGAGATAGGACGTCAAAAGTTTTTAAAAAATCGAATTTTCAAAAATATGTGCATTTTGTAGCGCACATCTTTCTGAAGAGTCTGCTGCATAAAACGTGTGTTCGAGGAAATGTAAGACATGTTATTTGGTCGTAAATGTGCCAAAGGGCAGTGCCTCGCCTCCTCACACAGCATTCTTCTGTCGTACGTCAGTGTGCTTCGCTCTGTGGAATTGTATATTTTGTAATGAATGCCATCAAACCATATTCAGGACAGTGGAAATTAAAATGTCCTGCTCCTGCTTACAATTGGTCGGTTTGAAATCTGGTCTCTCTTCAGAAAATTTGCACTCTTCATTCCGTATCAGCTAACAACTTGCTGCCCTGTGTGACATAAAATTAAATATAGGATGCATAAACCCAGTAAAGACATAAGACAAGCAAGACAATACAAACTTCTTCAATCCTTAGCTCCTAGAATTTTTTTCTCTTTAATCTTGCAACAGCTTTACATTGCGTACTTTCCTTTCTGCGAAAGAATCTATTACCTCATCAAAGTTCGTGAAATATCTTGCTACATGAAAAGTCGAAATGTCGTTGTCTAATACTGAAAAAGCTGTTAATGCAAATAGGACCCAAGACTGGTGTGGTTTCCTGATCTGATTACGTCTATTTTGCCACTCTCTGCTAGATAAAACGAAATAAGCCTTTCTAATACTGCAACAATTGTAATACACACCAAATAAACGAGACTGTTTTGGCACAAACGGTCTTTTTTGTAACGACAGAATATAATTCACAAAGTACCAATATCAAATGCCTATCAGGCCTACTACAAGCAAAAAGCCTTACATTAGGAAGTAGTTTCACACTTCATTCATACGCTGCAGTTTCTCAAGTATGAGATCGAAAAGCAGTAGTACGAAATTTTTATACAAACTTGGAATCGTCATATTGTTCCATAATTCATATCATGTCCCCGTTTCTTCTACTTCCTCGTCCTAACAAACTGTCTTGTTAGCACTAGTTCTGTAACTGTTACTGCCAATGTCAAAGCTTATTCGCAGGTTAACTCCACTAATTCTGCCAGAATCACCGGTTTAGCTATCCCGCGATTATTCTCCAGTAAGGCGTTGCTACATGTTTGTACAACGCGTATTCCGAGTTTCTTCCAGAATAGAATTTAAAGCGGCTGCTAGCCGGGGATTGTACAACTGGCCCTTACTAGTATAGCGATCTGCCCAAAAATTTTCTGTCAAACTTTCATTTTCTTGGATACACCGAGAAGGTAATACGTAATCTTTCTTACCTGTTATTCGTTTATTTCCACTCCTGTAGTCTGAATCTATGGATTTAGCTAGTAATTATAACAACGCTCATCATTCGCAAACCCAATCAACCGCACAATCAGACAGCGGTTGCCATTCATCCGTTCGGCCTTACTCTGCTCAGCTTGTATAGCCCCTTTTGTCTGTAGGAAACTTGGTTTCTACATGGGACGAGGATTACCCTGACAGAGACATCATGTACACTATGCACACATTCACAAATCAACTTACAATTGATTCAGAAATTAACTTAGAATGTGTTCAAAAATGTTCAAAAACTGACAGGGATGCGTTTCAAAGTCATATGAATAATCGATAGACTAACGTGCGCTGGATGCTAGTCGCTTTGTGAAACAAGGTTTTTTCCCTCAATAGTATGAATTTGCCCCCCACCCCCCTCCTACAACTGGGCCTGCTGCGCATGCAAGAATCTAGCAGCTTGGGTGCTCCAGTAAAATGTTTCCCGGTAGCATCTAGCTGCTTGCTGCGACTGCTTATTACATAGCCAACAGCCACATTTCTGTAGCCAGAAGCGGGAAAAGGTACTACTCAACTGTGGATGCGCACGATCCCGCTCGTAACTGCTAAAACGAATCTAATGTAAACCGTTATGGCGACAAGTTCATCGGAGGCAATGTGTTGTTACGGAACATTGCATAGTCTTCCTAAAGCCTTTGATACATTTTGCAGTTGGCAGACACTTGTATGAGCACTGTGTTTTGTTGCTGTATATGGCGCATTTCCTTTGCAATTTAAGTTTTATTTTTGTTTTTTCTCTCGTTCATGTTTTACTGTTGCAGTATTATTCTGAAATAGCGGTATACAATAATTTCCTTTGTTAGAGTATCGGTTCTTGCCAGTCAACATTACAAAAATTTAACTGAAAACAAAAACAATGAAAACTTCCCGGAATTCTAAAAAATTCCCGGGTTTTTCCCGGTTTTCTCCCGGATGAAAAAATTCCCGGGTTTTTCCCTGATCTCCCGGGTCGTATACAGCCTGGTAATATGAAGAAGATGACAAGCAAAAAGCCCAATCAATCCATGACATACTTTGGTATAGAGAGGATGCTGTTCAATGTTACCAATCATTGATGAGTAACAAAAGCAAAGAAAGAGTACCTGGAGGATTTATTGCTGTACATCCTGCCTGCACATCACCATTTCTTCAAGAGCCTAGAATGTGACACTGCCACAAGAGAGCCACTTCAGCTTTGCAAGAACAAGTAGACAAATGAAAGTGAGAGTGTGTGTGTGTGTGTGTGTGTGTGTGTGTGTGTGTGTGTGTGTGTGTGTGTGTCTTTTTGGATCTGATGGGTGCCCAACAGTGAGGTGATCAGTGCCCTTACACTTATGAAAACAAACAAATGTGGAGATGAACTAAAAGTGTTGCACACACATGCACTCAAAATGACCACACTGTCACTCTGTATCACATGCACTCTCACATGCACTAAAACCAAACAGGAGGGACGAGAGCTAATCAAGAAATTAAAACAGAGAGGAAAAAAACACAGAAGAAATAAAAGCACTCAGAAAAAACAACGGCGAGCCAGTCACCCTTTCACACATTAAGAACATCTCCCTAAAATCCTTTTAAAGCGTTGGACAGTTCACAAAACTAAAACTCTAACCACATTCGTTTGATCATTACATAAAATAGATGGCAAATCCGCGGCAGTCCGCTGGTCGGCAAATAAAATGCAGTCCAATAAAATGTGGCTCACTGTGATCTACGCAGTGAAAGCAGCACACACTGAAGGGTCCTACGCCGAAGTAAGAATCATGTGTCATAGGGCTGTGTCCTATGCGAAGATGAGTAAGAGGGATCTCGCCCCGGCAATGTGGCTGGAAGGAAGTACTCCACAGCCAAGTTGTGCGCTTGATGACCTGGAGCTTGTTATCAGTTATTGCCAGCCACTCATCTTGACTTTGTACCTCAACAGTGAGGTGATAGCATGCAGGAGGATAGCACACCAAAATACCAGAGGATCACGATACGCCTCCTCAGCTGCTCGATCTGCCCTCCCATTCCCCCTAATTCCAATGTTCCCCGGTTCCCAACAGAAAGATACCTCCTTCCCCAATCGTTGTAGTTGTCAGAGGCCATCCTGGATATTCTGGGTTACTGTACAGGTATCTGCTGGATACAAACGTTGGAGAGAGTACAGGGCACTCAGAGAATTTGAGCAGACGAGAAATCTAACACCGGGAGAACATCTCATCCGCTCTAGTTGTCGCAAAATCGCATATAATTCTGCATCAAAGATAGTAAATTCTGGAGGCAGTCTGACCTTGAGGACACGCTCCGGTTAAACAACAGAGCAACCAAAAGAGATCCCCTGCTTACACCCATCTGCAAAATCAACTACATGGTCGTGATACTCAGATAAAATGTCAGAGAATATTGCATTAAAAACGGAAGCAGGAGTGTTATCTTTCCTGTACCACACCAAATCTGAAATCACTCCGAGTCTCTCCAGTAACACGGGTAGCAGACAGTTAAAAACCTGTATTTGGGTCCGCACTGGCTCCGTAACGAGTGACTCCACCACACGCTGCATGTGGATCTCAAATGTCATCATGGCTTGAGGGCGGTTGGAAAAAATGCATTCCAGCGAGCAACAGTATGGTGTAAGGGTGGAGTTGAAGCTGCGAGGGGCTTACACGCCTGACGCACCATGAGGAGCTGGCGCCAGGTGGTAAGTGGCGATTCCCCCTCCTCAGTACAGGTGGTCCGATAAGCACCTGTGGCCAGCCAAATCCCCTTATGATGGACAACATCAATGGTCCACAAGTAAGAGGGCCTCCCTGACCTATACACCTTGCAACCGTACTTCAGCCGCGAATGCACAAAAGCCCAATAAACTGAAGGAGACATGCCCTGTGCGCTCCCCAAGACCTGTGACTGAGGTACTTGATGAAGTTCAGTGCCTTCAGGGTTCTGGCTGCCAGGTCTATCAGGTGTGGTAAGCACGACAATTGAAAATAAAAAATGAGGCCCAGAAACCACACTGTGTCTCTAAAATGTAGGATGGTGTCCCCCATTTTCAGGGCAGGCAAATTAAAAAGACGACAATGATTAAAATGAACACACACATACTTATCTGTAGAAAACAGGTAACCCATCTTTGGAGCCCACTCCTCTAACCTCCGCACTGTAAGCTGCAAGTGATGGCTCATCATTGCAAAACTGGATGATGATGATGATGATGATGATGATGATGATTGGTTTGTGGGGCATTCAACTGCGCAGTCATCAGCGACCATACAGATTCCCAATCTTTATACAGTCCAATCTGGCCACTTTCACGAATGTGAGGACAACACAAACACCCAGTCCCCAGGCAGAGAAAATCCCCAACCCGGCCGGGAATCGAACCCAGAACCCCGTGATCCAAAGGTAACAATGCGAGCCACTAGACCAAGAGCAACGGACTGCAACACTGGAGGAGGAACAGACAACAGCAAAATAATCTACAAATAAGGAAAACTGTACAGGACTCCTTACCATGGATGTGATACTGTTGATGGCTATGGCAAAGAGAGTAACACTTAAAACACTGCCCTGAGAAACACCATTCTCCTGATCAAATAGATCAGACAGCGTGCCACCAACTTGGACCCTAAAAAACCGTTGAGACAGGAAAGACCTTATGAAGATGGGGATGTGGCCATGAAAGCCCCTGCTACAGTTGTGTGAGAATACAGTGTCTCCAAGTAGTATCATATGCCTTACTTATATCAAAGAATATGCCGATACAGTGATGTTTACGGAGGAAAGCCTGCTAAATAGCCGCCTCTTGGGGGATCAGATTGTCAATGGTGGACCGAAATCTTCGGAATCCACACTGAGAGCAGCTAAGGAGTTGCCTGGTCTCTAACAACCAGGCCAGACAATGGTCAACCATTCGCGGTCTTTCCTACACAGGTCATTAAGGCGATACTCTGATAACTACTGGGACATGTGCAGTCCTTTCCTGGTCTGAGGAGAGGGTTCAGAATTGCCTCCCCCCACATGTTGTTGAAGTTGTCTGTTTGCCATATCAGATTAAAACATTTGAGGAGTATTTCCTTTGATGCTGCTGGCAAATGTCGAAGCATGCTGTACCGGATTTGGTCATGACCGGGTGCGGTGTCACGGATCTCAATCAGTGCCGATTCGAGCTCCCACATGGCGAAAGGGGAGATGTAGACCTCAGAACTGTTAGACCTGAAGGCCAACTTTTCCCTCTCTATTGGTGCATGATAGCGATGAAATGTCGGATCCTGGCTTGCATGGGCTTTAGTCTGTGCAAAATGTTCAACCAGCGTCTGAGCAATGTCTCTAGGTGTTGTTTGGAGGCACCCTGTTTCAGCACTGCTGCTATCGGTATACAGCTGTGTTTACTGGAAATCCTTCAGACGGCTTCCCATACTTCTATAGAAGAAGTGGAACAATTAATGGAGTCCAAGTACACTTGCCATGACCTTTTCTTACTCTCCCTCACAACTCGAAAGGTCCTAAGGTTGTCTGCTGTCGGTTGGCATTTAAAATGTCGAAGAGCCGTACGCCTTTCTGGATTGTGGAATAGAACTCATATGTCCACCAATGTGCTGGTCACTTCCTAAGATGACCTGAGGACTGTGGGATGGAGAGGTCAGTGAAATGATGGAACACTCTTGTGATGTGGTCGACCCATCCTTGGATGCTGTTGCACTGTTTGAAAACAGCCAGAATGAAGTCTGACGGCACTTGGGACAGCTTTTGACCCGAACATCATGAGCCTTTCCCTGCACTCTGTCCCTACGAGGATGCAGGGGAAAGGGGCATTGAGAGACACTCTGGATGCTTGCTGCGGAATTGCTGTTTGTCTTTTCTGGTGCAACTGCCTGGATTGCTTTGTCCTTATTCTTTTTCCCTTGACATGTACATATGCAAGTACAGGTGCTTGTTGTGGATACACTTTTATCTACTGTATCTTGCGTTCTTCAGCAAAAACAGGACAGTCTTGGCTCTAGACTGGGTGGTTACCAGAGCAGTTGATGGAGATCACCGGAGATGGGCATTCAGTGCCAGCATCACGAACGGCTTTTCCGCAGTTCCTGCAGATCGCTTCACCTCCACAACTGATCGTTGTATTGCCAAAACGCTGACATTTATAGCACCGCAGAGGATTTGGAATGTAAAGCCGAACATTAACCCAGCTATAAGTTGTTCAGGCAGTCTCAAAGAATTGAATGTGACAATGAAAGTGGCAGTCTTTTCAGTTGCTTCATTATTCCTGCACGTTCATTGCTACACATTGACTATTCCCTGGGATGCCCATTCTTGCTTCACTTCTGCTACATCCATATCCATAAAATCTTGGCATGTGACAACGGCCTTACTGGAGTTGAGTGAGGTGTGCATCTCAACAATGATATCATAGTCACCCAGTTTCTGTGATTTCTTAAGGTGGTCTACCTGCTTTGACCTGTTAATTTCAGCCAACAATGAGCCATTGCTCAATCATATTACACATTTTAATGTTCCAGCAAGGCCTTTCAAAACCCTTATGGATATAAAAAGGGGACAATTTTTCAAATGTCCCCTCCTTCCTCTTTATCACCAGGAGCACATTGTTATTCGTAACTCCATGGGCCCTGTTACTGCAGTCCAAAGTATTCTTATTATCAGGAGGACTAACCTTTCATTCTTTTGGATGAATGGGTATGAATACTCGCAGGCAGTACACCCTTCCCCCTGGGAGAAGGAGATGATGATTTCAAGGGTTCCTTCTCAGTCCCACGAGCAACTAGGGAAATAAGGGTCCACTCAGACAGAGCCCTGCCTGCCTGAGTAAGCCTTATACAACTAAGCTGCGGTAGGTTCCCCAGAGGTTACCCGCTAATGACTGTTCCACCTCAATTGCCATGCATCCCATCAGTGCGCAGCACACCTAGAGACTGAGGTTCTTTTTTTTTTTTTTTTTTTTAATAGATGTTTATCCCATCCTCGCAATCTGGGTGGTCAAGCTAATATCCCCGTTTCCTGAGACACACAACATTCCACCGCCACGCCGCATGGTGGTCACTGAAGCATGCCCAGAGCTTACGGTGACGGGATTGGTGGTGCTTACCAGTTCCCAGCTCAGGAACCATGGGGTCACCAAGCCCGTACCCTACAAATCAATGCTGAGTCCCTGAGGGCAAGTAGACAAAAGTCATTACAGTTTTCTTTGAATCTGAATAACATAACTTCTTATTTGGAAATATTTCATACAAGCAGACACATGGAACATTTTCTTCTTTGTTTCCTAAATAAAAACTAAAGATCAGAATACACAGGTAGATGTAAATACAATACATTCAGTCCACAAAAGAATAAAGTCCATAATTTTATTTTCTTATTCAAGGTAGTATGTAATAACATTTAAAGATAATATATGAAAATATAATATATGAAAATTCACTATACAAAATATATTCTATCATTTGAACATTTTAAAATGGTGTAAACTTTTTCCTGTAACTAATTATTCAGCAAAAACTTTGTCTACTTTCCTAAAAACTTTTTTATTGTGACTTGATTTCCGTTTGCTCAGAATGCCTCATATATGACAAGTAGCATGGGAAGTTGTAAGTGTAAGATATCAGTAATGGGAGAAAAAGTTAATATTATGATGACCACAATCACAGTACAGAAAAATGCCTCTTGTTGAAGGCACTCTTGGTAACAATGCTTAAAATAATATACAGTGCTTCTTTTAGTCCAGGTTAAACATGTTGTCGTTGTTGTGGTCTTCAGTCCTGAGACTGGTTTGATGCAGCTCTCCATGCTACTCTATCCTGTCCAAGCTTCTTCATCTCCCAGTACCTACTGCAGCCTACATCCTTCTGAATCTGCTTAGTGTATTCATCTCTTGGTCTCCCTCTACGATTTTTACCCTCCACGCTGCCCTCCATTACTAAATTGGTGATCCCTTGATGCCTCAGAACGTGTCCTACCAACCGATCCCTTCTTCTAGTCAAGTTGTGCCATAGAACAATGTAACTTAAAAAGACAAAAATGATATGTTCTAAACATATGACAATAAAAATATTTACTTATTTATTAGTACAAATACAACTGCAAATATAAAATTGGAAGCAAATAAGAAACTTCTAAATGTACCAAGTCTGGCAATTTTGTTATGTTACTTCTCTCATATTTTCCACATTCAGTTACTCCAATATTAAAGTCATTTACATGGATGCACACGTACAAAGCAAAAGTACGGGGCAGCTGAGGGTGGAAATCTTGGATCACCCCACAAGGCATGTTCAAATTGCACATATAGTCTATTATTGCAAATGAATGTAAAATAATTAATTTTATTCATACCTCGGCAACTGTCCCATAATAATGAAGTGTATACTTTGTTATAGTGGGTGAAGTTTTAGAAGCCATACACAATGAAATAAAGTAGTGATATACAAAGATTAGTGTTATTTTATAGTGATCCCGGTGCTCATGAAGGAATTGGCAGTACACTTTTTTCAGGTACCATCATGGCATGTTTAAGATTCAGATCATGCATTTATGAAATTGGCATACAGCTGTTGGTTCATGACACCCGTTTCCTTGATATAGTTTAGTATCATGTTCATAGGAAAGTTATTACTCTTATGCCATGAGCTACTTACCATATATCTGCTGATGCTTTGTTAGCCTCCTGGTAGGTCTATTAATATTGAACTCATGCTCCAAGTCATAATCAGTTATCTCAAATTTCTCTACCTCATCGTCTGACATTGTTTGTAATAACCCACAGCTGCAATTAAACAGAATAACAATAAAAAAATCACAAGCTATAAATAAGTACATGAAACATACTTCACAGTTGCGAATGCGGACACCTATCAGCTGCATAAGGTAATGACAACAATGAAAATTTGTGCCAGATGATGATTCAAATCCAGATTTCCTGCTTTACATGAACAGTCACCTTAACCGCTTTGACTATCCTTGCACAACACTCACGGACAGACCCAAACTTCCATATGCCATTGTTCCTGCATCACAACCAGTACTCGTCCATGCATTATGTAATTCCCGTACTGCGGATAACATTTTAATTGCAGGTCGCTGCCTGGTATTGGCAGATAAATACAACACTGCAGTGCTTGTGCTGTTAACAACAGTGCAATGTTCCTTCGGACAGACTTTGCATAATTTGACTTAACAACGTAGGCTCTGCTTTATCATACCTATAAATAAGAGCCTCAAAATCAAATACACATTGACTAACAAATTCCTTCCATATCATAATGATAGAATTATTGGCAGAAGTACACAAAGTTATGCAATCAACAGAAGCAAAGTTATGAATTTTTCATATTCATGAAATAAACAAAGGTAAATGAAGTACATGGTTTAACTTCGTGATTTCAAAGAAACAATCCCAGCATTCATTAAGAGATTTTACGGAAATCATCAAAACATTCCAAATCTGGGTGGCATCTGTTGGCTTCAGCAATTCACAATCAAGCTGACATTTTTCAAGCTAACACACATCGTGCTACACTACGCGTAAGTCTGTCACCATTATCTTCATTGCAAAAAATAATATAAAAGTAAGGGAACCCTTATATAAGCTTTCAGCACACAGTGATACAAAAATGTGTCATACTGACCCGCTGCACCAGTTCACAGATTTTCCTCAAAAGGACCTCCCACTGCCTCCAATCTAGACTCATCAAAGTTCATACCACCTGGACTAATACAAAAGTTTAGTCTTTCCTGTCTCTAGTGAAAAAAAAAACTTGCTCTTCATGCCTCTGCCAACAGTTCTACCAATAATGACAACATATTAATTCTATGCAAAAATAGTGTCTATCAAATAATGCAAGCCATCAGTGTATTCCCTGAAGTTTCACGACATATTTTACATAATTGGTGTTTGTGATGTTTTTATTTGTATGTCATTCATGTTCTTTACAGCATGTCATTTAGTTACTAGGGGGGCAGTGACACAGATTGTGTTTCACAAAAGACGTACAGAGAGGAGGAGGAAGTGGGAGGTGACAGGGACAGGAGAGAGAGGGAGATATTTTGTGATCTGGTGAACCCAACAAATGTGAACTGATTTGTTTTTCTTTTTTTAACACATGGTGTATTATGTAAAAACCAAATAGTCCATGATCACAAGTACTTCTACTTGCGATCATACATTGTTTCCACAAGGCTAATCTGGGAAGTATGGTTACGAGATTTTTTTGAAATAGAAAAAATGAATTTATTTTAGTAAAATTTACATGCATTGTAGTATAAGTCTTGAATTGTTTTTCCACATAATCATCATTTACCTCAATACATTTTGTCATCCATGGGATGAGTTTTATGATTCCTGTGTCATAGACATCTCCCGCAGCCTTTTTCAGCCAGTTCTTCACATAGATTTTCATCTCGTCACTGCCAGAAAAGTATTTTCATGAAGATGTTCCTTCTATTTAGTGAACAGGTGATGAACAGGTGATAGACACTAGGTGCAAGATTGGGGTTGTGAGAGGGATGGCTTAAAACATCCTAACCAAAAGAAGTCTACAACTCCTGTGTTACATGAGTGGTGTGCGGAACCGCGTTGTCATGAAGGAGACAGACTCCCATTGTCAGCATACCACATAGTTTGTTTTGTATAGCTCTGCGAAGTATCTTCATGGTCTCACAATATCTTGCAGCATTTACCGTTTCACCTCTTTCCAAAAAAATCAAAGATCGCAACCTCTTTTCTGTTCCAAAATACTGGCACCATGATATTCCGAGAAAAGCCTCGCGTTCAGTCTCAAAACAGTCAAGAAATCCAGCACTAGCACTGATTCTGTTCATTTTGTGTACTTTGGTAAGCATCTTGAGCACCCATCATGCACACAACTTCTGATAATTTAGTTGATTAGTTACAATTTCATGAACAATAGTTCGTGAAATGCTTGGACAAACTGCAAGCAGGTTGTCAATTGTTGAATGGCGATCATCAGAGAGAAAATGTTCAAGTTTCTTCACCACATGATCAGTCACAACAGATGACGTTCCACTTCTGCTTTCATCGTGAACTTCAGTCCTTTCAGAATTGAAATTCTGTACCCATTTTGTCACATACATCCTCTCCATAAACTGAAACAATTTTATGATGAATCGCAGCAACGTTCATGCCCTTAGCATTTAGGTAGCAAGTTACAGTGTGCATTTCACACTTGGCAGGAGCCAGAATGAGAACGCTCATTTCTAACAGTCACCAAACACTAACCAACAAGCTACTGATCGTTGGGAATGCTCTTTCCTTCCACTGGATTCCCACTACACAGCAGTGGCACCAACTTCCCCCACAGACATTCCAGGCTAAGGCTACATGCCTTGCAACCGTTATTTCCGGATAACCCTTATGCACCTATATACACCATCTGCCAACCAGTGCTTGGCAGTAGGCACCTTGTATCACTACCAGTCATTTCTTTTTTCCTTCACAAAACAGAATGAGGGAAGAACTATTGTCTATATACCTACATACGAGCCCTAATTTGACTTAAATTCTTGGTCTTTCTGCAAAATATGCGTTAGAAGCAGCAGAACTGTTCTGCTGCCAACTTCAATGCCTGTTGTCTAAATTTTCTCAATAATGTTCCACAAAAAGAACATTTTCTTCCCTCCAGGGACTCCCATTTAAGTTCACAATGCGTGTCCATAATACTTGTGTGCTGATCGAACCTACAAGCAGCCCACCTCTATATTTTTTGATGTCTTTCTTTAATCCAACCTGCTCAGGATCCCGGACACTCAAGCAGTACTCAAGATGTGGTCACATTAGTGTTCTATATGCTCTTGCCTTTACAGATTAACCACTTTTTCCTAAAATCTAAAACTCTTTCTATAAATTGAAGTTGACTATTAGGCTTCCCTATCATCGTCCTTACTTGCACATTCCATTTCATATTGCTTTCCAATGTCACACAAAGATATTTAATCAACATGACTATGCCAAACAGGACACTACTACCGCTGTAGTCAAATGCTACACAATTGTTTTTCATACTCATTTGCATTAACTTACATTTTTTCTACATTTAGAGCAAGCTGCCATTCACCACACCAATTACATATTTTATCTAAGTCAGCTTGTCTCCTCATACAGCCAGTGAATGATGATACCACAGAGTCATCAGCAAACAGCCGCAGGCTGCTGGTCACTCTGTCTATCCGATCAATTACGTATACATAGAATAAACGCAGTCCATCACTCTTCCATGAGGCATTTCTAACGATACTCTTTCTCTGATGAATACTCACCATCAAGGACAATGTAGTGGGCTCTACTACTTAAGAAGTCTTCAAACTACTCACGTACCTGGGAACCTATTCCTTAAGCTTGTACCTTTGCTAACAGTTTGCTGAGGGGCATCACATCAGGTGCTTTCTGGAAATCTAGGAATATGGAATCTGCTTGCTGCCTTCATCCGCGATTTGCAGGATATCGCCACAGAAAGAAAAAACTAAATTAAGATTCCATATAGATCTGATGAATTATTTGTTTTCACCTCTTTCAGTTGCTTCTTGACACCTGGAACGCCTACCCCTACGCCCTCCATACAGGAGTCTGTGTGACGGTCAAAGAATGGTATGCTTGTACGACTCTCCTGTGTGAATTATTTCTTAAAAGCATAATTTAAATCTTCGGCTTTCCTTTTGCTGTCTTTGTTGCCACCCCAAACCAATCAATGAACGACTGGATAAAAGCTTTCAGTCAACTTAGTGATTTTACGCGGGACTAGAATCTCCTTGGGTTCTTGGCAAGATCTTTCACTAAAGCATAACAGTTGTTGGCATAACAGTTGTTGTATGCACTGCACATCAATCTTTTTACAGACATGCTAATTTCCACTAACTTGAGCCTGTTACCATTTGTGCAATTTTTTTTAACCAAGATTGGAACAGTCTCTGTTTCCTCAGCATTTTCTGAATTGTATTATTAAACCACAGAGGGGGGGGGACCTTTTCTGTCGTTAATTCATTTAAACTCAGCACATACTTCTCCTGAGCGTATTTACAATCCATTTAAAATTTGCCCATAATCTCTCTTTGTTCATTACACTGAGCCTAAAAGATGTCAACTCATTATCTAAGTGGGATGGTATGAACTGCATATCTGCTCTTTCTAGCATAAACGGTCTCCTAGCATTCTTGATAGATTTATTAACTTTAGTAATCATTGTCACTATGATGATATGATCACTAATTCCTATCTCTAAAATGACTCCGTCAATAAAGTCAGGCCTATTTGTAGCTACTAGGTCTAAAATATTTCCACTGCACATGGGCTGCCAAAGTAGCGGCTCAAGACAGTTTTTGGAAAACGTGTTCAAAAGTACTTCAGAAGACTGCCTGTATGTACCACTTCCAACAAATTCATAGATGTACCAGACTACACGCAGTAGGTTAAAGTCGCCACCACCTTGAATAGCATGATGTGGATATTGCTGTGCTACTTCACAGAGGTTTTCTTCGAATGACTGTAGAACTTTACAGCAGAATCAGGTGGCCAGTAAAGATATCCAACAATTAACTTGTGTTCCGAGAGACATGTTACACAGACTCATTTTTGACCTTGATAGATACAATATTCTTATTGACTGCAATGAATATTCCCCCTTTGGCATCTAATCTCTTGTTCTGATATAGAATCCATGCCTCGCTAAATAGACGTATTGTTAAACTGTGGATCACTACTATCTTAAAGTGACTATGCCACCTCTCACCACACTGCATATTAGTTACAATTACATCCCTGGCAAAAACCTCTATATTTAAACTATTATCTGCTGTTTTCATGTTACTAACAAGAACATCCATATCTAAAAATCACTACTCCGTGGAGATATGTTAGTTTGTCATTTATTGCTTTGTAAACATTTTTGGGTGCTTAGTGGTATCACTGATTTGTCATTTCTTGAGTTTTGTATTTCCACGATGTCACTGGTGTCACTCTGTTTACTAATCTCCAAAAAATTAATGTCTTCTTCAACTTTTCTGACTACCAATGACAAATGAAACACAAAGACACTTTCTAGGTTCTCTGAGGAAAATAACTTCTGTGAATGTAATGGAGGAAGAATTTTTTAATTTCCACAGTATTTGGGAAAAAAAATTAAAAATAAATAAAAAAGCCTGCTGAAGTAGTAAAGTCAAGGTCAATACCATTTTGCAGTTTCAGCAACATTTTACTGCATCTTTTGCATAATATTTTCTTTATCAATTTGAAAACAAAAGTTGAGGAAAACATTTACATGGCTGCACAATTTATGTATCACTTTAATCGTATAAAACTCGTATCTTTGCGAGCCTGTTGCTACAATTGGAATACACAAATCATGGCCTGCACCTGAATAGGAAGGGGAAGGGCACATTAGCTGAAAATCTTGCAGAAAATGTAAGGGGAGCCACAGGCACACAAGAGAATATTCCTGCGATTACTGGAGTCGGAGGAGCACTTCTTTTTAGGTTAGAGTCGGATAGTATAACGAATCCACAGATAGACCCTTCACTGTATGAGTACAAAATTGAAGAACAATCAATGGAAGCAGTTACTCCATAAACTATTAGGAGTAAGTATTTGGAGAAAAATGCCTGGGAGAATGTGTATGGAGCACTTTGAAGTGAAACAACAATATTAAACAAATTGCGAGTAAGGCAGATGCCAGACTGAAATTGGAAGAATCCTTTGGAAATGTTGCCCCTCAACAAAGGAAGTAACTTACAAAACTCTCATTTCATCAATTCTTGAATACTGCTTTTCAGTATGGGATCCGTAAAAGACAGGCTGCTACAGGAATTAGGGAAGATAAGCACATTTCATTACCTGTTCACTTATTAAGTGCAAAAGCATCATGGAGATGCTCAGCCAACTCCAGTGGCATATACTGCAAGAGAGGCATTATGTGTCCCACTCAGTCATTTATTATTCCGAGAGCGTGTGTTCCTAGAAGACTCAACTAATATTTTGCTTTCTCCTACATATATCACACAAAAAGACCATCAATAGAAACTTAGAGAGATTCGAGAGCACATGAAGGCTTACTGGCAATTATCATTCCTGCGAGCCATATGCGACTAGAACACGAAAAAGGGAAGGGCAATGGTACATGAAGTACCCACCACCACACACCATATGGTAGCTTATGGAGCATAGATGTTGAAAGAAATCAGAGCAAAATACGAATATAGTATCTGTAGCAGCTTCCAGAAAAATAAAATCAATTTGTTTCATCAGAACTTTAGGGAGTTGAATAATGAGGTAGATGGGCTTCTTATATGCCTAGCAGATGGGGAAAATCTGAGGTGATACATGGTCTGTGCTTCTCTGAACATCACGTTAAAGTATGGATGAAGAAGTTGAATACCAGGGATTTTAGACTTGCATCATTTTTGTCTACAGTTGACATGGAAAAAGGACGACTTGCAAACATATGTAAAAATTGGACATAAAGTCAGAAATATGTTGAAACAAATAGTTCTTGGGTAGATCAGAATGTAGAAGTATGTGCTTGTGAATTGCTATTGCAGAATACTTTTCTGGTAATTGTAAAATTATCTTTGCGAAGCTTTCAGCTATTTATGAGAAATACAAATGCATTATCGAGCTACATGTCAGACAAGAAGAAACAGTTAGTAGCCTAAGATTTCAATGTAGACTTCTTAAAAGATACGAACGGAAAAAGGGACTGGAATCATTATTTGGGTGTTCCAGCATAATTTCAGCAAACAGTTTGCCAACTTGTGTGTAGAGAGACAGTAAGACATTGATTGGTAACATTTATAATGTAGAACTTAGGCTGGAACAATTAGTGTGTACTCTATTATTAATTGAGTCTCTGATCATGATGCACAATATAACACCTTACAGCCCTGAGGCTGATTCATACAAAGCAATAAGGCTTTTTACTGGGAACAGGAGTATGTTGAAAAAAGTGGTAGGGGGTGAGCTATGTATAGAAAGAGATGCTAATGTCAATTCAGTTTATTCCATAGTAAATTTCTGTTAATATTTGAAAGCTGCTTTCCTGAACAGTTATCCGGAAGCATTAAAAAACAAGTAAGCTATGATAAAGAGATTTAAAATATCATGTAAGAGGAAGAGGGAACGGCAAGAACAAGTCAGTACCGATCATTACTTGCATACTACAAAAATACTGGGGTCAACGGAGGCATCTGACCCCACCCGTCAGCTTTGAACCATGACGTAAGGGTGTTGTGTTGTGTGATGTCATGGCGGTGTGGAGTTTAGTTTATGAGTGTGTTGTGTTTGCAGATGTCATCTTGTTGCGGTTGGTGATGTCCTCTGGTGGTGTGTGTATGGTCTGCGTGTTATGTGGTGTATTGGGTTCATTTGGGTGCTGGTGCTTGAAGTGTGCATTTGTCAGTCGTGACTGTTACAGAAGAATGGAAATTAGTTTCAGTGAGTTAAGAATTAAGTTTCTGTTGTGTTTATGTCATTGCGGTGTCGTCTGATGTTATTGGTTTGTTGTTTGTCGCATGGTAAGTCGTTTAAGTCAATTTGTGGCTTCTTTTGTTAGGTATGGATATGACTTCTAAGTTTAATAGTGCACATCTGTGGGCTGAAATGGGGCACGACATGTTGTCCGTCATTAAGTTCCCGCAACTTTTTGGACCCATGGCGGACATAGTGAAATGCAGTGTATGCAAGCAGATTATGAGGGTTGGTTGGTTTGTGTGTGTGTGTGTGTGTGTGTGTGTGTGTGTGTGTGTGTGTGTGTGATTGGAGTGAGTGACCTAGTATGTAGTGCAGAACTTTTTTGTGGTAAGTAGTCTTTTCTTTTGGGTCTATTGTTCACGTGTTACGATGTTCACATAGGACAAAATGAGAAGAATGAAGAACAGAGCGCAACTGCTGACGAACCAACACAGTCTACTAAGAGAGAGAATGATAAAACTAGACACAGGTTGTGTAGAGAAAGGAAACATAAAAATATGGCAGAAACAAACCATACCAGTGAACTAGGATCTTACAAATGTTCCCCGACATTAGGCAAAGCTGTACATAAGGCAAAAAAATCACTTCCAAACAGTCCAAGGAAATGGACTGCTGTTGTCAGGAAACTGGTTAAGGTTGGTTGGTTGGTTTGGGGAAGGAGACCAGACAGCGAGGTCATCGGTCTCATCGGATTAGGGAAGGGCGGGGAAGGAAGTCGGCCGTGCCCTTTGAAAGGAACCATCCCGGCATTTGCCTGGAGCGATTTTGCGAAATCACGGAAAACCTAAATCAGGATGGCCGGACGTGGGTTTGAACCGTCGTCCTTCAGAATGCGAGTCCAGTGTCTAACCACTGCGCCACTGGTTAAGGAACTGGATCTTGCTGACATTAAAAGAAATGTTAACATATCCCCAAAAGGTTAAAGAAGTTTGTCAACTGAAACAAGAAATAAAGTAGTTGAGTATTTGAGTCCAGATGATGATAGTCGAGCTACTCCTGGTATTCATGATGTAAAATCTGTTAAAGACTGTAGAAGTAGAAAACGAGAACATGTTCCGAAGTGGTATATGATTATGACTGTTGGTGAGGCCTATGAGGAATTTAAGAATTCAAACCCCTATATCCATTAGGAAAGTCAACATTTTATGAACTAAGGCCAAGTCATGTACTACCAGTTTCAGAAACACCTCATAATGTGTGTGTATGCAAATACCACGCAAATTTTAAATTTCTACCTGAAAGCAGTTCACATGTGGTTACAGTTGCTTCAGAAAGTTACTTGTGATGTAGAAAATGAGGATTGCATGACACAAAAATGCAGTAAGTGCAAATGTGACCTCTCATTGTGGTTGACTGATGATAAAATTCTGTCCTGGAAGCAGTGGAAGGACTATGATGGAGTGCCAAAGTTGGTGGAAAATACATCAACACTGAAAGCAGCCACTGAAGAGTTAGAGGACCAGATGACAACATTTAAAAGGCATTTCTGGATAAGAGAAAAACAAGCCAAATATTTTGAATCTTGTAAGGAAGAGCTTACGAAGAACTATGTTGCCACGCAAGTTGACTTCGCCAAGAACTTTTCTTTAATGTCACAAGATGAAATTTAGGCTGCACATTGGAGCTATACACAAATAACATTATTTATGTGCTATGTATGGGATAGTCTAAAGACTGTTCTTCTTATGCAATTGCAAGTGGTTATCTTTCACATGACAAATTTGCAATTTGGTGCACATCTAAAACAGCAGAATCGAAATTTACAAGTTCATATTTTTCCTGACAACTGCACTGCACAGTTTAAAAATAAATTTATATTGTTCTACCTCTGCTGCACTAAATCCTGTTTGGGAGTTGAAATTGAGTGGAACTTCTTTGCTGCTTCACACGGCAAATGGGCTGTTGATGGGATAGGAGGAACAGTGAAGAGAACTGTTTGGAGAAGAATCAGAAGTCGGACAGTGGTGGTGAATGATGCAAAGTTATTTTCAGATTATGCAAGTGGTAAATTGAATGAAGTTCACATTCTCTTCGTTTCAAGCAGTGGTGTAGACAAGATAAAGGAATGGCAGTCAAGGCTTTGAGAAGATGTCATTCCTATTCCTAAAGAGCATTCTAACCATTATTACAGAGACTATGACAGTCACCATATTTTAGCTGTGGAAACATCTGGCAGTGAAATGAAAAGATATGAAATCTTTCAGGATATCTCTAAATCCAAGAAAAATTTTGTGTTTATTCAGATTCTGAAGAGAGTAATGTTCAAGATAACCAAGCAACATCAGAAAATGAAGTACTGGCAACCATAAATGAAACTAAGGAAATTAAAGCTGGAACCTTTTTAATCATCAAGAGGGGAAATGGACAGCATTTCGTTGCTGTTTGCCAACCAGCGTGTGTGGCCAATGCAATCAAGGTTATGTTTTTAAAACCATGTGAGAAAGAAAACAAACTCTTTTCTGCTAATGAAAACAACATTTCAATTGTTTCTTTACAAAAGAATGTTGTTAAATTTTGAATTCTCCTGTGATTCAAATGAAAGGAAATAAAGTTTTTATTACTTTCATGAAACTATTTAAGACTGTATTTCTGTGTATATTTCTTTAGTTAGCTAGTTGGGTATTCATTCCTTAATTTATTTGAGCATGGCAATGCTTCACTCTCCATATTGTGTATTATGTTGAGCTAAGAGAGAGTGAGCTGCCTGTTAGTCTCTTTAAAGAACTGCATCTTTTTTATTAATTTACACCAACAACAGTTTCATTAAGCAATGCGATTTTTTTGTGCTGCAAAACTTGTAATAAATACGTTATCACCCTTTAATTCTCTTAAATATTGAGAGAAATTTGTCACATCCGTCACATAATTATGTCACACCCACAACAGCGAAAATTATGTTATTACTTTGAAAATAATGTAAGTTTCTTTCTGATACTTTCATGGCTAATGCAGTAAGTTTTCAGTATTATACAGTTATTAATTTGTTTACATATAATCATTCAATTCACTGATTTTTCCCTGTAATGGTCAATGTGCTACATTGCACCTCTGAATTTTGTCACACCCGCGACATATGATTTTTAAAATAGGTTTCCATCAATTACAAAAAGAAAATTATATTCAGACTTAGTAATGTAATCAATTTCCTTTTAGATGATATATATTGAAAGAGGAATCTTTAATATGGGACATTTTAAAATTATCTACAGTCCATTTCTATAGTTCAAGCATCACACTCATGACTACGGAATCTGTCAAGTAGCAACTCCCCTTTTTCATAATATTGCAAACAAGAAGTTTAGTTCCGCATCCTTTGCATTTGGAAGTTGAGAAGTGGGTTTAGTGCACACCCTCTTTTAACAATCTTAGAATTCATGCACGTACTTTTCACTTGGCTTTGTTGGTGGTATAAAAAATCAACTTCATCTGAACTTTTTTTCTATCAACACTAATAATACATGTCACAAAATAATTATATAGTACGCATTGTTTCTTTATTTGGAAACGAGTTATGGGCTACAGTACGATATTGGATCGCCCATGCACCACAAAATCTTGGTTGTTGTGACAATGATCGGTAGCGTACACCAAGGTCTTGGTAGGCTGGATGGTGACAATTTGATTGAAAGTTAACGAATCAACGAATGTGAATGTCACATCTGTGGTAATACATTGGCCTCTGGCGTAAGAAAAGGACAACCGGAGTTAAGAAGTGGTGGTTCACTTTAATCATATGTTTCGGTCAAAGTACAGATCTCTGCAAGTTAACAATACTGTATGGTTGGACCAGTCTTTACTGGCAGTTACACTGACTTACTGTAGGAAGGTAGTTCTTAAATTGCAAAAGTACGGTGGTAATAAGGAAGCAATCGCTACTTCACTTTTTTGCTAAAATATATTTCTCCTTACCTCTAAAGCATGCTACAATGTATGATACGCATCATATTATACACAATAAAATCATGTTTTAATTATTTTCACTCATGAAAACTTATACGATCATATATATATTTTTCACTTTTTAACAAAATCTTGTCTACCGGAGTCTCACAAACCAAAGACTTGATACGCATAATAATTGCAACCACAGATTCATATGTAACTATCGTCTCAATCGATACAATAATTTCGATTGTTACGCACCTGCGAATGTAATCAATGAGTAAGAGCATAGCCAACTAAACAAGCCAAAGCACGCATTTATTGTTATTTCATCCCCTTCGATGCACATGGGTGGGGAAGGTGGGGAGAGGTTGTCAGCGGTATAATATTCGGCTCTTCAGCCAAGGGAATTAGAAAATTTGTAATTAGAAACAAAATTTGAGTCTGTTTTTTAATTGTAAGTTAAAATCAAAAACGGACAGTTAAAAAACAAAAATTTATACAAGTTAAAAACACACTTTAGTAAGGTGAAACTCTTCTGATTAAAAAGCACATTAAAGCAATGCACTTTCACTTAGTCTAATCTTAAAATATGAAGGGCCTGCACTGTGTGAGAAATATTATTGGAGGAGAGATTGTGTTCCATATAGGGTTGATGGGAGTGGATAAAAGATAGAGATGTATCAAATAGGAAAATTATGGAGACGACATGTACGACTTGAGGTGGATTGTGGGAAATACAATCGGTGGGAAAGACTGAGGGTGATAAGTAGTGTGTTGTGTGGGTAGAGTAGTAGTTACAAAAAAAAGGGATGGAGAGGGAAAAGGAAAGAGGAGCCCTAATGTGGAAAAGATTGGTGGGAAGAGTCAAAGTATCTAGGAGGGATCAGTATCAGGGCAGATCTCATTGTCTGGCTGAGAGAGTTGATTGAAGTTGTGTTGGGATAGGATATGGAGTGTGTGTGTAGGCATATGGACGAAGGCGTACCAGCATACTAGGATTCGTGAACAGAGGAGAGACGATGCAGTTAATGGAATCTAGTTTCCGGGTAGTATAGGAGATGCGGAGATGTTCGATGTGGGTAAGGAAGGGTGGCAATTTGATGACATGGTAGAAGATCCATGTGGAAGTAGGTAAACAGATCAGAAAGCGAGATGAAGTGCAAGGCATTTGAAGTTTTGTAGGGACTTACAGAACGTTGGTGGGATGGAGATCGCTGCAATGTTTGCATAGCAGAGGACATGTAAGATAAGGGTTTGTAGGTGTGGAGAATAGTGTTGGGATGTAATCCTCAAGTTCGGCCTGTTAGACGTTTTAGTGGTTTTAGTCTATTGTGAGCTTTCAGTTGGTTGTTTAATAGATGAGGTTTCGACATTAGATGCCGGTTAAGGGGTAGTACAAGATATTCTAATGGTTTAGTTAACTGGGGAAGGATGGTTGTAAATGTTAAGGTAGAACGCATGGAGGCAGTAGGTGCAGGTGGTTCATCCTATAATTATTGCCTGAATTTTGGAGTGGCTAATCTTGAGGAGCCAGTGGTTACACCAGGAAGTAAACTGATTGAGGTGGATTTGGAGAGCTCTTTGGCATTTCTGCAGTGTAGGGCAGAGGGCAAGGAAAGTGCTGTCATCAGCATACTGAAGGAGGTGGACTGGTAGGAGTCGTTTGGGCATATCAGCAGTGTACAGGAGGTAAAGGAGAGGAGAGAGAATGGTGCCTTGGAGCACTCCTGCAGTGGGATGGAAGGTATGGGAACTGATATTGTTAATAGGGACAAAGGATGGGCGATTAGATAGGGAGGATGCAATAAGGTGGACATAGTTAATTGTAAAAGTGAATGTCTGGAATTTGAAAAGAAGACCAGAATGCCATACATGGTCATAGGCTTTTTCTATGTAGCAGGAGACAAAAAATGCAGATTTACAAGAGTTCTGGATGTTGTGGTCAGTGGCAATAATGTAGGTGGTAAAGATATGATCTACATAGAATAGGAAGTAATACGAAATGGGGTGATTAGGTCAGATGTAGCTGGCGGCACAGGACTGCAAAAAGAGGATAAGGATAAGGTGTTCGGTGGAAGTATTGTACGAGGTCTGTTCAAAAAAATTGAGAACTATATCCACAAAATTTTTTCATGCTTACCGGTTACTTATTCTGGAAATCTCCTTGGAAATACTCTCCTCTACAGCTGATACACCGATCCCAACACAGTTTCCACTTCCAGAAGCAGTCTTGTTAGTCTCTCGCTGGATCGCCCAAAACGCAGTCTGCGAATTTTCTTCTGTCTCGTCGATCGTTGCAAATCTTCTTCCTTTCAATGGGGTTTTGAACTTTCGAAATAAAAAAAAGATCGCAGCAGGGGCCAGGTCTAGAGAGCATGGAGGTTGAGGCAGCACAGTGATTTCCTCTTTTTTTTTTTTGCAGCTGTTACGCACCAACAAGGATGAATGTGCAAATGCCTTATTGTGATGTAAGAGCCATGAATTGTCTCACCACATTTTGGGCCATTTCCTTCTCACATTCTCTCGCAGGCGTCGCAACTCGTCCTGATGGTACCATCTATTAACAGTTTGTCCTGTGGCACCAATTCATTCGTCAAAGAAAACTATCAGCATGACTTTGATATTTGTCCTTACCTCATGAGCTTCTTTGGTCTTGGGGAACTTTTCCCTGCCTACTATGAAGATTGAACCCTTGTCTCAACACCATAACTGTAGAAACACGTCTCATCACCAGTTATGATTCTGTTATGGAACCCAAAAGCTCTTCACAGACAGCGAGACGAAGGTCTTTCAAGTCTTGACTCATGAGCCATGGTACGAACTTGGCGGCAACACGATGCATTCCAGGATGCTTTGTCAGGATTCAACTGAAATTTTACATTCTTCTGCAATCTCTCGGACAGTCAGTCTCCTATTGGCATGCATAATTTCGTTAATGTTCCTGGCATGAACATCGTCGGTAGATGTCGAAGGGCGTGCTGAACGAGGGTCTTATTTAACTTCTGTGCTGACTTGTGGGAGTCAGATGGAGGAAATTGTTGAGGTGAGTGGGGTATCAATGTTACGTGTGAACCATTCGTAACTTCGAGTATAGCTTAAGCACTCATGACCATAGGTTTCCTACATCATTTGACGTGTCTTGAATTTCACACTAAATTTAATGCAGACGCATTGCATCTCTAACTCTGCCATCTCAAAATTTTAAAACTGTGCGACACAATTGCTACTCAATACAGCAATGAAAAATAACTAACAGACATACAACAATGAAAGTTTCACATGGGACACAGGCGTGTACAGTGATGCCAACCGCATTTCGCTCTAACACACCATTGGTGTGAAATTTCGAATGTTCCGGAATTTTTGGAACAGACAGGGATGTTCTTGCTGTGGCCAATTGCAACTCCACCTCTAGCCAGGGGAACGAGGTTATCTGTGTGGTGGAGGATAAAGGGAGACATTTAGATGGTGCGGTAGCGTTGGAGGAACGTTTCATTAATGATAAAGATATGGACATTGTGTTGGGGTAGGGTATGCAGTAAATGTTATGTATTGGTGGGGATGGAGCAGATTTTCTCGAACAGGATTTTACAGTGCTTTCACGGAATTATAAGGGATAAGACTGGGTTGTCTGGATGAAGTATGAGGAGGATTAGACAAGTGTGTAAAGGTGGGTGAAGACAAAGTGGACCTAGGGGAGTAGCTAGCTTGTGCATTGAGATGAAAGATAGAGCACGTAGCAAAGGAGATTTGTTGGAGGGTGTGTGGATGTCAGAATGGATGTACGTTTTGAAGGATGATTGTAATGAACTTCATAATGTCTTCGGCAGTAAAGTCAGATGGAGGAAATTGTTGTGGTGAGTGGGGATATCAACTAAATGAATTCAGACATTGAGCTCAAGTTTGGTAGGTTGTGGCTTAGTATTCCATTTCACACAATAGGTGGGTTGGGAGTCATTGCAGAGATAGGAGCAGATACTAGGCTAAAGGTACTGTTTAAGAAAATGGGAAGCTTTACAGTGTGGACAGGTAGTTGGGTTTTTACAATCTGCAGTAAGGTGACTTTTGGCAACATTGGGACTGAGGATAACATTTCTAAGGGTCAACCTTGTGGTGGTGGTGACATTTTGGGGCTCCCTCTTTAAGCAGAAGGTCTATGATGGCGATAGATACAGACACAACATAGACAAGGCGAGAGGCCAGGGTCATTATTGATCTGAGGGGCTTTTCAAACTTTTAATGATACAGGGTTCTTATAAATGGTGGAAAAAACGAAGTTTATAATGACTTCATTAAATTCTATAATCTTTCCTGATTACATTGATATATAGATTATAGGGTTTAAAATGAAAAATGACCAACATATACCAAATTTTAAAGTTATGGTCACATATGTCACCACGCCCCCTTTATTTCTGTTACAGAAACCAGTATTAATTCGAAAACAAGTGTGAACTTTCTGTTTCCAGCGATTATACGTATGATATATTGTGTTTGTTGGTGACAGTGCAGGTTTCTAGTGTCTGTAAATGATTATCTTTGCAAGTATTTACTTTTGTTCTGCTGAAGCAGTTTGTCCACGTGTTAATGAATGTTTGTTGCCCATGTGCTAAATATATTTGTGGAAGTACATATCCCTTAGCGCACAATAAATACGAACTATGTCATGCATCAAGAAACACAATAAAAGGAAATTCCGTGGTAACCAGTTCACAAACAAAGCAAGCCACACTGTTGAAAGTAGCCTATGTATCAGTTCTTCAGGGAAGAAACTCCCACGTGGCAGGCTTCATGGTGTTCAAATTTTAATGATGATGCAGTTTGTAGTGGATTTGTTGTTGATGATGTGAGCATCTTATCTTGTTTGACAAAGGAAGTGGCGAAATGTAAATAATGTGAAGGTGTAGGCTGTCTGGAAATAACTGAACAACAAAGTAGTAGGAATGGTTTAGAGTCAAAATTAGTTGCTCTGTGTAGATCCTGCAATAAATCTAACTCGAAAATGACTTCGAACATTGTGCATAATTAATATGATGTGAATTTGAAGTTAGTGAATGCAATGTGTGCAATAGGAAACGGAAAAAGGCTGCTCAAACGTTTTGTGGTTCGATGGACCTTTGTCCTCCTCCAAGTAGATTCAGCAAGTACATAAAAATACTTTTAGGTGCCTTCACAGCTGTGTCTCAAGCATCTATGAAACGAGCAGTAGAAGAAACTGTAAATATTAGTGGAGCCAGGGACATTGCTGTTGCACTTAATGGGACATGGCAACATCGAGGACTTTGTTTCTTGAATGGTGTTGTAAGCGCTACTTCTCTGACGAATGGAAAAGTTGTTGATGTTGAGTGCTTATCTAAGTACTGCCATGGTAACACTGAAGGAGATATTGAACATCAGTGTTCTAAGAATTATGATGGTTACAGTGGGGGTTCGGAGTGTGATGGAGCTCTAAAAATGTTTCAGACGTCGCTGCCCGTTTATAACGGTAGGTATACGAAGTACCTAGGCGATGGGGACTCTAAAGCTTTCAATAAAATTAATGAGATCAATGTTTATAGCGATACCTTGATAACAAAACTGGAGTGTTGTGGACGTTTGGAAAAGAGGATGGATGCTAGATTGAGGAAGCTACGAAGAGAAATGAAGGGAAAGTTGCTATCTGATGGAAAATCTCTGTCTAGCCAAGGCAGATTGACAGAAAGTGAAATAGACCTTCTTCAGAGTTATTATGGACTGGCCATTAGACAGACTGCACCTCTGAATGATGCTAGAGCAATGAGAAAAGCTGTATGGGCCACATACTTTCATAAGTTGTCCATAGATGACCACCCTGTTCATGGACTTTCCCCTAAAGGATTCTTGGTGTGGTTACCAAAAAGCACAAGAAAGTGGTCAAATATACCTTCATACGCATTCTCTTCCTGAGCCTAGCAAATTTTAGAGACCTGAATGATCCTATTTTGCTTAGTAAATGTCTTAATGAGGGCGCTCAGAATACAAATTAAAGTTTCAACCATTGCATATGGGAAAGATTACGCAAGAATGTTTTTGTTGGACTAAATACATAAAAAGTTGGTTACCAGTCGATATGTTTCAATGATGGAGTGATAGGAAGGTTGGAAGTTTTGATTTAGATCAGTTGCTTGCGTGTGTCAGACAATGGGTGCATGAAGCTGAAAGATTCGCTCTTCAAGTTACCAAAGAATCAAGAAGTGCTAAAAGGAATGCCAAGAGGAAGCTTGAGGATGAAGAAATGCTGCAGGATGGAGACTGTGCTTCAGGAATGTTCTGAGGCACAGCTTAATTGGACTCTTATCTTCATTCGCAATTTCACGAAATTTGTATTTTCAGAATTCACATACAAATATTTCCCAAAGTTTATAAAGCATTTCTCTAATTTTTTTCTGTAACTTGCAATAGTCCATACTTACGTAGTAGTCCTAAGCTTCATAGCAGAATCAACTAAATTATAGAAAAAATAACATTCTTATTAGTAAAAAATTATAAAAATTAAAAAGTAAGATGTGATATTTTTTATCCTTGTAATATTCATAATAGGTCGAATTAAATAGGTCTAGTACCTCAGCCATCATGTCATGCATATCTGGTAAAATTTGGTTTCCTTCAAATGTATAACACTGGATGAAATGGTACCTCAATTTGAGGAAGCATTTTGGGAAAAAATGCATCAATCTCTTTGTAATTTTTTAATAACCCTGAGAAGGTTCAAAAATATTCTGAATACTTCTAATTTGTTTAGAAAGTGTGCTGCATTACCTGATATCAACATAAAAATCTGTAAAACATATACATTATAAACATTGCTTGACAGAAATAAGTGTTGTTTTTTACATACTATTGAGCCAGAAAAATACCCTGTATCCTTAAATTCGAGTGGTTGTCCCATTCAGACGCCACTACATCAATCGATGATCTCAAGGTTGAGCTTTATGATCACTACTATGAGGGTGGAAATGGCAGCAAGGTTAGGGTTGTTTGGAACTGGGTGTTGTGGTGAGACATGTTAAGGAGGCTTTGGAACAAAGGGTACTGGGAGGAATTTTGGAGAGAAGGTCGGTATGGACGTTGAGATTCAGGAACTTTAGTAAGACAGAGTCTTTTCTTGGAAAGATTTGTTGGATGTGGTGGCTTGGTAGATTTTTATTTTATTTTGAAGGTGAGGTATTTGGGTTTAAGGACTCTAGGTCAGGATTGGAGAGGATGAAGGTGTTGATGGTAGGGGAAGAAGTTGGAGGGGGAGGAGTTGTATGTGTATGCTGACTGTCGCCAGGTTCAGTTTGTGGTTTATTAGGTGTAGGAGTGTGAGAAATGTCAGTGTTTTGACGTTTTGTGTGTTTCTTAATAACTGTTGGAGGGAAGGACAGATGTGCAATTTGGGGTTGCAGGATGGTTACCTAGGAGTTATCCTTCAGCACACTTTGCATTGCTCGGTGCAGTGAGGCTAAGGAGGTGATGTATGTGACGTCATCTGTTGCAACTGTTGCTTAGAGGGCTGTGACACATGCCACAGTGGGGGGGGGGGGGGGCAGTGGCTTACGAGTCTTGGCTAAAGGGAAACAGATAGGGGCAGCTGACAACAGAGAGAGATACATGTGTAACTGCTGTGGTGGAACAGGATATTGTGGGTAAGGAGGGATAGATGTAAGGGGGTGGGATAGAGGACATGCTTCATGTGGTGACAGAGGGAGCAGGAGATGGAGAGGTGTACTAGGATGGTACTTGATGATGGAGAGTATTGAACAGTATTGAAGTGGCACTGGGACTATGGTGAAGAGCTGTGGTGAAGTTGTGAGCGATGAGAATCTCTCCGATGTGACAGGGATGGAAGCTGCTATATCAGGCATGATGAGGTGGCTGCGATAAACAGTTGGAGGCGGTAGCACAGAGAAACAGGTGATGAAACCATGGCAAGGCTAATGGAGGCGAAGAGACTAGCTGTGCAGATGCGGGCTGACGATGTCCAGTGGCGAGGGCGACGTCTGGATAAAAAGATGATGAATGGCAGTCATTACGATGATGGGTAGAGAGGACTGCCAGCCAACGCGATGACAGATAGCGAGGACTGGCAGCAAAGGTCACAATGAGGACGATTGGGAACTTTTCCCTATCAGAATTTAAAGTCTGAGAGCAGAGCAGGCAGTTCTTATTCCCAATAGGAAGAGGTTTTCTAAGCCTCCAATGAGTTATGCGTCATAGGATATATATATCTGCAGAGTAGCATAGCCTACTGTGCATGTTTGAATATCAAACCGAGCTCGTCACGTGATTTTTGGGACAATGCTGCTTGTCTGCAATTGGCGGTAATAGCAAAACTTGAATATTACACATATTTGCCTTGTTTTATGTATATTTATGCAGATTTGAGTTTTTGTAATGACTATGGTGTAGTATTGTCATTGACTCAGATGTAAAGAGAAGAATAATTTTCATAGATATATACAACGATTCATACATATATACAACTTTTTGTAAATGTCATATTGACATGAGGCACCTTATATTTTGAAAAAATATCGAGCCAAGTATTATAAAGTCGAATTGTAGAGATAATTTATATGATTATATGATCGTATGTTTACAAGACAAATGCTAGATAAATTTGTAAGTCTGTCTGGGTAAACTGTCAGTCAGTACATACATATTGATGCTGTATTCGTATGCAGATAAAATTTATATATAGCATTCTCATTAATTTCGTCCAATTTATAAATGTTCTCAAACCCTTGTGTGTATCTAATGATTATTGCATGAGACAGTTTCCTGTACAGTGTCATTGTAATATAGTTTATTATAATAGATTCAGCAATTTGAATCAGTGCAATAGAAAATGTAAAAAAATATTGTTGGCTATCACTTCTTTTATTACTCCAAATTTCGCGCATTGATTTTGCATTGTTTAGTTTTTATTATTTTTCTGTGAATATTGTACTGTTTTACTTTTCTGACGAGATGGCCAAAAATGGTATAGATGTTTCACTTGTCTATAAAAAGCGAAGGGTAAATAAAGAAAAATTTAAAATAATAATGGACAAGCAGGTGGTGCGAATCGCTTACCATATTTAGTGTAATAGTTTCGTAGTTCCGAATGAATTGTTTTTTTTGTGAGAC
This sequence comes from Schistocerca americana, assembly GCF_021461395.2. Classification (NCBI taxonomy): domain Eukaryota; kingdom Metazoa; phylum Arthropoda; class Insecta; order Orthoptera; family Acrididae; genus Schistocerca; species Schistocerca americana. Next base: position 949,230,829 of record NC_060121.1, read on the forward strand.
TTAACCGCCATCTATAGTGTTGTTGTGATGTAATTAATTAGAACAGAGGTTCCACAACACGAATAAGTCCAATAGAAAAAGGAAAAGTGTATTGTTGGCTGTCACTTCTTATTCCACTATGCAGAAAAACAAAATTAAAGTGGAGTCTAAGCTATGATACTGTGGCGAAAAAGCACAGTAACATTCCTCTTCACACCTTTAAGCCAACTTCAGTTCGTGGTACCAAATTGTTAAGATGACAATAAAATGAGTGTACAAAGTCGCACGGTATTTCTGAAGTTCATCCATCTGTAGCAGTGAAGTAATAACAGTCAGAATATGCTAAACACTATTCGGGCTAAAACATACTGCCTCAAAATCACCTGACTTTAAGCTTCATAATAAGGAGGGCCATGCCTTTGACAACTACATATTTTAAAATTTCCCTCAATTGTGATCATTTCCCAAAGGCTGTTGTTCAGGCACAGCTTGTCTTGGTGTTACAAACCACATGCAATATCCTCTGTTGCATAGAAATCATATCATCACTCCAAATAAAATTAAAATTAAAGGAATAGACATGATATTAGAGAGAATTCATGCATATTCATGACATCTCCAACCTGTAATGTGCATTGTGGCATGGTCAAGGGTAATTTGACTTTGTTTCCAAGACAACAACAGATCCTTGTTATTGGTGCCAAAATTAATAAATTTGTATGACAGTAAACTCGTATATGTACATATATTTACTCATGTCTCTTCCCATAGCATCAGGAGTCATGGTCACTTGTACATTAACTTTGATAGAGTAGGTAACTACTACTACTACTATACTTTGTAGGAACAACACCAAATTTCATCTATACATTTAAATAGTAGTGGGGTGCAGTAGAAGCAGAATCAAACATGTACCATGAAAATGTTCAGCTAAAAGAACTTGTAGCATAACTCATGGTACTTGTTTCAAAGGAAAGACAATTTCCACCACTGTAGTCCATAAAATGGACAATATACTCATGAGGTACTAAATTGCATCACTAACTAACCACAAGGGAATAACCCGTCACTAAAGGATTATGAGCTCATGAGGAGTGGTTATGAACAACCCAGTTATTCAGGAAGAGTGAGTTGTGTCACCTGTACATTACTTTCTTCAACCTCCCCGTATAACTAGTCATGGGTTTTATAAACAGATTTATTTAAACTTTGATACAACCTGTCATATCTCACACTTATTTCATAGACTTCGCAGTCTCATCCTAGTAGCTTCCATCTAACTCTAAAACCAACAATTATTCCCCTCACAAGTTTTTTACTACATTATTCACATAGAAAATATTGTAACTCTTGGCTTACTTAGTCTGGCTTAGTTCAAGGGAGATGAACTCTCAGCACTTGTCTGTAGCACACTTGAAATTCACCAGAAACATGCAACTAAATAACACATAAAATAACAATTAATGCAAAATCGATAATAAGGAAAAATAGAAACGTAGGGGTTCAGCAACCTCTTAAAGCAACACAGTGAAATATGTAAGCATGACATGCAAGGCGTAATAACAGGAGCAATGGTGCGAACTGTAAAGTCATCATTAAGCAGTTATAACACTCATAATATCTCCTTCTCACCAAATCATAATTATCCTTTATTTCTTGCTACAGCAGTGCCACTCTTGTTTGAAGATGGTAAAATTGTGTATGCATTTACATCATGTAGAATTCGTTCATAAACAATGTTACCTCTCACAAATTAATGCTGAAAAACTTTACCTTATACTTTTCGTTTCTCTAATGTTTCCAAGCCTCTTTGCATTACACAAATGAAGAAGAGAGTGATAAACAGTCACGCTTTAAATATGTAAATCAGTATCCTGTTTTTCAAGGAGAATACTTCAGTCGCGTTTCTCATCAACTAATAGAACCTGTGTGGAGTCATAGCTCTTTGATGCACGAAAAAATTGGCCAGGTGCGAGTAGGACTTGCGTTGCGAAGGTTGTATACGAACCTAATTATGTATATAGACAGTTCTTCCATCCCAGGAGTCGAGGATCTCGACGATTTTTGCCTGTTACCGACATTGATATTGATCCTAGAAATTCCAAGACTTTCGAGAATGTTTTAAATTTCAGTTTGAAGTTAGCTAACAAACAACGAAAGAAATACTTTTTTCGTGTGATATAATTACAAATTAACACTTTTCGAATTTTGTCCCATGTGTGTGCTTTCAAACCTTTTTTCTTGCCAAATTTCATGATTCTAGCCCAATGGGAAGTACCCAATAGATTTTGATGAGTGAGTTTGCAAGTATCATAATATGTGACGTAAATGGCGTTACCTTTTGACTCTATTGACTTAGAAGCTTACATTTATCACAATGTCAATGGACCACACACTTTGGTGTGTGACATAAATTTCAACATGATATGTCTACCCATTCCTGAGAACAAAATGATTTTTAACAGATGGATAGACATACAGACAGATAGACCAACAACAAAGTGATCCTATAAGTGTCCCGTTTTTTACTGACTAATGTATGGAATCCTAAGAATTATGTAGGGAGCACATAGTGCTCATGTGAGAGCGAACTAGATGGTTGTAAAGCAATTAACTGGTAGATCGCAGGAATTCTTTTTGTTCCATGATTACCAGTTTCGACGAACTAAAGCCACCATCATTGGATCTTAGGACAGTTATTAATATCACCACTGTTTGCCTTGATGTTGTAACCTGTATGTGTCCTAAGATCTGATGATGGTGGCTTTAGTTTCACCAAAACTGGTAATCATGGAATAAAAAGAATTCCTGTGATCTTGGCTACCAGTTTATTGTTTTACCTAAAAATTATGTCCCACATTTCCTCATACTCTCATTTTCTTCTGATTTACCTGTAGTAACCCTACATTCCCAAAGCATTGATCCAATGGTCTCAAGGTTCAGTGTCAGTCTATGGGTAATGAACTTACTTCCATTGTTCAGGGTTTCATGTATAATAATTCTGTTAATTTCAGGCAAAGGCTTGAAAAGTGTAAGTCATTCCCCATTATAGTATTGGGTAAGGATTATAGTTATTCTAGTTGTTCCCAGGGACCAAATAATTGAGTGGAAAGTCATTCTCTTGTGACTGTATCTACTAAGATTTGCAGACTTGTAATAAAAGCTTACCTAGAGGTAGTAGTAGTAGTATGAAATGAAATGGCGTGTGACGAGGGCCTCCCGTCGGATAGACCGCTCGCCTGGTGCAAGTCTTTAGATTTGACGTCACTTCGGCGACTTGCGCGTCGATGGGGATGAAATGATGATGATTACAACAACACAACACCCAGTCCCTGAGCGGAGAAAATCTCCGACCCAGCCGGGAATCGAACCCGGGCCCTCAGGATTGACAGTCTGTCGCGCTGACCACTCAGCTACCAGGGGCGGACGTAGTAGTAGTAGTAGTAGTAATAGTAGTAGTAGTAGTGGCTTTGTTCATCTGTAGATCTCTTTTTACCAGGATATAGGACATGTCAAAGTATTTGCAAATTTAGATCAATTTAGAATAAGCTAATTTGTATATACATTCATTTACAGACTTATAGTTAGAGACAATCATTAGATTTACTCCTGGTATACAATACTTTTTTTTACAAATAACTTATTAAATAATGTAATGCCACACTGTTCACTCATATCTCACAATTAGTCACTGCACACTATACACACATTGTTTCCTAGCACTTCACTCACAACATACACAAACACACACACTAGTGATCTCTGGGCCATTTTCTGTACCATAGTTTCCCATTTGCTATCCTGAAAAACTGTCAGCATCCCTGTGTAATGAGTGAGATGTTGAGCTCAGAAAGAGGAAGAGGTGTTAGTACTGTGGTATGAATAGCTTGGGGGTAAGTGTTTCTAGAAAGGAAAAAAACATAATGTGAAGGTGTTATGTGGAATATTGGGTGTTTTATAATCATTATTATTATTTATATGTATAACATTTTTTATCAAACCCCTACTCTGTTTTGTCTTAGTAATCCTTCAATGTATAAAATGTATTGCATCACATGCACTTTTTAGCTGATTTTTAAATAAGTGTAATTTTGCAACTTGTTACACAGTCTATAAAGGTGCCATCTACATTTAAATTAACAGTGTAACTTTTCCTCTTCAAACAGAAATTCATGGCTTTAGTTTTCTTTCTTTTCAATGTCACTTTATTGCTTATTGACTAATCGTAAACTTGCTTGACAGTGTCATTTGCTTTCTCTGCAAGGAGTTCTCTTGTTTTTCAGTGACTATAATATTGCTGTCATCAGCGAAGAGAATTTTTTCAGCATGAGTAACACTGGTGGGAAAGTCATTGATGTATATCAGGAATAGTATTGGTCTAATATGATACCTTGTGGAACCACTATATTGATGTAATATGGTTCTGATACGTGTTTTACTAAATGTTTGCATCTATTTGAAATATGTGTTATCCCTACTCTTTATACCCTATCAGGTAATAAATGATCCACAACACTTAGCAAACTACGTAAATGAGCATTTTTCAAGTATTGCAGAGACGTTACTTGCAAAAATTCCCCAAAACAAATATAACACCTGTAAATAATGTTGCACTAAATACAATCATGTTACTTCCAACGACAGAGAATGAAGTCAATAAAACAGTTCAAAAACTAAAAAATAAAATGTCAGTATGCTTAGATGAGGTACCAATGTGTGTACTGAAACAATGCATAAGGACTATACAAGGCCCCTTAACAAATATAATAAATTAATTCTTCAGATCAGGGACATTTGACTCGTTCCACATCATTACGAAATATCGTATTCAAGATCCATGGAACCAGTATTAATCTAATCTAATTTAATCTGATCCCCCTCCTTCAGCAGTATGTTATTCTGCGTTTGTTTGCCTCTACCCGTTTCCTTTTTTATAACATCCCAGACTGCTTTGCTTTTGTTCTCTGCATCATATATTATTTTGTCATTAAATGACTTTTTTGCAGCAATCAGCGCCTTCCTATAGATCTTTTCGTATCTATGATAGAAATTTAAGAATTCTGGTCCATTGCAAATCCTTTTCATGGAACTGAAGTGTTTAAGTGTTTGGGAGGACTTCTTAATACCTGCTGTTATCCATCTGTTTTTGTGAGATGTTGATACAGACATGCATAACTTTGGAAATGCCTTTTTAAAGCTCAATTTAAACGATGTGCAGAATTTAGAGAATTTCTTATTCACATTGGTTTCTTTATACACTTCATCTCAGCTTTGTTTTGCTAGTTCTTTTGAAAAATATTTTATTTTGATTTCTGATAGATGTCGTTTGTAGGTTTGTAAGTTAGGGAATGATTCGATACCTGAATATACTGTTGTTATTTGACAGAGATGGTCTGATAGTCCGAGATCTTTCACAGCTACATCACATTTTTCCCTGTCCATATTTATGGCCACATGGCCAATTAGTGATGCAGTCATTCTAGTTACCTTGTTGGACTATTGACCATTAGGGACATGCCAAAATTTGAGGGATATTTATGAAGGTGCTGCTGGATTCATTTATGAAATTAGTGTTGATGTTAATGTCCCCACACAGAATGTGCTGACATTTGTACTTGAGACTTTATCTAGAACTTCTGTTTATTTATTCAAAAAAGTGTCCATACTACCACTAGGAGATCTATACACATACAAAATGATTAATTTCTTGGTGATATGAAGCCCTGTTAATTCAATAGCTGATATTTCAAAGTCTTTGTCTTCACTTACTGTACTGAGGTCATGCCTTGATTGGAACTGTGTTCCTTTTCTGATACAAATGGATGATCCTCCACCTCCTGAAGCAGCTCTGCAGTAAGAATTCTCCCTTTCATACAATGATAATACTGCATGTTTGATTTCTGTGTCTCTGCACCAGTGCTCAGTAACACAAACTACTGTGCAGTTCAAAGATTAGAGTTCAACTTCTGTCTGTGAAATGCCCATGTTACTCTTTCCAATGGCTTGTTTTTCTTTGTGATATCTGGTATGTCTGATATTTGAAGTGTAAATACTGTCTTGTGAATGATTGTTTCAGTAATTTTTTAAACTGCTGAAGATACTCTTTAGGTAGGGGAACCTGTTGTTCGGATTTATCCCTAAAAAAAGCTACTTTTCCTACCCATGACAACAGGTTTTTGACCATGTATGGCCCGAGATCCACCCCCTATACTTTCATGAATCAGCTGTACCAATCTTCCATTCCCAATTCCGTTTATGTCTAGGCCATGCCTAGTGAAACCCCATCTGTTGTAGTCCCAATGGGCACCAGAGAAACATAGCAAAGTTGGTTGTGCTCAGAGCCATCCCTAACCCCACACTGATTAGCCTCACAGCTCCATCAAGATGGGGTCGATCATGATGCTGGAACAGCTCAACAAAGTGTACATTGGTGCCATGAGTTGGAGAAGCTATCTTGTCCAGGTCACCACCTATGTCATATGCCCCATTCCTGTACAAACTGTTTCCCACCCCATCCTCTATCACTACATGCTTCTCTTTTGTCAAACCCTTAAATAAAACCGAGCGAGGTGGCGCAGTGGTTGGCACACTGGACTCGCATTTGGGAGGACGATGGTTCAATCCCGCGTCCGGCCATCCTGATTTAAGTTTTCCATGATTTCCCTAAATAGCTCCAGGCAAATGCCAGGATGGTTCCTTTCAAAGGGCATGGCCGATTTCCTTCCCTGTCCTTCCCCAACCTGATGAGATCAATGACCTCAATGTCTGGTCTCTTCCCCCAAACCAGCCAGCCAGCCTTAAATAAAGACCTGCATTTGGCTTGGTGGCCTGGTACGCTGCCCCTAAACTTTCCTGTAACTGTGGGCCTACACCTCGCCCATGGCTACTACCTAGCAGCAGCACTTTCTTTTTCCTAACACTTTGTACATTCCTAGGCTTCTTGGCTTCGGTTGAAGTGTGCTGCACATTTCCTGTTCCTCTTTCTACCTGAGGCTCATCTCCACTGAACTCTGGCAGTGGTAGATACCTGTTTTTGGTGTTGATGATAAAACTGTCACATCTCGTTCTCTTTCTTCCTATCCTCCTACCAGCTGCCAGTTCTTAACCACCCTCCTCTCCCCTATCTCCCTTTATCCTTATCGGTTCCTTTCTTGCTTCCTCCAACTGTGCATGAAGGGCACAGATTTTCCTTTCCCATTCCCCAATCAATCGTTCCTACTGCATACTCTGCAGTTCCAGGAGAGAGCCTCTTCTGTTCTCCCAATATTCTCCCCACCGCAACCTCCCCCACCCAGTGAAAACATTTCCTACAAGATTGGCAACAAATCCTTCTACTCATTGACCTATAACAGCTCCCACATTTCTCATTCACTGTCAGTTTAGAAAGAATAGTTAAGTTTAAATTTGTCAAGGACGCAAGATTGGCTGTATGTAAACGAAAAACGATACAAATGTCTTACGTGCGGTGGTTGCTGCTTTTGCACTGATTTAGAGATACAATGACAGGAGAATAAATTTGTAATTAATTTGCGTTTAGAGAATTTACGTTATCAAGCGTGTTTGGTCAGGTTTTTAAACGATTATAACTCGGAAAATTTAGGCCTAGATCGCGTCTAACTAGTAAACAATACAAAATTTATGAGCAAACGGATGGCGTGGCTATGGGAAGCCCCTAAGTCCCGTAATTGCAAACTTCTTTATGGAGAAATTCGAAGAACAGGCCTTAGATACTGCCAGCAAAGAACCAAATGTATGGTTCCGATACGTGGATGACACGTTTGTGCTGTGGAGACATGGTAGGGAGGAACTAAGCCGGTTCCACGAACATCTGAACAGTATAAACTCGAGAATTCAGTTTACAATGGAGGAGGAGGTAGACGGCAAATTACATTTCCTCGATGTGCTTGTTTTTAGAAACGAAAATGGTAGTTTGGGCCACACAGCGTACCGCAAACCCACGCACACGGACCGTTATTTGCACCGGGATTCGAACCACCACCCACAACAGAAGCGGGGTGTTATCAAGACGTTAGCGGACAGAGCTAGAAATATTTGTGAACCTGAGTTGCTCGACGCTGAGATGGAACATCTCCACAATGCACTAACGAAGAACGGATATTCGTCCGCCGAAATAAACCGTGCGTTGAGGCAGCCATGCAGAAATCATACTGACGTACAGGCTACTGCAAAATCTAAGGTTTTCCTGCCGTTTGTTAAAAATGTAACGGAAAGAATAGGGAGGATCTTGACGAAGCGGAATATTACCGTAATTTACAAGCCCACCAGGAAGATACAGGAATACCTTAAGCCTGCTAAAGACGCTCGCAAACCATTGGAAATAGCTGGAGTGTATAGGATCCCATGAAGGTGTGGTGATGTTTATGTGGGTACCACCAAAAGAACTGTTTCTAAACGTTTGGAAGAGCACAAGGGAAATTGTAGAAGAGGAGAAACGGAACGATCAGCTGTTGCGGAGAATGCTTTCCAGCCAGGGAACCACAATATTCGTTTCGAGGAGACGCAAGTACTAGCGGCCACAAGCGGATATTACGAAAGGCTCTACCGGGAGGCAATCGAAATCGCTAAACACCCAAATAATTTCAACCGAAAGGAGGAGGGCGTGAAATTAAACGGTATATGGATGCTGGTGTTAAAGAAGATGTGTACCACCCGTCCACTTCTGGGTGATGGCAACGGCGATCGACGGCGACGGACAGCGGCCAATTGCACTGACGTTTTCAAAACACGGGACGTCACGCTGCGGCGTGGGAGCGCGCGGACACGGAATTTAGCGGCAGTCAGTAGCGAGCCAGTGGGTGTGTTGGACCTCCATCGAGCTACGGACCCCCTTGAAGATGTCTCCCACAGTCGGAGACGAAACGTTGGGAATCACCACAGAATTCATCAACCGACCACGGCATAACAGCCCGGGTAATTATAATGGACATAATACAAAATGTGTTAGTTAAATACGTATTTGAAACGCTTCATTACACTTTTATTGCGACAATAGACACTGATGAAACTAGCAGCTGTCTTTTTTAAACGAAATTTCCACTATCAAGGAAACTTCAATAGAATTTTTTATGCTTATGTCACGCAACATTTCAGGTTATGTCGCGATTATCGGGACTTCAGATAAAACGAAGTTTTTTCAAGAACAAGCTCTTCTGAGACGCTAATATTCAGTTGAGTGACAAGAACAGACACTACAGCAAGTACACAAAACAAATAAAATTTAAATTTGACACTATTTCCTCTTAAATAAGTTCTTTAAATGGACGAAGAAAATACCTGTGGACTCACTCGGTGGATATCTTGCACCAGTACTGTTCAGCATCTTTCTTGTAAAATAATTAATCAATTATGAGGCTACCGAGTTGAGACATAGTGTGTACTTTATCAGTGTAAAAAAATGTTCCACATAGCGTAGCTCAGGTCAGCTCAACTGCTAGCGTCACATCAAGCGGTCTGTGGCCATGTACCAAAGAGGAAAACTACTTTCAATTAAAAAGGCAAAAAGGAGGCAAAACTCAACTATCATTACCAGAAACCGCATTCAGTCATGTTACCAAGTGGATATCAATTAACAATATCTACAAGCACAATTGTGCATAAAGGATTGTAACATGAATAACACTGGCCAATGATGGCACAAGTTTTTTGTTGAAAATACCTTGTTCTTATGTTTTTAGAATGGGAAATCAAAATATGATACTCAAAAAACTGATCATCCACCATTTCTTCACATTTTATAGTTAAATTTATTAAATTAAGCGATTTTTTTAAAGTATTTAAAAGTTTTTATATGGTTACAATAATTTGAAGATGAGGTGTAATGAATGTAGATGATGTTGGTAGCACTGCTGAAAAATATTTGCTGGCAAAAAAGGTCGATTCTATTTTTGTGTTAACAGATGGTGTTTGTTTACTATCATTCTAATGTCACTTTCCCATTTCCTGTACATGTACTCAGTACAATGTCTAATCGTGGTTGTAAAACCCCTGCTGACAGTTTTTGTTGTGTTTTTGGTGAATTTGTGAGTAAAATACACCAAAGAAACATTACAGACTTCGTGAAAAAGATTTATCTATGATACTTTGAATCTAAACTTGGTGATCAAGACAAATCTTGGGCTCAGGAAAAGGTATGTTATGTATGTGTCGAAGATCTGAGAAAATGGTCCAAAAAGGAGGAAAAAAGCCTTTAGATTTGCTGTTCCTATGATATGGAGGGAGCCAAGAAATCATTCCTGTGATTGCTACTTTTGCACTGTTGATATTCCTGGTCATAATTAGGAAAAGAAGAAAGTAATAAGCTACCCTAACCTTCTGTCCACCATCTGACCAGTAGGGCGTGGTGTAGATTTGCTGTTCCTGAACCACCAGATGATTTAAATTCTATTCCTACAGAAGTATTTTCTGATGTACAATTTGATTTAGATGAAACAGATGATGACGAATTCCATTGTTATGCAGAAAATCTAGAGCCCAAATTGTATACTGAGACCGAGCTTAACGATTTGGTTAGAGATCTAGGCTTAACGAAAGAAAAAGCTGAATTTCTTGTCTCTAGATTAAAACAAAAGAACTTATTGGCAGTTGGAACCAGCATATACATGTATAGAAAGAGAGAGAGTAGCAATTTTCCAAGTTTTTTCAACAATAATGTGATTTAGTGTCCTGCTCAGACATTCCTGTTCTGATAAATGAGTTTGGTATTGAATACAAAAAGAGAGACTGGAGGCTGTTTATTGATTTATCCAAAACTAGCCTAAAACATTAATGCTGGGGAAGATTGAAGGAACTAGAAGAAGAGGACGTCAGAGGATGAGATGGATTGATGGCATCACAGAAGCAATGTGTTCCAACCTGGAAGGTCTACGGGAGAAAGTGCAAGACAGGAAAAAGTGGCGTGATTTGGTTCATGGGGTCACAAAGAGTCTGAACCGACTAAACAAATAGAGAGAGAGAGAGCTTAAAGGCTGTTTTATTATAAACAATGGTAACATGTATGCATCTATACTTGTTGGACATTCTGTACATATGAAAGAAAGCTATGAAAACCTAGGAACAGTGATAAATAAAATGGGCTATTCTGCTCATGGTTGGATGATATACGGCGATCTAAGAGGAACATGCATACTCCTTGGTCAGCAAGGTGGCTTTACCAAATTTCCATGCTCCTTGTGTGAATGAGACAGTAGGGCTTGGGATCAACACTGGTGAGGAAGAACTGGGCTGTGAGGGAGTCTTTAAAAGCTGGCGAGAAGAACATTCTGCAAAAAAACCTTGTAGATCCAAAAAACGTACTCCTACCACCTCTACATATAAAGTTAGCCCAAATGAAACAGTTCGTAAAGGCTTTCCCTAAAGATGGACCACGTTTTAAGTATCTCTGCCAAAAGTTTCCGCACCTTTCAGAAGCTAAACTAAAAGAAGGCGTCTTTGTCGGACCTGAGATTAGAAAATTGATGTCTGATGTTAACTTTGAATCCACAATGACATTAAATGAGTTAGAAGAATGGGTATCATTCAAGCAAGTCGCTACAAAGTTCTTAGGACCCAGAATATGTTTCTATTATAGCTACAATGTTAAAGAAGTTTAAAACTTTAGGATATATAATGAGACTGAAAGTTCACTTTTTGAACAGTCATTTTGATTACTTTCCAGACAATACAAGAGATGTTAGTGGGGAGCAAGGAGAGCGTTTTCACCAGGACATTGAAGTGATGGAAAAACGCTACTAAAGCACCTGGAACAGTTACACGATGGGGGCTACTGTTGGTCACTTCATCGAGAAGTTCAGCAAGCAACCCATCGTAGAAAAAGCTACACAAGAAGATTCAATGAAAAAAGAGAAAGAAAATACAAGCCAACTCCAGCTGACAAGTGCCTCTATATACACATATCATTGTTTTAAGTAGCTTACTGTAAATACAAACCATGCTTATGTTGTAACAAAGTGTTTCATGAATTTCCCCATTTAATGCATAGCATAGGATATTTGTACTATACAATAAAAAGCATATTGCTCGAAAACTATAGGTGATACAAAAAAACTATGGCTAGAATTGGATTCAGCTCATAAAAATCTATAATGATCAGCTATCAAAGAAAAAAAAGTTGTTAAAATTTTTTTCGAAGGTCTGTATAATCAATAGATTTAAATGAGTGAAGATTAACAGTAACTGTAACGATGAGTACAAGTACTGTGTTCTTGTATGCTCAGTGGCTAGGGAAATGACAGCAAGGGACAGGAAACGACACCAGGTGCACTCAGTATGTATGCCAGGTGGCCTCATTCAACATGTAGAGGAGGCTATTGCACCAGCCATTGAGGGAACAGAGTGCAACCAACTGCAGATTGTGGCTCACATTGGAACATATGATGCCTGTTGGGTGGGCTCCAAGTTCATTCTTGGATCATTCCAGCTACTGGCAGAGAAGGTTAGAAGACCAGCCTTCCACACAGAGTTTCAACAAAACTCACAATTTGAACCATTGTCCCCAGAATTGATCATGGCCCTTTGATTCTGAGTCGAGTGGAAGAACTGAAGCAGAGACCTTGAAAGTTCTGTGAAAAGTTAGACAGCGACTTCCTGGCCTTGCGCCATAGGGTTGAGAACTGTAGGGTCCTCCTAAATACGTCAGGTGAGCACTATATATCAAAGGTTGCTGCTAGTCAGGTAGCTGACTGTGTGTGGGGTGCACACAAAGGTTTTTTAGATTAGGCGACTCTCTATCCAATCCAGATAACGATAGCTGTAGAAAACGAAGAAGTATCAGTGTAAGATCGAAAGAAATGCCTCGCAACGGTGAGAGTATTACAATCCTAATGGTTAACGGTCGAAGCATTCGCAACAAACTGCCAGAGTTTGAAGCGTTCATGAAAAGTAGTGAAGTTCACATAATACTAGTACAGAAATCTGGTTGTAACCTGAAATTAACAGCAGTGAGATTTTTTGGGAAAATTGAAGTGCATTTAAAAAAGATGGGCAAATGGGAAGCAGATGTGGTGTATTTGTTGCAGCAGACAAAAAACTCAAATCCACTGAGATAGAAATTGAAGCTGCATGTGAGATTGTTTGGGCAGACTCAGTATCAGGGGTGGGCATAAAATGATAATTGGATCCTTCTATCAGACTCATCTTGTGGTGTAACCAAAAATTTGACAGAAAACCTCAGTTCCCTAGTATATAAATTCCTCAAACACATCATAAGAGGAGACTTTAATCGTCCAACAATTAATTGGGAAAATTACAGTTTTGTTAGTGGTGGGCATGATAAGACATCTTGTGAAACTTTACTAACAAGGGGAGGCCGCCAATTGTGAAATTCAGATTCGATTCATACTGCGCATAATAATAGCTCATGGCCAGAGGTGTAATGTGGCAAAGCACCAAGATGCACTTCTCAGCCGTTGTCGAGAAAATCGACAGTTAAAAGAAACCGTTGCGGTGAAATACTCTCTACGATTAATAACTTTCCACAGCTCCATGGCGCAGTGGTAAGCGCTTGGGTTTGTAATCCGAAAGTCGCCGGATCGAATCTCGCACTATGCAACTTTTTTTTTTTTAGTATTTGTTTCTTGCAATTCAAATGTGTATGTATATATAATCAGTTGCAACAATTATGCATATAATAAGTTGTTGAAAGTTGTTTGTCGTGGAAAAACTGGCGTCTTCGAACATCATTATGTTTTCCGTAAACAAAGTTGTATTTCACAAATGTTATTAATTGTCTTCATAATGTTAACCACGTATAGTTAACGGAAGACGTAGAAACGATATTCCGAAACGAATACGTATAGCGTAAGTCAAACATTAGAATTAGAATAGAGGCCCCACTAACACAAATTCGCTATGGCAGGTATGAAATATAAACTCCGTTACTCGCTCGTTACACTTGAAAGACAGATGTTGAATGGGCCGAAACGAGCCGCCGCATAACAGCGTAGTTGCGTGCTAACTTCGAGAGAAGGTAGATGCGGTCCCTAGCGCAACTTATAACATTGTCGAAAATCAGCGCGGGCGTGAGAGCTTTGGTACACCATGTTAAACAAACGGAAAAATGGAGGCGGTAATATTGGAGAGCGATCCGCCTTCACCAACATGCATAAGAAATTCATTAATAGTTTATATATATATATATGAATTACAAAAAAACTAATAATAAAAAAAATTACTCGGCGCGAGATTCGATCTGGCGATCTCCGGATTACGAACCCGAGCGCTTACTGCTGCGCCACGACGCTGTGGAAAATTGTTAATCGTAGAGAGTATTTCACCGCAACGGTTTGTTTTAACTGTGGATTTTCTCGACAACGGCTGAGAAGTGCATCTTGGTGCTTTGCCACATTACTCCTCTGGCCATGAGCTTTTATTATGCGCAGTATGAATCGAATCTGAATTTCACAATTGGCGGCCTCCCCTTGTAAGTGTCTTCTCTGAAAACCACGTAAAAAATAGTTAGGAATCCTACTCATGATGGAAATATATTGGATCTAGTGGCAACAAATAGACCTGATCTTTTGAGGTTGTACACATCGAAACTGGTATCAGTGACCATGATGCAGTTGTGGCAACAACGATTACCAAAGTGCAAGGGACAAATAAGACGAGAAGTAATGTAATGTCATATCTCAGTGAGGAAGATGAAAGTTTCAGCACAGGTCAGGAGCATGTAGAGGAACTCTGGCTCAAGTTTAAAAGAATCATTGACCATGCAATGGATAGATATGTACCCAGTAGAACAGTTCATAATGGGAGGGAACCTCCATGGTATGCAGTCACTGTGAAGAAACTTCTAAAGAAACAGAGATTACTGCATAATAGGTGTAAAACAAAGCAGAGAGCTATAGATACAGAGATGCTGAATGAAAAATGTCTGGCTGTCAAGAGAGCAAATCCTGATGCCTTCAATGACTAGTTTCGCAGAATATTGTGAAACGATATTCTGCAAAATCCAAAGAAATTCTGGTCTCATGTAAAGGCTGTCAATGGCACCAATGTTGGTGTCCAGTCCCTAGCGAATGAGACAGGAACTGAAATTAACGGGAGCAACGCAAAAGCTGAAATGCTTAATTCCGGTTTCAAATGTTCCTTTACAAAGGAAAACCCAAGATACTTGCCCAAAGTTAGTCCTCGTACCACTGAAGAATGAATGAAGTACGTATTAGTGTCAGTGGTGCTCAGAAACAGCTGATATGGTTAAAACTGAACAAAGCTCCAGGCCCTAATGAAATCCCTGTCACATTCTACACCAAATTTGCAGATCTAGCCCCTCTTGTCACTATAATCGATCGTAAATACCTCGAACAAAAAACTGTCCCCAGTTCCTGGAAAAAGGCACAGGTTACACCTATCTACAAGAAGGGTATTAAAGGCGATCGACAAAACTACCGTCCAATATCCTTGACATAGATTTGTTGTAGAATCTTAGAACACATTCTGAGCTCAAACTTATTAGGGTATCTTTAATAAAACGACCTCCTCCATGCCAGCCAGCATGGATTTCGAAAACATCGATCATGTGAAACCCAACTCGTAGTTTTCACATACGACATACTGAAAGCTTTGGATCAAGGCAACCAAGCAGCTGCAGTGCTTCTTGATTTCCATAAAGCATTTGATTCAGTACCACACTTACACTTATTGTCAAAAGTACGATCATATGGGGATTCAAGTGAAATTTGTGAATGGATTGGGGACTTTTTGGTAGGGAACAACAGCATGTTACCTTCCATGGAGAGTCATTGTCAGATGTAGAAGTAACTTCTACTGTGTCCCAGGCAAGTGTGTTGAGACCCTTGCTGTTCATGTTGTATATTAATGACCTTGCAGACAATATTAATAGTAAAATCTGGCCTTTTGCATACTATTCAGTTACCTGTGATCTGGAAGAATCTGATGAATATTCAATCAGATCTTGTCAAGATTTCAACATGGTGCAGAGATTGTCTACTTGCTCTAAATGTTCGGTACCTGGGTGTAACACTTTGTAGGGATATGAAATGGAATGATCACATAAGCTGAGTCATGGGTAAAGCAGGTGGTAGACTTCGATTTATTGGTGGAATACTGGGGAAATCAGTCTACAAAAGAGATTGTTCACTAATCACTCATGTAACCCACCCTAGAATATTGCTCAAGTGTGTGGGGACCCACATCAGGTAGGACTTGTAATCTCCCCACGGAAAATTACCCTCTACCACGCAATAATTAATAATGGTCAATCAAATCATCCACATTTATTCACTTTTGAAAAGTATCTGATCGGATTTTCTAGTAATATATGCGCCGACAGCTCGTCGACGCCAAGGTATTTTTCTAGTACGTTTATTCTTTGGAATAACAGAGATACATATATGTATTCTCCATGGTTATTATAGACGGATAACTAGGACAGCTTCGGAAGTATCTGTTGGAAGATTGTCGGGTTGCTAAAAGAGACATATTTGCTCTTCTTCTTGCTAAAGCGAGCTATTAACGTTTGTGCCACTAGCGGGTTATTTGAAGAGAGAGAAAAACTGTAAATGCAAATTAAGTAAGACTTGGAATCAACAGAAAACGGAACATGTAATGGAGATGGATTGAATATACAATTTTCCTCAGAAATAAGGTTTGTGACCCTTTTATTCTAGAGTGAATGACGAATGAGTTCTCTGTCTGAACCATTGATGATTGTCTTGGCCCTGTAATTAGTGGGGAAGTTTCAGTTGTGACGAAGAGAGCCTGCAGTCACCGAGATTTTATAAAATCGTCCAAAAAGGCTTCGGACACATCTGAAATTCTAAATCTGTCGTAAAATGAACAAATTGTTCAAACGATCGATTTTCCCAACTGAATGCAGCGCTTAGCAATAGTAATAGATATAAAGATCTTTTACAGCAAGCCAGCCGCTGAATATTAAGACGAAGGGCTCCACCAGAGATTCTATTGGGCTGAGTTCACGTAATAAAATATTATATTTAAAACTGTATATAGATAAAGGACAGAGAGAGAGAGAGAGAGAGAGAGAGAGAGAGAGAGAGAGCGAATGAAATTAGAGAAAATACGCAGAATCCTCCATTAGTATAATTGTTTGCCTGTCTTATCACGGATCAGCCTAAAGATAAAACAGGAGGCCCTTACTTTACTATACAGGTTTATGTGTGAGAGACATTACACCAAGTTAGCGGCAAGCTGCATTCACATACTTTCATCATTTACAGTATAATCCATTATAGACTGACGGGAGTTATTGAACTTATACAGAGAAGGGCAGCACGAATGGTCACAGTTTGATTAATCCAATGAAGAGTGTCACAGAAATAGTTTCACAGAAATACTAAAGGAACTGCAATGGCAGACTCTCGAAGACAGACATAAACTATCCTGAGAAAGTCTATTAACGAAGTTTCGAGAACTGGCTTTAAAAGAGTACTCCAGGGATCTACTAAAACCCCTACATATGGCTCACACAGGGATCATGAGGATAAGATAAGAATAATCACTGCACACACTGAGGTATTCAAACAATCTTTCTTCCCATACTCCATATGTGAGTGGAACAAGAAGAAACCCTAATAACTGGTGCAATGGGAAGTACCCTCTACCATGCACCTCATGATGGTTTGTAGAGTACAGATGTAGATGTATATGTAATGGATTTTTATCTGTAATGGAACTTTAAAATTTATTATACTTGAGTCAGAGTTCTGGGCAGCTTAACTTAAGAATGATGAATAAATCTTCGATTTTCAAGTTAGTAAGCAAAACGAACATTACGAAAGGGATACCTGATGACGAATATTGTAGCGAGTTCTGAATGAATTGCAAAGGTGAACACTGTTCAGATGCGACAGAGAACTTCGAATGAATAATTTAGTATTTCTCCGCATGTAACAGGCCGGGCGCAAAGATGCGGTTCCTTACTAACATATGAATGCATGCTAATTGATCCTGCTTTGAGAATTGTCACTCACTTGTGTTCCCACTGAAATTGACACAAGTGTCGTTGTTACTATGAGAATAGAGGGAACCTACTACCCATAGTCTTCACAGTCATTGATTGACTGAAACTGAAATTAATTTCAGCAGTATTCTCCTCGCAATGGTGCAAGAGGCGTTGTTCTGCGAAACAGATATGAGGACGAATTATTAATGTTAAGTATTCAGTTTTCTGAGTTTGGTTCACCACCCTTTGATGCCAGTAAATGCCTTCACATATCATCAGAGGTTCTTTGTGTTTTGAAAAATTATTCAACAATATTCAGCTATGGTAGTCACTGAGGCTTCACGCACTGTGCTCCTTATGGCCAAATGTTTTTCGATCAACATCTTTCTGTCTATAGCCCTACACTTTGTTTTATACATGTTATGCGATAGTTTGTTGTTTTAGAAAATTTTTTGCTGCACCTGTGTACCAAGTAGCGTCGCATCCATCATGTTCTATTATGCTAGGTACATATCTGTCCAGTACATGGTCAACTATTCTTTTAAACTTGAGTCATAGTTCGTCACATGCTCCTGTCCTGAGCTGAAAGTTTTAAGATCCTCATTGAGAGATCACACTACTGTTTCTTTATCCAATTTTATGAAGATATAAATCTACTTATTTTAGTAACGTTGCGTACCTTTGTAATGGTTGTTGCTACAACAGCCTCATGGTCACTGATACCAATTTCGATGTGAACATCATCAAAGGGGTCAGATCTATTTCTTATCATTAGATCTAATATAGTTCCATCATGAGTGGCTTAGGAACTATCTGTTCTCGGTAAGTTTCAGATAAGGCATATTCATTGATCGTCTTGTCACACTAAACACTAACAAACTGGTACTATACCAAATTACTGTTGGGTGGCTGAAGTCTCCTCCAGTGAGTACAGTGTGACTGGGAAACTTACATATTGGGAATCTGACGTTTGCTCTTAAGTTTTCAGTTATCCCAGGAGGTGAGTCTGTTGGTCAATGTCAATGGAAGGATCCAATTACATTTTTATGCTCACCACTGACACAGAGTCTTGCCCAGACAATCTCACATCTAGCTTGAGTTTCATTCCCAGTGTATTTGAATTTCTTTTCTGATGTGACAAATGCACCACCTCCATTTTGCATTAGGCTTTCCTTTCGATATACGTTTAAATTTTCTCAAAAAAGCCTAGTGCTGTCAATTTCAGGTTTTAACCAACTTTCTGTACGTGCATTACGTGAGATTCACTGCTTTTTAAGAGGGCAACAGACTCTGATATTTTCTTTTGGAAACTTCAGCACCTGACCACGAGGATTTTGATACTCTCGCCTATGGATGACGTATCTTTGGGCTTTGCAGTGATCTTCCAAGTCTCCTACAGCTATCGTATATGGACTGGATGAAGAGTACCCTAATCTAAAAAAAAAAAACAGACTTACTTGAACTCCTCTGATGTGTTGTGCACATCGGACCCTTCTTACAATTCCGAACCCTATGGTTCAAGTCTATGAAGTCACAGTCTAGCTTGTCACAGAACCCTCATAATCTTTGTTTCAGACCTTTAACACAACTCAGAACTAGGCTACCACGATCTGTTGTGGGACTCGTTGCAACTCATGAGCAAGGTTGGCATTCTCAACCTTCTCTGCCACTCCTTGGAATGATCCATGTTTGCCCTCAGAGCCCGGATAACAGGCATCGTTTGTCCAAACATGTGCCATAATCTGCAGTTCGTTAAACGCTGTTTCCTCAGTGGCGGCCAGAACAGCCCTCCAACATATTGAATGACCCACCCTGGCTTACACACTGAGTGCACTTGAAGTTGCTTCCCACTCCTCGCTGCCATTTCCCTAACTCATCGTAAATTTGAACAGCTTTTGATTGATGGACCACTACCCTTTTGTGTTTTCCTCACTTTGACAAGGACAGATCACGCTCCCAGCAGTATTTGTGAGTGGAACACGAAAGGAAATGACTAGTAGTGGTGCAAGGTACCTTCTGCCACGCACCGTATGGTGGCTTGCAAAGTGTGTATGTAGATGTAGTGAAGTGAGTCTCACAGAGTGAGTTTCGATTTCAGTGAATGGCAGCACTCGAACTTGTTGGTTTGTTCTCCCTGATCCCTGTCTCCACTGTACAGGACACATAGACCTACCACTCACACGCCACTCACAGTCAAGTAGACACGCAGTGATGATACATCCTGTATTTTCTGCAGAACACACAGTATCAACAGGAGAGGAGAGTACTTAATGTACCTTTGGTATCTCAGGTAGATGACTCAGGGTAGCCATCCTAACATACCCATTCGCAGCAGCTTCTATTCTTGTGACAGTAATCACGGAAATTTCCAGCTGCTTATGAGCAGCAACTGATTCATCCCATGCCCCAAACAGCATACACAGTGGCATGTATTGTGCCTTCTACAGTATTTTGTGGAACAATAAACAGATAACTTTAAACTAACCTTGCCGATTTCCTTTCCTTTGTGCTGATAGAACTACCAGTAGCCTTTTGGAACTGAAGCAATTTGCAGGCGAACCCTAACGTCTACTACGCCAACAGATAAATTTGGTAGAAAATTGATTGTTTATCTGAAACATTTTTCATGTTATTGTCAGTAATGAATTAAACAACATCGTTAATTTATGATGAATGCAGCTGTGGGAACGCCACAAGAGAGGAACCTGTCGGATCGCCGTCTGTGTCCTCGTCAAGGAAATCTTTGTAAGGTGTTCTCAACAGATATCTAATGTTAACAGAAATGGGGACGCTCTAATAGAGAGAAATCCTGTAGATCTGTCTATGGTCACGGTACCATCATTATTTTTACGAGTCCACGGTGCCCATTTCTTCTATTAAGCTCATGAGAAGCTATTCAAGCAACGAAACATTGAAGGTTTACACTGTCCAGTCACATTAATGAGACTACCTGTGAAAATTGCGAATAATTAATTATTCCTGCAGCATAGACCATGGTGAGACGTGCAGGAAGAGAGTCAGTGAGATTCTGTAAGGTACTTGCAGGGTCATGGAGCCATGCCAATTTCAGTGCCATGCCCAGCTGTACTAGGTTACTCAGTCGACAATCCATGGTGAGAACAGCCCGAGCAATGTGGTCCCTCAGATTCTCAATTGGCTTTAAATCGGGAGAGTTTGGTGACCAGGGGACTACGGTAAACTCATCCTGATGCTCTTCGAACCATGCACATACACTTTGAGCCGCGTAAAGCATTGCATTATCCTGCTGATAGAGGCCATCATGCCGAGGAAAAACAGACTTCATGTACGAGTGGTCATGGTCCCCAAAGACAGGTGGATACTTATGTTGATCCATTATGCTCTCCAGAATGACGAGATGACCCAGAGGATGCCACATAAACATTCTCCAGATCATAATCCTTCCTCCTCCGGCGTGGAGTTCTGGTAGTAGCATGCAAAGTCCAGCCTTTGTCGAATGGACATCATTCAGCTTGGGTTCATGAACCAGGCACCGGCTGCAGAGGACGATATGCAGCAACAGTTGCCGAACGGTCATTGAGGAGACACTGCTGGTAGCCCCTTGGTTCATATGGGCGGTCAGTTGCTCAATAGCGGCATGTCTATTCGCCTGTACACATATCTGCAGCTGTCGTTGACTCCTGTCGTCTCGGCCTGTGGTGCACCACAGTTGTCTCAGTGCCAGTTTTGGATTGCGCAATTTTGCCATGCCCTGTATATTTTTACCACAGCAGTACTTCAAGAGTTCGTAAACTTAGCCACTTCAGACATGCTTCCACGCATTGCCCAAAATCCAATGATCATGCCCCTTTGGATGTCACATAAATCGCTCTGTTTCCATGTTACAAAACAACTGCACTGTTGTCCGTATCCCCCAGAAACTTTCTATATACCCTCCACTGCTAGTGCAGCCACCTGCCGTCTTTCAATAGTTATTGCCAGTTGATGTCGTACATAGTGTATAGTTACATAAAGGAAAAGCCCTGACATGCTAAGATAAAAGTTATTACCAATAAACACTAGGGCCGCCACTGTAAGCATCGGCAAAGAGATATTTTCTATGCTGGAAGGCGAAAGGCAAATGATGGAAACTTTTTTCAATTTTTTTGTACAATTATTAGAGAGACTCTGCCTTTTGTTCTTGTGGCGAGAAGACGTATTTCTTGTGATACAACATGTTGTCTGAATAATAATCCTATGAAAGTATGAAGTGTGAGAGTTCATTTAGTGCAAACACATAAAAGCTTTCTTTTATTCTGCGCTTTATCCCAATGTCATGTCACTGTAGCTGCCTGTATCAGAAGAGGAAGTCTGATTAAATATCCTTATTGTATCCAAGGTCAAGAATGAGAAATACTTATGGCAGAAGAAGACGAATATAATCAAATGGCGTAAATCTCAACAGCATAGACAATATTGGAATTGATGTAAGTTAAAACTGAAAGACATTGCATTGGCTTAAAAATCTATAAGGAATCAAAATGATAAAAGTGCGAAAAAACCAATTTGTTTAATTAATTATATGATATATTTTTAATATAAAATTTTACTCAATAGGTGGAGTTCACATAAATGTGACTGGACTGTGCACCACAAACATGTCACTCTTTTTACAATTTGTTATAATTAAATGTCAGTTACTATCATGTCAGTGTTAAAAGCCTTCATAACTTTGTTAAGATGAACGTTATTGTCTAATTTTCTGTAACTACAGAATGGCATAGTCCATAGAATTGGGCAGCTCTGAAGATGAAGGAAATATGTTCACATCTGACGATGCTCTAGACATTGTTTTCACCTTTCCATTTGTAAAATGTTCCATTTGTAAAATGTTGGAGTTAGGTAACAATTTAATAATAGTGTGTTTTGCATTGCTGGATGATATTTACACATAGGAAAGCTCTCTCTCAGGAGCGACTTCTTTAGATTTTGTGACACTAGTCTGACTAACAGACCGAAGAGTACATTGTGGTGAGTGAAGATGAGCAGAAGTGACATTTATATTCTACATTGTCAAAAGTATTGGCTGTTTGTTTTCCAATGCGGCGCTATTTCCGAGTGTGTATATATACAATATATGCATCAGAACATTCGCCTTCGACTTGTCCATTGTCTAATACAGGTTGTCTGAATTTACTTTGATGTTTTAGTTTTTATGGTAAAAGTTACATCAAGTATGGTAGAATGCGTTAATAATGTGCAAACGTAAATGTTAGGTTACACAAAATGTCAATATATTACCACAACCTTTATTTAGCATTCTCATTTATTGCCGTCATCAACTCATAGCCAAAATATCACCTTCAAAAATAATGTAGAACTTGGACTATGCTACAAATCAGTCTGTCACCACAATCAAGATTTCTGGATTGGGGGGGGGGGGGGGGGGAGGAGGTGGGATATGGGGTCAATGCCTTTTCGTTCAAACATGATGGTAACAATTTTTACACAGTAATTAAAGTGTCAGCTCATGAAAACTGGTTAGGCCAATCAGATATCCAAAATGTGTTTTTTCTGTGGAATATGTATAAATATAGTTTGAAAGTTCACTTGGACATCCTGCAGCTCCAAATGAATGCAATGGCTGAAAAGAAAAGAATAAGTTAAAATGCAGTGTGATGCAACCAAAATCCGATGTCTTGAGCCAAGAAAACTGTGCTAAATGCAACGGGGCTAGTGCATGGTATTTCATCCCCTCCCCCTTGAAATCTTGGTTTTGGTGACACATAACTGTAGCGTAGCTAAAGTTCTAGGGTTTTTTGAGGTGATATTGCGTGTAAACACCATAGGATATAGCAAAACACAGGTTTTTTTAAATTAATACGAAATTCCGAGAGCCTTTTATAAATCCAAAGATGAAAAAAAAGAATTATTAGTACATGGTTGGATGCGAGACCCTTTTATTCTGCTTCTGAACTGTCAGACTTAGTGCAATAAGCTATGCTGCAGTTACACAAAACTAAACTTTAACCGTCACTTAACACTGTTCTGAAGGCTTTTTAACAAGGGTATGTCATAAACTGACATTTAATTATAACAATTCGTAAAAAGAGTGACGTGTTTCTGATACATCTTCAGTGCATTGTTATCCTGACTCTACTTCTTGCAAGCTACGCCGCAAAAATGGGCACCTTGGACTCGCAAAGTTTCATGGTAAGGTGAATGACGAGACATCTAATGGACCGTAAAGCCCGGTAGCTGATCAGCCCCATTTCTGCTAGCACTAGATGCCTGAGGTGACTCGGTACGCTCTATGGTTGCAAAACAGAGTAACATACTTTCCTATTCGCACTGTATGGTAAATAAAGAGTATTCTAACGAGTATAGTGTCGTTACTAACTGCAACCATTATCTTACCGCAGGGTAAGATTCTACACTGGAAATATGCACGCTCTTAAAAGTGAAAACTAATGTGATGTGTTAGTTGTTTGTAAATCGCAAACGCCGGTTCACTACAAGAGAGGTCCGCACAACGCTCGAAACACGA
This sequence comes from Schistocerca americana, assembly GCF_021461395.2. Lineage (NCBI taxonomy): Eukaryota > Metazoa > Arthropoda > Insecta > Orthoptera > Acrididae > Schistocerca > Schistocerca americana. Next base: position 949,255,254 of record NC_060121.1, read on the forward strand.
AGATCCTCGAAAATATATGTTACAAGTATCCAAAAACAACACTTGTAACTTCTGAAAATTCTCAAAATATATTTTTATTCTTCATTGATAAACGCTGAAATTCGGAATGAACCAATGTATGACTGTGGGATGAATGATGTTTGAACAAGGATAGTACTGAAACTTCCTGCCAGATTAAAACTGTGTGCCCGACCGAGACTCGAACTCGGGACCTTTGCCTTTCGCGGGCAAGTGCTCTACCAACTGAGCTACCAAAGCACGACTCACGCCCGGTACTCACAGCTTTACTTCTGCCAGTAACTCGTCTCCCACCTTCCATTCTGGAAAGGATAGTACTGCTAAAATTATAAAAAACACGAACTTTGATTACAATGGTTAATCCTGTATAGCATAAGACATGTTCATCCCTTGTAACTGAGAACTTCAGTAAATAAAAATCTGGTCACACAGAAACCCAGTCACTTGGCCATATTACCACGGCAGAAGACACTTTGCATGATAAATCGACATTCAATGCAGTATACAGTTTTCCCATATCCCATACCAAAAACCGCTCAAAACATCTTCGTCCGTGTGCATTTTATCGACGTTTTCTATCAAACTAAGCACTAACCAATATTGTATTAGGAAAGCTCCTTAAGAAGCATGATCCATGGATTTTTGACTGGGGATATCAGACTGAATTTGACACCATAAAAGCTGTATTGGAGAAGGAGGCTATTACAACCCTCTCAACGTGAACCAAAACTTAGGTTTGCTCACTGATACCTCTGATTTTGTGCTAGGTTCATATTTATTTCAAGTCAGATGAGTAAACAATCAGCCTGCTGTGAACACAGAGCTTGAAGTAATTATTATTGTGAGAAATGCTAAAGATTTCATTGTCATTTATCTGGAAAGTATATAAGAATGCTTGGTAAACTGGCGTGTGCCAAATTTGAGGGATGGGGAGACTAAATACAAGCGATCAGTCTTGAAATTATCTACAGACAGGGAAACCACAGATAATTATGTAAAACTTCCTGTAATCAAAGACAAGTGTTTTGTTGATTTGTGTCATAGCATGGGTAGAATGCAGCATGGTATGAAGAAAAATTGAAACTCAGTACTGAAGAACGAATAAAATATGAGCATACTACATGCAGCATAAAAATGTGTTATTCTACCAAAGAGGCCCACTACCGAGAACTGGTAAAATATCAGCCCCAAACCTTCATACCTATCACGCAAAAAGAGAAAAGATAAATGGAAAAATTAAAATTTATTTTTTCTTGGACTTTTTTTTTACTTTCCAACTTTGCATTTTATTATTAATCCGAAACTTATGTGTGTTTAAGACGAGATTCCTCTGACTGAAAAACAACAAACGAATATTCATTCCAGTGGAAGATAAAAAATTTACTGAAGTACTGTTCTCTTCCAAGAGCTATTTATGGGAGAGAGACCATTGGATTTATGCTGTTTAAACATTAGTTCTGAATAATTAACATTCTTTTGTTACGTTAAATAAAGAATCCATACCTGAAGAGCTCTAAAAAGAATACCATTAATTTTTTCTGTAAAATATAAAATTGTTTTCATGAACACCAAGGCAGCTAGGTTGTATTCCTGAGTATAAGCTCATGTGGCGTTATGTATTATATGTAGATTAATTTTGGAGCAATGAAGTGTGCACACAAGCTCATCAAGTATTGGTCCTTTCAATATGAGACGCTGAGTACAGTGAGTGCTGAAAACCTGTAGCTTGTGTTAAAAGCCTAAGGCTTCTCTTAAGGGTGAATTACACCTTACAGTTTCAAAGAAGCCTTAAGCCTAGTGGGCACAGAGCTGGTGAAGTACATTTTAGTTTTCTATTACACACTCACTACATATTTGAAATTATATGCTCACTTATGCAGAAAGCAGTGGAAACTTGACATACTCCACCAAGACTACAATAATTTAATGTCATCGAGTGCTACATCTTTCTCTGAGATGCCTTGTAAGGTGAGCAACCCTTCATTGCACCAGTTCATGTACAAGAGACAAATGAAAGGGTCACTAGAGAAAACCACCCTGTGACTCTGATGCTAACAGTAATATGGAAGAAACATGTTAATTTGCTCATAAGATTTTCTGCCATTATGATTCACAGCATTGAATTTATTTCACCAATCTGAGTGTACTTAAATAATCAAAATAATGGAAGAGTTATAATTTCTTAATATTAAACCTCCACTTAAAGCTGTGTTTCAGAGATAAAATTTTCTACAGTTATCAAATATCATCAGACAGGAGCAGTATCTGGGATAATACAATAGCCAATGTACTTATAATATGATTCGAGATATGACTTCATCATATAATAATTCTCATCACAAATTAACTTTTCTGTATGTCATACTCATATACAGAAAAGATGCAGTACACCAAAAAAGAAATATAATACTTAATTTTGTGCCAATGTACATTTGAAATGTTTTGGGAAGATTTTCTGCAGTTTTCCTGTGGTCAACATTAGCTACCTATACTGTAATATTCTACAAATATGGAATTTCAGAAGCTTGTTACCGATCTGAATATGAATATTTGTTGTCGATCTAATTAGTTTGAAGAGTAAGTTTTATTTGCCTCCATGTCTTCATTCCTGAGATCTTTTTCCTCTGCCCTTTTTCTATAATACTGCTGCCTCTGTTGGGCAATTCTTTCACATCTTTCTCTCGTTTTTTATGTTAAGCATGTAAAAATTTTCTCTTTCAGTACTGTTTAAGAATTTCTTCTGTATCTGTTTCATGTCATAATCATTCTTGGCTTTGTGATCAGTCTTTTGAAAGGTGCACTTCACTTGATATTCGCTTTGGAACTCATTTGAAAAATAGTGAAGATACTGATGTGAGCATTCATGTGTGCAAGACTAGCCTTCTACAAGCTGTGAGAGAACAGACCTTTTGTGGCCAATATACATTGCCTTCCAGCTCACATGAGGCTTTAATATTTGTCTCTGAAAAGTAACTGTCCCTTCTTTCATGTTGTTTGATCTGCATCTATAACACTAACAATTATTTACCATTGCTGTTACTTAAACAAAATATTTTCAATTCTTAGGTGTTTATATTCATAAGGATCTGAATGCGAATTTACATGTTATGGCTCTTACTAAGCATCAGAACTTTGCAACTTTGGCATTATTAATAATATCAGATTGTGGATACGAAAATGTAAAAAAGTTAGCTTCCTTTTAGTATTTTTATTCACACAATTTATGAGATCATAGTCTGGGGAAAAAGGTACTGGTTGCACAGACACATGTGTTAAGGATCATATGTTGTGTATCCTTCAGAATGCCTTGTAGTATACTTTCGGTAGGTTTACCCCCTCATGTTGTCAATAGTTCAATCATAAATATGTTATTGTAAGGAGCAACTGCTTATACTACCCACAATGCAGCCTTAGTGTGGCGCAGATGGGAGGAGAGGTTTTCAATCATAAAAATCTTTGTATACTTAATTAGTAGCGTAGAGAATTTAATAGGTACTGAAACTAGCTTCAAACATAAACAGAAATAATATCTACTTGACAGCTCCTTCTATTCTGTACAAGGATTTCTAAATGTTAAATAATTAGTGAGTGTGTGTACCTAAGAGTGAAAGAAAAACAGAGACACAGAAATTGTGTGTGTGTGTGTGTGTGTGTGTGTGTGTGTGTGTGTGTGTGTGTGTGTGTGTGTGTGTGTGTTGTACAAATGTATTGTGGACTGTTGTGTCGTCTTTAATTTTTCGTTTTTGTGACAGTTTTCCGTGAAGTCTTGGATGTTTTTCCTTTGAGTATTGTTTCACAAAAAGAGTCAAAATGTCTGAAAACGAAAAATAATCTAGGTTTTAAAATATCTTGACCGAGATGAGCCTGTACCACCCATAAATGAAGAATAAATAGAGGAAACAATTTTCATCAGAAAACACCTCTTTTAACAATGATAAGATCAAATCTCTTGAAGGAGAAAAATACAACTGTTTTCAACATTATTTGATACCAGTACATAGTAGTAGAACAAAACACAATGGAAAGGTAAGCAGAGTCTATTTATTTCCTTCTAAACATTGTATGATATGTTTACATATACCAGTATATATATGTTCTTGAATAAATAAATTCTGGTGTTTTAAACTGTTTAGATGACACGTTTTGTAATCTTTGACTCATGAGCAGCGAGAACATTTACTGTAAATTCAGATTCTTTATTAGTCATTCATCATTGTTGTATGCAGTAGCCTTCATCAGTTCACTTAACATATTAATTTTATAAAATACATTATTACTTATTTTAATTGAGATGGGACATTTCTAAAAATTCTTCTAATAAGCAGAATGGGTTAGTTAACAAGAAGTTGTGTAACTTTTCCTTAAGTAATTTGATTGTCATGCTTGAGACATGTTTAGATAATTTTTTATATATTTTAATTGCTGTGAACTTATGACTAATGATCGTTTTTGCTGACCTATTTTGTTGCAAGAGCAGAGGAGTACAGATTCTTGTATTGTATTCATGCCTTGATTCGTTACAACTAATTTTAGTAGTTCAACAAGTATATAGTTAACACTATCAAGAATATATAGATTAATAACTGTTATATTCTATATTTAATTAACAATGATTTACAGTGCGTCCTACCATCTACCTTTGCCATTGGTCTGACAGCTTTCTTCTGGGGCACCAGAATTTCACTTATTTTTTGCTGTTTCCCCAGAGTATGAATCCATACCGTGAAACAGACTCAAAAAAGCAAAGGAAGTTACCTTACATATTCAAATGTAACACAGCACAACAGTCTCTTCAGAAGATATATAACTCCTAACAGCCTAACCATTGTGTGTTTAACATGAGAGTTCCATGTTAGTTTATTGTCAAGTATGATACCTAAAAATTCTGTATTTTGTTTTCTATTTTTACAGTCTTTGACAGACTGAACCACATATTCTGTGTCTTCTTTCATTTAATAGTAGATCATTTGCATTAAACCATGATATTGCATTTTCTTTTGCCAATTTATACTACTAACAAGGTTATCAAGTACATGGATTACAGACAGGAAAGTTGTGTCATCTGCATACATACACATCTTTACATCTATGTTTCTCAGTAAGTCGTTTATATGTACAAGGATTAGAAGTCGTCGTGATTTAAATCCCTATGGCACTCTGTGTTGAACCTCAAGTGTGTTTGACAGATGACTTCCTGAACTCACCACTTGCTTCCTTTTATTAAGGTATGATTTGATGAGCATTAAACTTTTGTCACATATTCCATAGTACTCCTGTGTAGATAGCAAAACAAAGTGGTCATTGTAGTCAAAGACTTTACTCAGATCACATAAGCTTACCTGTATGCGAGCATGGTCCTCATATGCTGCTAAAATGTCTCTCACTAAGAGTTCTATAGCACGTATAGTTGACTTTTGTTTTCTGTTACCAAACTGTGATGTACTTAACACATCATTTAGTTTTAGGTACTCATACATCTGCTGATACATTATGCCTTCAAAGACGTTGGCTAGTACTGGAATTAGTGAAACTAACCCGTAGTTTGCTGGACCATATTTGCTACCCTTGTTAAAGGCTGGAGTCACCTTGGATAGTTTGAGAGGATCGGGGAAAGCCCCTTCTATGAGACGCAAGTTTATATGATACATTAATGGTGCAGAAGTTTAATGTATTATTTCATTCAGTAGATTGTTTGACATATTAAAAATGTCTGTACTACATGAATTTTTCACTGCTTTGACAATTTTAAAAACTTCATCTTGGCATACCTCTTTGAAGAGTTTGAATGAAGGTCTGACTTGATTATGACTAAGGTTTCTGCTGCTCTTAACATATATATATATATATATATATATATATATATATATATATATATATATATATATATATGACACTAGACTGGTGTCCTTTGACATCGTCAGCCTTTACACAAATGTTCCGGTTGATGAAACCATAGACCTTGTAAAAGAGAATCTTCTGAAACATAAAAAATTAAGTGAAACTCAGATTGCCGAACTCATTGGTTTGCTTAAGGTCATTTTAAAATATAATTACTTTACATTTAATGGGAAAATGTATGTACAGCCAGATGGTCTAGCAATGGGTAGCCCCCTCGCCGGTATTCTAGCAGAGGTTTTCATTAACGCCCTGGAAACAACGTTTTTCAATTCAAGTTCAGAATTACGCCACAAAATCCGCTATTATGCACGGTATGTTGATGACATTTTCATTGCTTTCGATGGCACTGATCATGAGTTAGAGCATCTCTTTAACATTTTCAACGGTTTACATGAAAAAATTTCCTTCACAAAAGAACTTCAAAATGATAAACGTGAACTTAATTTTCTCGATTTAACAATTTCTATAGAAGATAATTCCTTCCATTTTAATATCTTCCGCAAGGAAACATATTCAGATAATGTCATTCCTTCTGACTCAACCCATCCAAAAGCTCATAAATTGGCATTTTTTCATTCCGCCATTCACCGGATGGTAACCACTCCTTTATCACCTGCAGATCAAAAAAAGGAATTGAATGTCATCAAAGCGATTGCGGTTAATAATGGGTATAACCAGAACATGATCGATCACCTGCTCAATAAGAAAATCTCCCAAAAATGTTCGACTTTGAGAAATATTCTCCCCACGGATACCACTGAAACTAAAAAATTTATTTCCATCCCTTTCCTGGGTAACTTATCGTATAGGATTAAACGTCTTCTAAATAAAAAATATAACTGTAACGTCTCCTTTTCTACAGATAACAGTTTAAAAAGAAATCTTGTACAGTCAGTAGAGATTGCCAGCGATTGGTTTTCTAATTCAGGTGTTTACAAGCTAACCTGTAACAACTGCCCCTCTTATTATATTGGTCAAACCGGCAGAGCTGTGAAAACACGATATAAAGAACATCTTTTAGGTAAAAAAGGAACAAATATCCGCAACTCTACCTTTGCTGAACACCTCTTGATAACCGGCCATACGCCTAAACAGTTAGAAGACACGGTTATCCTACATAGACAGGTCAAAGGACGGAGACTAGATCTGTGGGAAGAGCTATTTATTTTTAAACATCTAGAGCTCAAAGACGGCAATATACTGAATGATCAGTTGAACCTTGCCTGTAAACAATTTTTCGAAGGCTTTAAACCCGTACTGTTTAATATATAACATTAATGATAGTAACCTCAGTAGTCTATTTCCTCAGGAAGCTATAATGCACTTTCAAATCTTTCAGTTTACTACCGTTCATATAATGTGTTCTTCTCACGATGTATGGCTGCCACTACAGGAGCCCTCATGTAATTTTCTCTTATTCTATATTACGTAGCAACTGGATTGTAGACCAGGTCTCATAATTTTCTTAAAAGCCATTACTGATTGTTCTTGATGTTTTGACTTATATATGTTCTATGGGCTTCACTAATATGATAATATAACTTTTATATTTTGGCTATATAGACCACTGCTTGTAACTCACGGCGGAAGCGCCACCTGTCTTTTTGATGTATGTATCTACGTTATTGTTCCTATACCTCCCACAATGTCATAACGGGAGTGTTAAATGCTTGCCATTTTATTTATTATCACTCTATTTAAGAACGCATTTAATATTGATATTTCAAATGTTACTTCAGTACGCCTATCGGCACATAGTTCGCGACATGAGCGCCACCTGCCCTGGCCGCTGTGCTACTACGCTGGCCGATTTTACTCAGTCGCTTAGGCGCTCTGCAACTTCTATGTACCTATTTTATTTGTCTGACAAACCCTGTTTTCAGGGCTATATTTTATATGATTAATGTAACTATGCAGATGTTTGCCTAAACGATAAGGACATATCACTTCATGTTGTTATAATACTGTAAGTACCAAGAACCTTTCTCACAACCTGTAATACAATATTTTCCTAATATATGTTAAACTTCATTCTTGACTCATGTTTCATACCTTAATATATATTACGATGTTCATTGTCCCCAGGCCGTCTTCTGAAGAAGATAGATTTATATCTATTGAAACCTAGGTAAAGATTACTTTATCCTTTGCAACTGGTCGGCTGCTCTTAGTCTGATTTACGTGGAACCGTTGCTGTAGCGCAGCTATGTTTAAAGTCTTTCTTATATAGTCTCTTAGTGGTTATTTTGGGGACCTTAATTTCATTATAATTACTCACTTTGCTAAGGCGCTTTAACAGCGGTAGCTTATTTTTTTTTAAATTCTACAACTCTGTGGTGTACCACAATTTACCATTTGTGATGTTCCTTTTGCATTTCTTGCTATTATGTTTTCGTTTTCTTCAAAAGCAAAGAGAAAAGATGAAGCGGTAGCCCAGCGTAGAGCCTGCACCTACCGCAATGTATTTTTGATTTTCAAATGTTAAAAAACAAAAGATGTTTTTCCTGTTCCTCGGTAGGAGGGAGGACTCATTCTCTGTTAATGAACAAAGGTAGACGCAGGTTATTTTAGAGCGAAATTTGCGTTAGCCATTTTGGTTGTGTGAATAACGAAAAAGTCTGTGTTTTTGACGTGTGTAGAAGAAAGTATATAGTAGTATTTCGCTAGTGAAAAACTGAGTTATTATTCCAAGTAGTACTGTAACATACAAAAATCTAAGAAGCCCACCTGTGTACTTTGGAGTTATTACAAAGATCCGATTACAAAAGGAATGATGGACACATTCAAGATTTTGTAGGTGGATATGGCCATTAGACATAGTATTATTAATAGTTAAGCACAAATCTACAACAAGAGAAAGACTATTTCGTTTATGTGTAACTAATATGCATACATTCTTTGCCCATTTACAGGCATAGCTCAGCTTACTATGCATGTCTAACACTCTTGAAAATTAATCTCATTATTTCCATATATCTAAAACTTTAATCTTTATATTATATTATAAAGTGGTGACAAGTGACTGGCACGATACGTAGTGGTCAAAACAGTGAGTACTAGTATTGTTAAGACAATGGATATACATTTATGTTAATAATTTCTTTATATTCCATGTACTCAAAATTAACGAACAACTGATGACATGACGGAGATGATAATGTAATACTGGAGAAATACTAACTGAAAAAAATAACAAACAAATTAGAAGGAAGAAGATAACAATATCAAGAGTGGACAACTAAAAATACAATAGAGGGAAGTACCAGTTACAAGACAACAATAAGGTAGTTCCGCACAATGCATATAGAGAATGTGTTCCTAGTAGACATGTTAGAATATCCAAGCACCTATTTCCTAAAGTCCAGAAGCTAAAGATTCAGAGGCGAACGCAATTGCAATCAAGTGGAGAGAATGACATTTCTTTATCAGTACAAAAAGTATATTGAGTGAACAACAATTGAGATTACAATTACATATAGCTGCACATTCATTCTGTTGTGCAAGAAATAGCGTGGAAGTAAAGTCCAAGCAGACAAGATATTAATTTTGGTAACTGCAGAGGTGTAAATATTTCCATAATGGATGGACAGAACGATAATGAAATATCATTTCAAAATCAAAATACCAATTTAGTAGACTTACATTTGCAAAACGTAACAACGAGTGGTCTGGACCATCAAGTGGTGTTTATTTGGATGCTGGGCGCGACATGACATTGTTGCATTCGACGCCTGTGAATATGGAACATTTCCTTACAAATTATATGTTGATTACAGTAGACGAAATTAATGACACCTCAAAGCAAAGGAACAATTTAAATGAAAGTAGTATGCACAGTACAGACACAGATGCTGATAGGCTTAGGTCAGATGTGACTAGGGAAGATATGCAAGCCTTATTTCGAGGTTTATCATAAACAATACAAACAGACACGAACGCAATGAAAACAGACATGAACGCAATGAAAAGAGACTTGTATTCGAAAATGTTGAGTTTAGAGACCAATTTGAACACAGTAAATTCAAAAATGTCGAGTTTAGAAACAATACAGGCAAACATGAGCACAATAAATTCATAGATGTCGAGTTTAGACACAATACAAACAGACATGACTAATATGAAAGCGGACATGACCACGGCAACGTCCGAAATCGGGAAGGTAAATACAAACATGACACCCATATCAGGCAAAGTAAAAAATTTGCACACTGAACCCAATAATCTGGATATGAAGCTCACAAAGCAGATTTTGCAAATCTTCACAGAGGTGGACAGGAAAATTAACGAACAACTATGAACTTCAGTTTACAATATGAGTCACAAATTAAAAGTCACAGTGGAAGAAACATTTGAAACATGCACACACACATATGGACAGGAGCTATCCAGAATCAGAGAAACTCAGGATAATTTACAGGTAATGCAAAAGAGTACGCAGGTCAACGTAGATAATGTACAATCAGAAGCAGCGAAGCTGCATTCATCCTGTGAAGACTTGCCAGAAAATGTAGAGAAAATCAAAGTGGATATAGGATTACTTAAGTTAGAACATAAAAGTATCGACCCAGATATTGTGCAACTTTACGAAACAGTAAAGGATAATACAAAAGATGAAAACACAACGTTCGCGGAAAAATGCGTACACGAACTGCCTGCTTATGTGGAAGCGGTAAGGGAAGTAGTGGGGGACAAGGAAGAAGAAATTTTAAAACGCGTAGAACATGATATCAAACAGGTGGAACGAAGATTAATGGACGAAATAGTTAGCAAATCAAGTTTGGTAATATCATCGCCAGGGGCTGTAAGCGGAGCTATAAACAGTCGTCCGCTGGTGAGAGCAATCAGTGGCGCAGACAACGACGACCAACCCACGCCCCGCGAGCGCATGCCGACGCGCGATGCGAGTAATGAGCAAAACTTTTATGAGACAGATATGTCATCACCGCAAGTAAATGCTGTTCCATCCTGCTGGACAGCGTTGCTAATGGCCGACAGCGTAATAAACCACTGACAGTTTCCTGTATTTTCAAATGAAACAAAACGAAGACACTCAGTAGTGTTTGTCCGAACCTTTAGGAATATACTGCCTAGGACTTGGACAGAAGCTCAAAAAATCAAATATGAGGTAGGACACACAGAAGGCGACGCCCTTTTGTGAGTTACATAGATGTCATAATTCTGCGAGACATATGATCGGTTTGAGAATGTATTTTTAGATAAATACTGGTCAAAAGCTGTTCAGGAGAGATTAAGACGAGAGGTATTCAACCCATTACCATAACATCCAAAATTCTGGGGGCTAAGAAACTATTTTGATACATATCTAAACAAGACCTGCTACTGGAATCTTCTGATTTCTCATGCCGATGTATTGAAAATCTTGAAGAACAAACTGCCTGTAAATTTTAGGGAAAAATTAGTAACCATATCCGAATATGGTCTCGAGTATTTTCTCTCAGTGCTCGACTCAATAGATCTAATTCATGAGGATGGGCAAGCCATGCTTGGTTATCGTGACGGTAATGAACACAACCCATATGGGAGGAAAAACTGCTGTAACAGCAATGGCTTTGCAATCTATAACGGTCACATGCATATGAATGAATGGCATCCTTATGTACAGCTGCGCCACAACGGAAATCAGTACAATCGGTTTACTTATCAGCCACAGGGTGAGTGAAGGTAAGAAAATAAATATCAGCCCCATTGGTACGGCAATGGCCGAGATAGCAGAAGTTCGAGAGAAAACTTTGATAGTAGGCGACAAGGAAATGCAAATTACCAGGATTGGAATGTGGAACACAAGGATAAAACAGAGAACCAGCAGCCCATGCAGTCAAACTGGAACAATCAGGACACGAACTGGCGAGCACGCGAACATACGGTGAACATAGTAGAAGTGACAGCAGAAAATGAAACAGTACCTTAACTGCCCACAGGAAATATCAATAATCATGCATCACTAAGCCATAATTTAAAAATAGATTTTCAAGAGGAAGAAGGTAATGAAATGACAGTGTGCCACAGTAATAATATTAGTGACATAAACACTAACATGAACAGAAATAGGAAAGAGGAAGTAGAAACTGAAACAAGCTTACACACATAGCGTATCTGTAAACTGGTTTTAAGCTATGAGAAGGAAGCAGAAATAAAAGAAGATTTGTTCAGTGAAGAGAAGGAAACAACACACAAGATAAGTGAAATTATTCTAGCAACAATAAAGGTAAAGGTGATAAACATAGATAGATATACCAGTTCTTTTGGATACTGGTACATCAACAAGCCTGATGTCAACGAGTTTGTTTAAAGAGATAGTGCGGGAAGTACATGTACCTACACTATCTGTAGAGAACTGTAAGGTTATAACCGCGATGGGAAGTAAATCTAAAGTTATTAAATTACAGGCCAGCATACCCATTAGCATATGAGGTGTAATTTTGCCGTGTACTTTCTTGTTGGTAGATAAACTCACAGTGAACTGTATACTTGGTATGGAGGTGTTCAGAAGGTATGGGATAAGGATAGACATCGCCAATGGGGAATGTCAATAACATGTTGGAGAACACACACTGACAGTAGTCTTAATAAGAACTACAACGTCAAATCGGACTAGGCAGGCACCAGACATTAATGTTAAACTTACCTACCCTCAAATCTTAATGATAAATGAAATAGAACATGATGATGTTGGTGGGGTGATCCTCAGTGAGCAAACAACAGACAGTAAAATTAGTAAATCTACTGGTCTTAACAATGAACAGCGAAGTGAATTGACAAAATTACTGTTTAAGTATCACAGCATTTTTCGAAAACAACCCAGTATTAGTAAGGGATACGAGTATAAAATGGAAGTGTACCTGCATGAAACTTGTTGTAGAATGTCATATGGCATTCTTTGAGCAAAGAAAGAGGCAATAAGACAGAGAGTATGATTAGACGGAAGTTTATTGAAACACTGCACTCACCTTTTTGCAGTCCAATTCTCACAGTTGGCAAATCTGAAGGAATAGTGTGGTTGGTGTTAGACAAAAGAAAAATAAACAAAATCATTGTTCCTATAAGAAACAGGCCAGAGAGTTTAGAAGAACAGTTATTAAAGTTTCATGGCGTTAGGAACTTAACATTCCTCATTTAAAGGTTTCATACTGGCAAATTTTATTACTTGAAGAGCGTAGAAAGTACACAGCTTTTGTAATTGCCAGAAGAAGCTACCAGTTTAGGGTGCTACCTTTCAGGTTAAACGTGAGCGCTGGTGTATTTAGTGAAGCATTAGACAGAGTACTCTGACAGGAATTTCTTATCAGATTACACTCTATGTTGATGACCGATTAATTGCGACGAAAACATGGAATGAACACATATATTTCGGAAAAGGTTTTTCTAAAATTTGATAAATACGATGTCTCTGTTAACTTTAATAAGTCTGAATTTGGAAAACACAAAATAAAATTCTTAGGGCATATCATTTCACCAGTAGGAATTGTACCTGACCCCAGTAAACTAGAAGCGATACACAAAGAAATAATTAAAAGGTATTCTAGGACTGGCCTAATTTTTTAGGAAATTTCTGTCACAACAATTGTTGAACAGTAGTTCACTATTAAACTTATTGCATAAAAACCACACTTGGTTGTGGACTAAAGAATGTGAAAATGATTTTCAGCAGATTAAGCAGGCACTAATTAACACACCTATTCTTAAACACCCAGATACAGAGTTGGACTTTTGTTTAAGCACTGGTGCTTGTTATCAGGGGCTCAGTGCGTGTCTGTTTCAAATAATAACAATGAGTGGTAAATATGAAGTCAATATAATCAGTTTTGCTTGTAGAACCCTCATGGAATGTGAAAGATCTTATTCTGTACCTGAGTTAGAAGCGTTAGCGTTAGTTTGGGCGTTTCGCAAATTTCAATATTACCTTTGGGAAGAATATACTAAAGTTTACTGTGAGCATCAAGCTTTGTCCTTTTTTCTTATGTACAAGTTGTTACATAAAAGAATAGTGAGGTTGTGCATGTATGTTCAAGGGTTTGATTTTGAAACAGTGTACATGAAAGGAGAACAGCATATTTTGCCAGATGCGCTGTCAAAGCTACTCCAAGGCCTCGACGATTTCCACGAGTTATAAGAGCAAACATCAGATTTCAGGATACTTTTAATAAGTGATGGAACTTTTAACCGTTGTAACATACATCCCCCCCCCCCCCTAAAATTCCTATAATATTCGATATCCAGAATTTGTAGCCAGCTATTGGTACTTTCTGTTACACAAAGAATAAAAATCATGGCACTACGGCACCTTTTCCTGTTATGTAATTGTACTATATAATACTATGAATGATATTTAAACAAAATTCATGAATAATTAAATAATGTGTAAATATGTAACATAATAATCACTATGAACCATCTACATTTACTCAGAACTATAATAATCAGTATGGAATTAATTTGATTAGAAGTAGTTATAAGTGTTAGCATTGTTATTACTTTTGTTAATTAGCTGCAATTAGATATCGAAAGTTCAGTTTGGAAAACGTTATTGTAAATCGATCAAAAAGCAAGAACCAAATTTAAATTCACGTAATTTCAAGTCATATGTAATTTCAAACCTAAATTTGTAAACCAGAATTAATACCATTATAAAATAATTAATTGATCATTGATAGCACATGTAATTAAATCCATTACTTACGTTTGGATGCATATTTCAAAGTTATGAGCCATTAAAGAGGTTAAACAACTTGTGTATATATTACGTAAATGTTAGCAATATTTTGCGATGGATAATTGATTTGTATTTATTAAATTAATGAACCGCATTATTGTAAAACAGTCATATTTAATTTTCAGTCTTAAATTGTAGAATTTCTAACCTAAAACTCGTCCATAACGAACTAATATTTTATGCTGTAAGTACTCTTATTGTCTACCTTTTGTATCTTTGTAACTTTTAATTGTAACTATTAATTTCATGATGGTGTAATAGTTGAAGTAATGAACACTCATTGTTTGTAATATATATAAGCAAACGTGGCAATGCAGCGTCAGTTCGCCTAGGGGTTCGCTTTGTGGTCATGTTTCTTTGGTCAGTAAGTCTGTCAGCTGTTGGATTGTCAAAGAGACTATATGTCAAGTTTGATGTATTTTGAAATGACTCTGGAAAAATGTTATTATCAACAAAGAAACCTCCACAATTGTATGACTTGGAGTTTTAATTAGAAAGAATCACCAGCTACTCGACTCAGGCAAATTACAAGATAAGTACAACAAAAATACTTCGTTATGCATTGCCCTTACTTACATCCACACCAGGTGCAAATATATAAGTAATTATACTAACATACCGGTAAATAAATCATATGCATTCATAAAGTAAGGGAGATGTCATACCGGTGCCAAAACATGCAACGCTTGCAGGAAGAAGGCCCAAGATGGGGCAAGGTAATAAAAAATTTGCAGTTTAGAACACACAAACATTTACAGCAGTATTACATTATACATAATGGCGTACATTTCCTTAGAAGAGACCGACGAATGGATAAGTGGTTTGTGTGCATATCTCAAGAATATGTGGATAACTTAATTCAATACACACACCACACATGGGGACACTACAGCATGCTAAAGTGTGCTGGCAAAATTTCTACGTATTGTTATTTTCCTAATATGAGGAGACGTATAGAGCAAGTATCAGATGCTGCGCAGTTTGTCAAAAGGTCAAGCATCAAAATAGGACATGTCTTAACGTACTTCTCCCAATAATAACAAAGCAACCAAGGGATCTATTGACACTGCGGGACCTTATCCCCAAGCCCGCAACAGGGTCAAATACATCGTAGCCCTGTACACGTTTTTAGTAAGTATCTTCAGCTATAAGCATTCAGGTCTAGACCAATTATAAAGCGGATTCTAGAAGACTACATACCAGACATTGGTGAATACCGTGAAGTACTAACTGATACTGCACCAAATTTTACAAGTGATCAATGGAAATCATTTTTGAAATCACAAAACATACATCATATTTCAGTATCCGAATTCCATCCAGAAGCAAGTCCCATCGTATGATGCTTTCGTGAATTTAACAGATTTATCTGCACATATATACCACAGAATCAAAGGAAATGGATAGAATACCTGGGTCCCTTTGAGGGTATAGTATATCATCTACCACACACATCAACAGGGTACATTCTGGCCGAACTTATGTTTAAAAGAGTGGAACTGGATGAATGGGCAAAACCGATACCCAACTTAGGGCACAAAGACGTAGACTTAGATGAGAAAGTACGACAAGCACTAATAACATTGGAAGAGGAAGCTCAAATGAGGTAAGGAATTTTATGATAGGAAATTGGAAAACGTAAGTGAATTCGAGATTGGACAGCAGGTTCAACTAGGAACTCATCCAAAATCATCGAAGTTAAAAGCACAGAATAAAAAATGGCAGTTGTTATATGTTGGTCCATGTATCACCACATCCTGGGTGGTACTTGATAGGAAATATAAAAAATGGTAATATAAAAGCCAAGCATCCACATAAAGATATGTGGAAATTTATTAAATTAAAATTCAAGTCTCGTTCTTAACCTGTCTGTTGTATAAATAAAACACATGAAGGTAGGAAGTCTGTCGCCCTTTGAAGAAAAAAAAACGACTGGCGCTCGGTTCCTCTCCAGCTAGGGGGTACATTACTTACATTTCCAGTACCCTCTCCCTCTTCTACTATCCTGTTTAGCCAATAAGGAATGTTCAATTTTCTTCTACTATCTAACATGCAAAGAATGACATGTAACTTAGTGAATAGAAATTTTCCTTGTATTTTGATACTGTACTTTCTTAAGACATAAATATCTATAGAAGCAAAGGACACCGTCTGATATTTCTTAAGGAAACACAGAATATACAACAAGAACTAAAACAGCTATACATAATACGGAACGAGTGATACCATTAGGTGACGTAGTTATACTACATCAGGTGCAAAAACTTCAGTCAGAATGATGGAAAAGGAAGGAATTCACAGCTTGTAAGATTTAAGCGAGAGCAGCTAGCGGTGGAATGTACTGGAACGTGCAGCCATGCTTAAAGCTGAGCTTACAGTAACAACTATATGCAAAGCAGCTAATAGCTGATCATAGAGGTAGAGTAGGCAAAATGCAAAGTCAAGGTCAATGTCACCTTTAAGGACAGCCGGCTACAGCCGAGATGTGCAAAGTCACACCACGCACCACAGATATTTATTCCTCACTCAGAGATTATACTGTAAACAACATTAATTTTAAGAGTATATCATTAGGTTAAGCATATATAATTTTAAGAAAAGGGGCACATCGAAGCAAGTAAATTATATGGAGCATAGAATACGCAAAATTTGTGAGCTTAAAATAGGATATTGAATGTACATAGTCATAAATAAGTATAAGGATTAAAAGTAAAAAGAATATACACAGGATACGACCTAACCGATTACATACAACAGATTTAACACAATTTGGAAGAGAAGTAATAACATGTACACTTAAAAGAAAGCGATTAGTACAGAACTTAAGAACTAAGCGACTTACACACAGCATGCAAGTAAGTGACGATGAGAATGGTAGAATGAAATATACGTATAAAAAAATGCATGTGACCGAGATGTAAACTATAAAACAACATATTGTACAAGATTTAGCGAGAGGAGCAGTTGCGCACTTATAGAATTACACTTCTTCTACAGGCAACATTAGATGTAGTGAAATTAGTGTACAGGGAGAATACATACGCACAAATTTGTTATTACAGAACTCACTTACGTTAGTTGCAATTAATTACATAGTACATTACAGGAAAAGCATAAGCAGTAAAATAAAACTGTAAATATGAATCATGCAACACGTGGGAGACAAGCTAAGTAAATATGAAAAGAAACCAATATGCACACAACGTAATTACATGAACATTAACAAAATAATTGACATAAGTACATTATGGTTAAAAAGCAATATGGAGAAATAAATGAAATTACACTGCTGGATAATACTTGAAGTAGAGCGAGTGTGAAAGATTATAGATTCAACTGGAGGCATTAATTAGTTAATCTACATTTGTGGTGACATATCATACATGGAGTGAAACTAGGAAGGGAATGAAAGTGTATTAGAGTAATATGAGTTTACTTATATTTGTGGGAAGAAATAAATAGGGCGGTGGTGCCAGTATGAAGATCCCACAGGTAACACATGGATATAAATGGAGATCTATGTGGAAGATTTTTAATGAATAATGTCGGTATACGGCGATGATTATGAAGATGAATATTACAGTGGAACCTAGGAAAGGGCTTCGAAATCGATGTAAGAAAGAACAGATTATATAGTTTAAAGTCTTAGAATGAATGACTGTATGAGTGTGGAAAGTGAAGTATGATGATACTTGTGCCGTAAATAACTGTGAAAGCAAACATACTGAAGAAGCAGTGAAGAGTAAAGAAGAGACAGTGAAGCCAATAGTACGAAGATACAAGGTACATTTAACGTAAACCACAGCACAGTAATTTGCCACACATACATCAGAATGAAAACAACTTAGTATGAAAACTATTTCCTTAGCAACTAACTGTTACAGGTTTAGCAACTATAACATGAATATAAATGAAAATGTGATACAAAGTTCGTACAAGGGATGAACACAAAATGCAGTGAAAGAATATTTTCTATGCTGAGTTCTTGACACATGCAGAAGCGAAAGTAGCACATTTAGTGTCAGCACCCTCTTCTTTCGCAGGAATGAATTATAATTGAAATTACACATGACAGAAATACAGTAAATTTACTGGTCATAGGTTACGAAGGTAAATATGTATATGTTGTCGGATCAATAAGGCAGAAGTACAGCTTGAAATATGTGTACATGAATGTGAAACATTACGATGAGTAACAAGCAGTGATGCACAGAGTGGCCGTGCTGTTTGAGGCACCGTATCACGGATTGTGTGGCCCATCCGTCTAGAGGTTTGGTTCCTCCCTTGGGGATGGGTTTGTGTGTTGTGCTTAGTATAAGTTAGTTTTAAATAGTGTGTAAGTCTAGGGGCTGAGGACCTAAGCAGTTTGGTCCCTTAGGAATTGTCTCTCTCTTTCTCTCTCTCTTTCTCTCTCTCTGTCTCTCACACACACACACAAGCGGTGATGAAGTCAGGATTGTCAAGTGATGAAACATTCCCCTTACTCGCTCACAAACGAGCACTCGCAAATATTATACATAGTATAAAGGTTTGTGAAATGCCAGGGATAGAATAAGTACACTAATGACGCACTACAAGTAGCAATCCTAGAAGTAACTTGATCTCTGAAGCAGACACTAGCAATTCCTCTTTTTCCATTTAGTGAGTAGTGCTGGAAAGTATTTTCTGTGTGTAGCTGTGAAGGTAAAAATGCGCAGAAAGTCGGTCGTGCAAGACGAGAAACGCAAATGAAAATATTCAGAATAAATGCAAGATTCCTTATAATATACATATTAGTGTGTAATATGGTGCCTTTATGGAGTCTATAAATGAAATGTGAATGTGAATTGTGCATTTATTTGTCAACTTTATTATTGTCAATGTGTATGTTGACATAAAATGTATATAGTATTTTCTATGTGTAGTTGTGAAGGTAAAAATGCGCAGAGGGCCGGTCCTGCAAGACAAGAAAGGAAAATGTAAATATTCAAAATAAATGGATTCCTTCTAATTCACATATTAGTATGTAAGATGGTGTCTGCCATGGAGTCCATATATGAAATGTGAATGTGAATTGTACATTTATTTGTCAACTTTATTATTGTCAATGTCTATGTCTATGTAAAATGTATGTACAACTGTCAATTTTATGTGAAGTTTTATTCTTGAAGGAGATCCATTTATGCATGTATGTGAAGTGCATCGCGAGGGATGAGTAAAATATTCGCACATGTGAAGTGATACAAAAATAGTGAGGCCTGATAATGATGAAAACAATGGCTGAGTCGTGGTAAGAGTAAACGCTACAGCCTAACGAAGTCAATACAGTGAGTGTGATGCGTGTGGCACCGAGAAATCAGAGTTGGGTTGGGGTTGTTTGGGGGAGGATAACAGACAGCGAGGTCATCAGTCTCATCGGATTAGGTAAGGATGGGGAAGGAAGTCGGCCATGCTCTTTCAAAGGAACCATCCTGGCATTAGCCTGAAGCGATTTGGGGAAATCACGGGAAACCTAAATCAGGATGGCCAGACGCGGGATTGAACCGTCGTCCTCCTGAATGCGAGTCCAGTGAGAGAAATTAGACGAAATCAGTATAACCTTTAGTTGATGAGTGAGGATTGCCGAACAACAATGCCTAACTGAAGACAATGCCGAGTCCTGCAATGCAGCCCTTACCTGCAATTTCACTGGCAGAAAGCTCCGTCTAGGGGCTATATGAGATATTGGTGTTCTTTGGGTTGAGCGTTGGAGCTGAATTCGTCATATCCAGTCACTGGACTAGAGGGCATGCTCAACACTGACTTCATAAGCCTGGAACTATATTACAATGGATTTGCTGGCTGTGCTACTGCTCACGTGGCACTTGCATCACTGTGACTGTCGCATTAAGCAAAGAGCCGCTGCTGGTGATAAGTACAGCGAACAATGAACAGCGTGTGACATAGGGACAACTTCTCAGAATTTCCAGTGAACCGAAAGCAAATGAGAAAAACAATTTTCAAAACAAGGTGGAAGGGCAATTTAAGAAATTTATAATTTTTCCCCCTGTTCACACAATACAGGTTAACAAATAAAGGGATAAATAATAAACTAAGATGGTAGCACGACATGGGCGTGAATGTATTTATGGGTATGAATTTTCCATTAAGGTGTTAAAACTCCATTGACTTGCATGAACTGACCAAACTATGAGCCCCAATGTACATAAGGCTACTGTATACTGTCTCCCTAAATAAAGAGACTTATTTCCGGCAGTATACAGTAGGGGGCATTTGTGATGTACCTTCTGCATTTCTTGCTTTTATGTTTTCGTTTTCTTCAAGGGCAAAGAGAAAAGGTGAAGTGGTAGGCCTGCGAAGAACCTGAGCCTACTGCCATACATTTTTGATTTTCAAATGTTAAAAAAGCATAAGATGTTTTCCTGTTCCATAGTAAGAAGGACCTGCTCTTTGTTAATGAACGAAGGTAGATGCAAGTTACTTTAGAGCGTAATCGGCGGTATTTTGGCCATGAGAATAAGTAAAAAGTCCGTTTTTTTATGTGCAAAAGAAGAATATAGCATTATTTTACCAGTGAAGTTGTGTGAGTCATTATCACAAGTAGTACTGTAGTATATAAAAATCAAAGAAGCCCACCTGTGTACTTTGGAGTTCCAACTGAGATCCGATTATAACATTATGGACATGGTCAAGATTTTGTAGGTGGATATGACGATCGGACGTAGTAATATTACTTGGTAAGCATAAATCTTCAAGAGAAAGACTATTTCGTTTAGGTGGAACTAATATGAAAACATTCTTTACCTGTTTACAGCCATAGCTCAGCTTACCGCACTTGTCCGAAACTCCAGAAAATTAATCCCATTATTTCCATATATCTTAAACTTTACTTTTTATATAATACCTTTCTTATTTTATAATATTTATTTGGAACAAGATGAGCTTTTAACGTACCTCTTAAGTAGTTGTGGACTGTTTCATAAACTGTTTGGGAATTGAAATCGGTATTGGATTTTGATAACTTTTGTACAGCCTTGTTCCCATCCCGTTTTGCAAAATGTCTTTATCCTACTGTTATCATGGAACAGTCTTAGAAATCAAATTCCTTTACACTGGTGGAGTACGCATCACAAGTACAGATGGTACAAGCATCATTTAAGCTCTCTTTTAGTCTTGTCAGTTCTAAATTAACATGATGGAAGTCGTGCATCCTTAGCATATTCAGTAACTTTTTGGCACCAGGTTTGTTACATGTTACATCAAAGCTTGAATTAAAGTCTCCCCCAATTATACTTACATATTGGTTCCATTTTGTTATGCGGTAGAGTACACCATCTTATCTAAGAAACTTATTTCATCTGAGTCATGGGAATGGT
Source organism: Schistocerca americana (assembly GCF_021461395.2). NCBI lineage: Eukaryota > Metazoa > Arthropoda > Insecta > Orthoptera > Acrididae > Schistocerca > Schistocerca americana. The sequence goes on from NC_060121.1 coordinate 949,277,256, forward strand.
AGTTACATAGTAAAATAAACTTCATTATATCACATATGATTGCAGGAATTTCAAAGTGTTTCTCTACTCATGCCCGACTAATATCTAGTGTTCCAAACTCAATTTCATTCGAAACATAGATAAAAATACCATCACGAACCTGAGATCTGCGAAAACTGTTTCCATGTTTAAAGTCTTCTGATACACAGTATCCTATTTGTCCTGGTATAAGCCACTATACAGATAAACATAGAAAAGAATACTTATCTTGTGGCACTGATTCCTCCAGTATTTCAGCTTTACTTTCAAAACGCTAGATGAGCTTTACTTTCAAAAGGCTAAATGTTTAAAAAAGATGTTACTGTAACTTATCTGTGAGTTAGCAGATTGATTTTTCACATTTTTATTTTCTTCCTGGCTTGAAACCATAAAAAATTATCATTGAGTGACACAGATGTATTTTGCCTTTAGCTGCTTCTTAAGCCGCACTGTTGCTCCAGTTGTTGCTGGCTCTGTTACTGCTATTCTTGTTGTAGCTGCTGTTGTTGCTGCTACTGCTGTTTCACTTATTTCTGGTGTTTGCTCTTCCACTAATACTGTGCTTCTCTGTGAGCCACTTGCATTTGGGATGTTTACTTCCGTTAACAAAATCTCATATTTGTCTTGGAGGGGTGTAGCTGCGCTGACAGCAGATTTCATATTTGAATCTCCAGGTGACCTGCACTTATTGTCCACGAGAGATGTGACTCCTATATCATCAAACTGCACATTTGAGATTTTATTTACTACATCTAAAATTCTTGTTACTATATCGTCTTTTTCAAGTTTATTTAGATGAAAACAAGCACGTCTTGTCCATTACAGGTGTGACTCTTATATCATCACACTGCACATTTGAGATTTTATTTACTACTACTCAAAATCATGTTACTATAACGTTTTTTCCAACCATGTGTTGTGTGGAATCTTTTCCCCGAATTGTTAATGTTCACAAATATTACATTTTCAAACTGCCTGCAAATATTTTACATCCCTGTATTTGCACTTTCAATTTCTTTGTCGACACAGGACCACTCTCTCAAGTCATGACGATATGGTAACGAAAAAACAGCAACGTTTGTTCCTTGCAACTCATACAATTTCCTTTTTAACGAGATTAAGAGGTCTTTTTCTTTTTTCATTCCTCGCGACGTCGTTTGTTACCGCCAGGAAGCAGGAAAAGTCCCTTTTTGCTCAGAGCGGAAATTTTTTCCTGTCTCACTGACCTAGCAACTCTGAATTTCGCTCCTGGCTTTATTAAGCAATTAAAATTCTGAACTTCGTCCTTGGCTGTGCGCATACAGTTGAGTTTTCCATGTACTTGCTGTTCAGAGCTCTCCGATTTTCTTCCAATCTTTGTTGTGTGCAATGTCTTGTTCGGCACTATTTATTTTGTATTTTTTTGGTAACATGTCCATAATGCCTCAGGTGAACGGTTTATCTGAGGCGAATTTTTTGAGAGCGCTTTCACATATGATCTTTTACTTAACTGCTGCTGATATATTCAATGGTCATTCACAAAGTCGTTTTGTGTTCCATGTAGTACACTCTAACTGTTAACAACACTATCACAATCCATAATACAAGCTTGAAAGTAATCTTCGTGCACTACATTTACTTTTCCTTCACAGTTTCCTATACCCTGTATTGTATTTGCTTGCGTCTTTTGAACTTAAGTTTCATCCAATTCTCCGACAAAGTCGAACTTGCATGCCACGATGTTGCTACGTTCAGTGAACTTCTCTTCTTTGTGTTTCTTGATATCCGTCTTGTAAACTAGACATACTTTTTTTGTGCTGTGTTATTTCGTCCTTGAAACTGTCGCAGTTTTTCTTTTGTCAACAACATCTGCCATGGATTTTGCTTTGGCTACTAATAAACTCTCTTGTAATTCCATGAATTGCCACCACGAAATGTGGGTGAATCTTTGACAATACCAGAATTTAGTACAGCCGAAACGTCAGAAAAATCGCTACACAAACGTTGGTCGAAGATCCCAAGGCGAAAGCCGACAGGCAATACCTCACTTTGACCATTCGATACTGTGCTAATGGAAGTGACGTTGTGTTGACATTCTGACAAGTTTGAACATTGAAGGTGACGTTGCCTTCCATTCGGCTCCCCCGACGACCAGCAAGAATCGATCTTAATACAGCGTCCGTGGCTCATCGTGGCGTATGTCTCTGATTGGCGCCAGTGAGGTCTCTTATTGGCGCCAAATGTATTATCTTGCACCATAAATTAATGTATTTCAAAGCTGTTGGAGAATCTAACCTTCTCGATAAATTATAGCTGTTGGTGATGATCTTTGAAGTATTGAACGAGTTGTTTACAATGTAAAGTTGAAAGGCAAGGCATTAGTGGGTGAATTTGTTGTGGTGGGAGTAGAACACAGAAGAAATGTCAACCAGATGGTTGGTTTGTTTCTTTTTCGCCGTAAAACCCACTCTCATTTAATAATTCTGTTGCTTCACGACAAGCGTTGATTTATTTTTCAGGTATCCACTGTACCAGCGCGGTAACCCTCAGCTGAGGATATTTCTGCCAAATTTCTGGCTGAAACTTGTTAGGCCTTCAGTTCCTCAACCTCCCAATGTTGTAGAATTCATTGTATCCACCGAGATGACGAGAATCGATATCAAGAACTATCTGGAAAAAATATACAACGTACCTGTTGTCAATGTGAGGACGCGAATCGCAATGGGTAAAACAAGTTTCAGTGAACAAGAACATGTTTGTGGAGTGATTCCCAACAGTTTTACAAGTTCCTGTCCCTCTGTGTGTCAGATTTACCGTTTCGTTCTTTCAGACTATCCACTAGTACCACGTTATGAAATCGGGGAGTAGTAACACTTTTCTTGTATTACCTGTTAGCAAGCGGTTTTTGTTTAGTAAATATCTTTAGTTCTCAGCATATTTAGCAGTGTTGAGCGATTTACAAAGTTTAGTTCTAGTTACAATTGAAGTCAAAATTCACAGTGTGTTTATCAGATGAGAGTCTTTAATAAAATATAGTGTTGCTGACGTAAAATAATTTATTCCCAATATGTTTCATTGTAAGGTTTATTATGAATTATACGGGACAGGATTTTTTCCATTGGTTTATTTTTTGAATGAAGTGCACTTATGATGGTGGTTTAACCACTAAGTGTTGTTGTTGGAAATTTGTTTCCGTTGGTAGTATTCGATCGGATGATAGTATACATTTAGGCAGTTAGAATAGCTGAATCTAGTGACTTATTTGGGCCAAAGGCACGAACTGACACTTTTGGATGGTGCAAAATTGTTGTATATTGATCTGGTTACCATGGTCACTGGTTTTCGTATGCATATTTCTTGTAATATGATATGATTTCTTAGGGTATTGTTTCACATTTCCATATTATAACTTGGTTGTGACTGGATGAAAACTGGCTGTGGTAGTGGATTGTTCTGTAGCGTAGTCCGATGATCATTTAGAAAAGTTTGTAATATTTTTTCGAAATATCCTGATTTCTGAGGCTGTTGTTACACACCAACCTAAGAGTACCGTTTAAATTTTGCAGAAAAGTCTGTTGTATATAATACGCTGCACAACGCATTCCATTATGCCACCACGTATTTTGTACACATCACATCATTATGGCTTGTATTGAACACTATTTTCACATTGCTTCCACTATCTTGTCTGTTCGTCCAACTCATTTATCATGTCCATTTCCCACCATTTGCCACACAAAAAATTACCAACTGCAGCATGGAATGGTGAAACTGCTGACAATAAGTTAACTTGTACTTATTATTTCTCCTTCGACCTCATCAACCAGCCAGTATATAGGACCTGTGCTGGAGAACTTAGTCACCACTGTAGTATGAATGGTGATTAAATGTAATATGAACACAGAATAAAATTAGATGATGAAAGTGTGTGGAAAGAAAGGAAGTAGCACAAATTCAGTGTGCAATGCACAGGGCTGGTTTAAAGTTCAAACAAAACAAGCTGCCAACTAGTGGCACCACCCCTATGATTAATATTCATGACAGTCAGTAGTGGCTGCTTGGAGTGTGAAAGGGCAAGATTTGTATACAGTGTATATTGCAATTAATCCTGTAGTGAAGTAGAAGTGGCTAGTTCCTGTGAATTATTATGGGTGGAGGTTACACTAAACAACCGAACTAGGTTAATAATTGGCTCCTTTTACCGACCTCCCGACTCAGCAGCATTAGTGGCAGAACAACTGAGAGAAAATTTGGAATACATTTCACATAAATTTTCTCAGCATGTTATAGTCTTAGGTGGAGATTTCAATTTACCAGATATAGACTGGGACACTCAGATGTTTAGGACGGGTGGTAGGGACAGAGCATCGAGTGACATTATACTGAGTGCACTATCCGAAAATTACCTCGAGCAATTAAACAGAGAACCGACTCGTGGAGATAACATATTGGACCTACTGATAACAAACAGACCCGAACTTTTCGAATCTGTATGTACAGAACAGGGAATCAGTGATCATAAGGCCGTTGCAGCATCCATGAATATGGAAGTTAATAGGAATATAAAAAAAGGGAGGAAGGTTTATCTGTTTAGCAAGAGTAATGGAAGGCAGATTTCAGACTACCTAACAGATCAAAACGAAAATTTCTGTTCCGACACTGACAATGTTGAGTGTTTATGGAAAAAGTTCAAGGCAATCGTAAAATGCGTTTTAGACAGGTACGTGCCGAGTAAAACTGTGAGGGACGGGAAAAACCCACCGTGGTACAACAACAAAGTTAGGAAACTACTGCGAAAGCAAAGAGAGCTCCACTCCAAGTTTAAACGCAGCCAAAACCTCTCAGACAAACAGAAGCTAAACGATGTCAAAGTTAGCGTAAGGAGGGCTATGCGTGAAGCGTTCATTGAATTCGAAAGTAAAATTCTATGTATCGACTTGACAGAAAATCCTAGGAAGTTCTGGTCTTACGTTAAATCAGTAAGTGGCTCGAAACAGCATATCCAGACACTACGGGATGATGATGGCATTGAAACAGAGGATGACACGCGTAAAGCTGAAATACTAAACACCTTTTTCCAAAGCTGTTTCACAGAGGAAGACCGCACTGCAGTTCCTTCTCTAAATCCTCGCACAAACGAAAAAATGGCTGACATCGAAATAAGTGTCCAAGGAATAGAAAAGCAACTGGAATCACTCAATAGAGGAAAGTCCACTGGACCTGACGGGATACCAATTCGATTCTACACAGAGTACGCGAAAGAACTTGCCCCCCTTCTAACAGCCGTGTACCGCAAGTCTCTAGAGGAACGGAGGGTTCCAAATGATTGGAAAAGAGCACAGATAGTCCCAGTCTTCAAGAAGGGTCGTCGAGCAGATGCGCAAAACTATAGACCTATATCTCTTACGTCGATCTCTTGTAGAATTTTAGAACATGTTTTTTGCTCGCGTATCATGTCATTTCTGGAAACCCAGAATCTACTATGTAGGAATCAACATGGATTCCGGAAACAGCGATCATGTGAGACCCAACTCGCCTTATTTGTTCATGAGACCCAGAAAATATTAGATACAGGCTCCCAGGTAGATGCTATTTTTCTTGACTTCCGGAAGGCGTTCGATACAGTTCCGCACTGTCGCCTGATAAACAAAGTAAGAGCCTACGGAATATCAGACCAGCTGTGTGGCTGGATTGAAGAGTTTTTAGCAAACAGAACACAGCATGTTGTTATCAATGGAGAGACGTCTACAGACGTTAAAGTAACCTCTGGCGTGCCACAGGGGAGTGTTATGGGACCATTGCTTTTCACAATATATATAAATGACTTAGTAGATAGTGTCGGAAGTTCCATGCGGCTTTTCGCGGATGATGCTGTAGTATACAGAGAAGTTGCTGCATTAGAAAATTGTAGCGAAATACAGGAAGATCTGCAGCGGATAGGCACTTGGTGCAGGGAGTGGCAACTGACCCTTAACATAGACAAATGTAATGTATTGCGAATACATAGAAAGAAGGATCCTTTATTGTATGATTATATGATAGCGGAACAAACACTGGTAGCAGTTACTTCTGTAAAATATCTGGGAGTATGCGTACGGAACGATTTGAAGTGGAATGATCATATAAAATTAATTGTTGGTAAGGCGGGTACCAGGTTGAGATTCATTGGGAGAGTGCTTAGAAAATGTAGTCCATCAACAAAGGAGGTGGCTTACAAAACACTCGTTCGACCTATACTTGAGTATTGCTCATCAGTGTGGGATCCGTACCAGGTCGGGTTGACGGAGGAGATAGAGAAGATCCAAAGAAGAGCGGCGCGTTTCGTCACTGGGTTATTTGGTAACCGTGATAGCGTTACGGAGATGTTTAATAAACTCAAGTGGCAGACTCTGCAAGAGAGGCGCTCTGCATCGCGGTGTAGCTTGCTCGCCAGGTTTCGAGAGGGTGCGTTTCTGGATGAGGTATCGAATATATTGCTTCCCCCTACTTATACCTCCCGAGGAGATCACGAATGTAAAATTAGAGAGATTAGAGCGCGCACGGAGGCTTTCAGACAGTCGTTCTTCCCGCGAACCATACGCGACTGGAACAGGAAAGGGAGGTAATGACAGTGGCACGTAAAGTGCCCTCCGCCACACACTGTTGGGTGGCTTGCGGAGTATCAATGTAGATGTAGATGAAAGCTGACACGGGTGAAAGTTTACAAGGGAGAAAAAATGGTGGGTAGACTAGAGTGTCAAATAAATTGCTTTTGTGGAAAAATTTTCTTGGACAGAACCTGCCAATGTATAAAGGACGCTTATGGCAAGAAAAGTTTGTGTAGGACAACAAAATGTTCATTTGGTCCTAGGAAAAAAAGCTCACTCTAATTTTGAGATGACAGGTACAACCCATGCACTTTATTTTTCATGCTATCTGGTTTGGCATGATGCTATATGTGGCTACACTTGTCTGTTTGGAAAAGTTCTACAGACTATTGCAGCCTGAACACTAAAAGTGGGGGATATGACATCGCTACTTAATTATCGTAAATTTAACCACTTCATATTTTACAGTTTATGTACTAGTTAATTGCAGTTATAAGATCTCCAATGGTACGTCCCATACAAAATTAGTACAAAATCGGGGTGTGTACGTCCCAGGAAGTCTGGAAAAATCAATAAATTTTTTCATCTGTGAGGAAACTAGGAGAAACACGGGAACTTTTACAATTCTTAAATTTTTTCATCATTTTGGTGTTCAGTTAAGTATTTGTAATTTTGACTGGTAAGGACTGATACACTAACAAAGAATTTTACTTTAATAGTGTAGAATAATACTGCAATAAAATAGATGAGTGAATAGCAATAAAATAAAAATTTAAACGCGAAGTAAGTGTGCCATTTACATCAAAACAGTGTACAGAGAAGCATCTGCTGGCAGCAAAACATCTCAAGACCATAAGACGATGACTATGCAATACTTCACAACTACAAACTACTTTCATTGAGCTTGATATCACAGTTGTTTACTTGTTCGTTTGAGCAGTTGCCAGTGGACTCGTGCATGAGCAGAGCTGAAGTCAACATATGAGCGGCACTTTCTCCCGCTTCTGGCTACTTGAAGCGTGTATGTTAGTTGTATAAAGCAGTAGCAACAAGTAGCCAGATGCTAGCCAGAGAAATTTTTCTGCTGCGCCCAAGCTGCCAGATTCGCACACACGCAGAGCAGTCTTAGTTGTTGTAAGGAGAGGGGGAGTAGTAGTTTCCAAATTACCTGTGTTGACATTTTGTGCTGTTTTCTGTTTTCTCTTTGTTTACAGCTCTCACGTCAAATGAAAGCAGAACAGATTTCTGTGGCTAATTACAGAAGACTAAAATATATTGTTAGCTTCAGTTTTCTTATTTTATTTTAACATAATTGGCAAACAAGCATTAATTGTCTTACATAACAATAAATGTAATTTTTGTTGGCTCATTAAAGGAATTTGGCTTTTATTGATCTTTTCCTCTGAGGCAGTCAGTTCGAAAGAAAGTGTTTCGTTCCACATTTTTGGCTAGGTTCAACTAATTGTTGAATTTCAAATGCAAATGCTCATCTTCTGGCACGCGTGGCATTATGCCATAATAAAGAACCAAACATTAGATACTACAGTACTGGTACTCCAAGAAAATTGGCATCCCAAAAATCACATAGAAAAGCTTAATACCAAGTAGGAACCTACTTCAGTGTGGATCTGGACATATGAATGTACACTTTAAGCTGAATTGTGCATTTCAGTATGGTTCACGATATTCTGATGCATTTGGATATTCTCTGATGTCCTGTTTCTTTTATGTTATAATGTAAGATCTCTTAATATTTTGTATGCCCGAATATACATAAATGTTCACTTGAAGATGACCAAGCAGGCCAATTTGGTCAGTAGTATTGAATAAAATGTTATGTTTCAAATATATTTTTTTACAAATCTGCTTTCCATTAAATACAATGTTTTTTGATCTCAAGACATTTTTCATCACTTGTCTGGTACCTCCTTTAGGCTTGATGTTATTTCTTAAATTCTGTTGTTTACACCTTAAATTTACAGGACACCATTCTTCTGTAAGTTATAGACTGGCAGTACACTGTGTTTTATCCTTGTAACTCCCCACAAGGCTATATATTTAGTCCTGGAGTTGAATAAAAACTGCCACTTCTACAGTTTCTTGGCGTATGCGAACAAGAAATCTGTATTCCTGCTTACTAGCTTTTTGCAGTGCTGTGTGGATGTAAACCTATTTGGAAATGCCACATAACAGCATTGCAGAGTTCGAATAAAAAAAATCTACATTAAAGTCACAACACTGCAAAATATTATTAGTGTACTTTGAGCTGTAGAGTCTACTTTTGAATTAAATATTATGCCAAGGACTGCATTCCTTGTGTGGATAGAATATTATAAACAGTTGTCCTAAGTACAATAACTTCATATGTCCCCTCCTAACAAGATGCCACGGTGATGCAGATGGTCACATGATGCACCAGTACGCACAAAATTCCAAACAGAAATGTGGCAAAACTCATAATGAGCGGAAATACGTAATCATAGCTGCAAGCACAGCAACACCTGTTTCGTGGTGCTCTCTGATAACTGCTCAAACGAACCTGTTTTAACAGGTCACGGGAAAATACTGTGAGTGGTTGTATGAAGTGTTACTTTCATAGTAAATTTCCTTTTACACAAGATGAATTATGTTACATGTGAGAATGTGTGATGAAATTATTAAATCAGAGCATTTGATTCTCGTTCAAAATTTAGCACTTTGAGAATCAGTCACATAGAAAAATTTTGGGCCCAGAAGACCAGTAGCCATTTGATATATCTTAAAGAACAACACACACAAAAAGAGACCAATGTTATATGTGAAAGCTTAGCTTTTCATGTAACTATACTATATGTATATTAATTTAAACCAAGAACTTCCCTATTTCCTACTAACACTGATGTTGCTATTGGCTGACTACAGCATGTGTCAAATGCTCTTAATATCGGCTGTCATTAGCTGATTGACATGAACTATGATTGGCTGACAAAAGCGCATTGCAAGTATTGAAATGTTTACCAATCAAAGAATTGATGTTTTACAGCTCCGAGAGAATGTATACTGTCACTTAACACAGAAAAAGTGTATTTCAGCTGGGGAAAAAGTTTATTTTTAACTGGAAATCTGGAAAAGGTCTGTGGGTTTTTTTTTTTTGGTCTGTGTATAACCCTGAAAATGTCCCATTTTACACCCTATACTGACGATACCGGGTTGGCAAGAACTGCAAATTGGTACCAAGTGCAATCATAAATTTTATGAGGGTTTAGTAATCTCGGGTTAATGACCTGTTATCCACAAGATATGTTTTTTTCACCCGTGTGTCAACGGCATCAGGAAGATAAGAAGCTTAAAAATACATAGTTCATTGGTGGTGGTGGGAGAGGGAGGGCGGGCTCTGTTCTGTCAAACTGGAGTTGCACTGTGTGACCTAATGTAAAAATATGAAATATTAATAGTCCACAGGTGTTTCAATGTTTATTTGCAACAGTAGTGTGAGTCAGCTTCCAGAAACTTGTTCACTTGCACAGAATACTGGACTGCTGGTACTAACAGAAAAATCTAGGTAAAGATTTATATCTTGTAGACCTCAGCAGTTAATTATCAGAATAGTTTGAAACATCCAGAAAGTTTATTTCAGGTAAGGTTTCTGGCACAGTTTTTAAAGTAGGTAACTCCCACTGTTCTACCCACATACGATATTTCAGATGAGTAAAAGCAGGCGGCAGTTTGCAGCAACTGCTGAGCTCTGGGGCTCCATTATAGCTGCAACCTTGAAACAGTACTGGAACTTCCATTTATGGCATTGTTTCCTTTTTTTATTACTACTACTTAGAACAATCCCTTCGGCTATGTAAAGCTGATGCATTGCCAACCTACGTCCAATAATAGGATTATGCCCTGGCCGATTCTACACCATCATCTTTTTGCCGCCATATTATATGTGTGTGTTCTTTGTGTGTAATAATTCTGAAATGGACACTACTGAGTGGAAGCCCACTTTATATAATTGATAACAAGTGAAATGGCACAATGCTAAATACTTTGAACTCATACTCTGAATGAGCAAGTGTCAAATGCTCATTCTCACTGATGTGATTTAGGTTTAGATTGTTTTCTTCAATCATTTTTTATTGATATTCTGTTTCTTTCCATTACAATTGTTCCACAAAGCTGGAGCACCATTTGACTAGTCAGTGTCAATGGAGTGTAAACCACGACTAATTTCAAACCATGACTGATTTCAGTTCCCGGTGAAACATACTCATGTTCCAGATACAAAAAGTTGATTCGGGCATTCTTTTTCAGGTAAAACCCACCAGGATAAGCTGAAGGGATACATTACCAAAGATGATGACTACAAAGTTGCTTATGTGACTTTGGTAAGTAAACCTGAACACTTATGGTATTTTGGATTCATGTCAGACAAATTCAGCAATGCATATTTATTTTTCTTTGCAGCCGAGAGAACATGCCTTTAAGTTTCCAGATATTTTTCCCAAAATGGACCGTGAAGAAAAAGACAAGAAATCTCTGGAAGAGGCAAAAGAAGGATATAAAAAATACATAGAGCGTTCAAAGGATCGTCCGGGTGCACCAGGGTGGTTTTCTTTTTAAAGATATTGTATGTTTCGTAGTGCATTCTTGTTGTCACTGTGGATGTCAGAAGATGGATGTAACATCGTTGTGAAGAGAATAGTGATCCAAGCTACAAGTATATATACTCAATATACATTGTGATTCCATCTGTTGAACTGTTATCTTGAATGTTTTCTTAGCATCTTAAATACATGTTATCATGAAATTTGACTATTTTATTTTACACTACAACAAGCACATCACATTTAACTCCAATCACAAATTCACTAGCACGACAATGTAAGAAAAACCTAGCATCCTTTTTCATTGTGTTTTCAGAGATGTCTTCTTAAAGTGATTTCAAAATAAGTCTCTGGTTCCATAGACATGTTTAAAACGTTTCTGGAAATTTCATTTTGTGGAGACTTTCCAGAAACACAGCTTACGATCACTGGCAGCACAGATGTAGGGTAGTCGAAAATGCCAGGAAATCCAAGATGAGGACTGAAATAACATTAGTAATGGTATAATAAAATCATCAATGGAGAACATCAACTGCAATAATTATATTGGAGAAAAAACAAAATGAAGAGAATACCACACTCCACATTAAGGATAAAGTTAACCAAGAATTTTGACCAAAGCTTCCACGTTTACCATTCTTTTCTGAAAAAAATGAGGCAGATTGAAAGGTACTCAAGTTTTCTGCGCTGTTAGCTGTCCACACAGAGCACAGATCAGCTGAGTGGGGAATTGTTTGATGTAGTTCTCTCAGCATTAGTCTATCCTATGCAAGCCACTTCATCTCTGCATAACTATTGCAATCTACATCCACTTGAACCTTTTTACTGTATTCAATCTTTGGTCTCTTTCTATACTTGTTACCCCCCATACTCCCCTCCATTACCAAACTGACAATTGTGTGATACCTTATGATGTATCCCATAAACTAATCCGTACTTTTAGTCAATATGTAACAAAAATTTGTTTCTCCCCAATTTGTATCAGTACCTCTTTAGTAATAATTCAATGTATCCATCAAATCTTCAGCAACAAATTTCAGAAGTTTCTATTCTTTTCTTGTCTGAGCTGTTTGTTGACCACATTTCATGTCCATACATGCGTACACTCCAGACAAACACATTCAGAAAGACTCCCTTGTATTTATTGTTAACAATTTTCTTGGTACTACCACTCTGCATTTTTGTTCCACCTACTTTGGCAACAGTCAGATATTTCACTAACCAAATAACAAAACACATCTACTACTTTAAATGTGTCACTGCCTCGGTGTTATCTGCTTTTCATTCAACTACCCTTGTTTTACTTTTGTTGACATTCATCTTATAAATAATTTTCAAGAGACTATCCATTCCATAAACTTTTGGGGCTAACTGACAGATGTCTGAAACCTGCAGCCACGATATTTTGCTGCAGTTCTCTGGCCACCTTCAGGTGTACACTGAGTGACCCTATTTTAAGACCTCATTAGCACATGGTGTGATGTACCCAGTTCTTGCTGAACATCTGTGCACTTATGACAGTGCCCTCTGTGGTGAAAGTTTGTCACATGAATATCAGAACAACTGTCTTCAGATGGTAATATCGAGAACAATGCTGGCAATTTGTAGCATCAGTTTGAAGATGGGAGATTAGTGGATCTGGTATCATCATAGAAACTATAGTTTTGAAAGCTGATAAAATTAATAAAGAAGGCTAGGAGAGTGTTTCCGCTAGGAAGAGCAGATAAGAAGTTGCTAGTATCTCGTTTTGACAATGGACTGCCATCATTTAGTGCCAGAATGGAATTATGGGCAAACATCAAACAGATTGTAAATCATTCTGTAGACCAGTATGTGCCTAGTAAGTGAATTTGAGAATGAAAAAGACCCACCATAGTTTAATAAGATAAATTGGAAAATACTGAGGAACTAAAGGCTGTTGCAAAATGACAACAGGCAAAGGTTAGTAGAGATTTGTGCGTCTGTGAAAAGATCAATGTTCAAAGCATAGAACTACCACTGTCATACCTTAGTAGAAAATCTGTCCGAAAACCCAAGAAAATTCTGCTCCTATGTAAAATCACTAAGTAGATCTAAGGCTTCCACCCAGTCTGGTGTGGCAGTAGAAGATAAACAAAGATGAAGCTTTAAATCTTGTGTCTCAGAAATTGTTAACGCAGGGGAATCGTACAAACATACCATCACTTGACCATCGCAAGGAGCCCCTTATGGACTGCATAGTAATAAGCCTAGCATACAGAAACAACTGAAAGAGCTGAAAACAAATAAGTCAGCAGGTCCAGATAAATTTGATTTTACAAAGAGTACTGTACTTCCCAAGTGATGGGAAAAGAAGTGCAGGTGACTCCTGTATATAAGAAAGTCAAAAGCACGGATCTGCAAAATTACAGATCAGTATCCTTAACACCAGTTTGCTGCAGAATTCTAGAATATATTACCGAGTCCAAATATAATGAATTTTCTTGGGTCCGAGAAGCTTATGTTCACGAATCAACATGATTTTAGAGAGCATCACTTTTGAAAAACACAACTTGCCCTTTTCTCACATAATATACTGCAAACTTTGGGTGAAGGGCAACATGCAGATTCCATATTTTTAGGTTCCAGAATGCATTTGAGACAGTGCCACAATGTTGACTGTTAACAAGCAAATGGATTAGGTTCCTAGATATGTGAGTGTCTCAATAGAATCAAGTATGTTGTCCTCGATAGCGAATGTTCATCGGAGACAAGGGTATCATCAAAAGTGCCCCAGGGAAGTGTGATGGGATTGCCGTTATTGTCTATATACATAAATGATCTGGCAGACAGGCTGGGCAGTAGTCTGCGGTTTTTTCTTGACGATGATGTGTACGGGAGGGTGTCGAAGTTGAGTGACTGCAGGAGGACACTAGGTGACTAAACAAAATTTCTAGTTTGTGTGATGCATGGCAGCTAGCTCTAAATGCAGAAAAATATAAGTTAATGTGGGTGAGTAGGAAAACCAAACCTATAATGTGCGGATACAGCATTAGTAGAGTCCTTGACACAATCACATTGTTTAAATATCTGGGCGTAATGTTGCAAAGCAATATGAAATGGAACGATCATATGAGATTTGTGGTAGGGAAGGAGAATGGTCCACTTCAGGTTTTTGGGAGAATTTTGGGAAAGTGTGATTCATCTACAAGGAGACCACATTTGGGACACAAGGGTGACTTGTTCTTGAGTACTGGTAGAGTGTTTGGGATCAGCACCAGGTAGGATTAAAGGAAGACATCAAAGCAATTCAGAGACGAGGTGCTAGATTTGTTATTAGAATGTTCAAACAACATGCTAGAATTACATACATGCTTCAGAAACTCAAATAGGAGCCCTGGGGGAAGGGTGATGTTCTTTTTGAGGAACACTATTGAGAAATTTTATAGACAACTGGCATTTGAAGCTGACTGCAGAATGATTCTACTGCTGCCGACTTACATTTCACGTAAGGACCATCAAGGGGAGATATGAATAACTGAGGCTCATTCAGAGCATTCACACAAGGTTGACACCGGTGGCGACACCTACAACGTGCTGACTTGAGGAAAGTTTCCAACCGATTTCTCATACATAAACAGCAGTTGACCGGTGTTGCCTGCTGAAACGTTGTTGTGATGCCTCGTGTAAGGAGGAGAAATGCATACCATCACGTTTCCGACTTTGATAAATGTCAGATTGTAGCCTTTCGCGATTGCGGTTTATCATATCGCGACATTGCTGTTCGCGTTGGTCGAGGTCCAATGACTTTAGCAGAATATGGAATTGGTGGGTTCAGGAGGGTAATACGCAACACCGTGCTGGATCCCAACGGCCCTGTATCACTAGCAGTCAAGATGACAGGCATCTTATCCGCATGGCTGTAACGGATCGTGCAGCCACGTCTCGATCCCTGAGTCAACAGATGGGGACATTTGCAAGACGACAACCATCTGCATGAACAGTTTGACCACATTTGCAGCAGCATGGACAATCAGCTCGGAGACCATGGTTGCGGTTACCCTTGACGCAGCATGACAGACAGGAGCGCCTGCGATGGTGTACTCAACGACGAACCTGGGTGCACAAATGGCAAAACGTCATTTTTTCGGATGAATCCAGGTTCTGTTTACAGCATTATGATGGTCGCATCCGCGTTTGGCGACATCGCGGTGAATGCACATTGGAAGCGTGTATTCGTCATCGTCATACTGGCGTATCACCCAGCGTGATGGTATGGGGTGCCTTTGGTTACTCGTCTCGTCACCTCTTGTTCGCATTGACGGCACTTTGAGCAGTGGACGTTACATTTCAGATGTGTTATGACCCGTTGCTCCACCCTTCATTCGATCTCTGTGAAACCCTACATTTCAGCAGGATAATGCACGACCGCATGTTGCAGGTCCTGTACGTGCCTTTCTGGATACAGAAAATGTTCGACTGCTGCCCTGGCCAGCACATTCTCCAGATCTCTCAACAATTGAAAACGTCTGGTCAATGGTGGCCGAGCAACTGGCTCATCACAATACGCCAGTCACTCTTGATGAACTGTGGTATCGTGTTGAAGCTGCATGGGCAGCTGTACCTGTACACGCCATCCAAGCTCTGTTTGACTCAATGCCCAGGCGTATCAAGGCCGTTATTACAGTCAGAGGTGGTTGTTCTGGGTGCTGATTTCTCAGGATCTATGAACCCAAATTGCGTGAAAATGTAATCATATGTCAGCTGTAGTATAATATATTTGTCCAATGAATACCTGTTTATCATCTGCTTTTCTTCATGGTGTAGCAATTTTAATGGCCAGTAATGTATTTCTGATGATTCCCTGTGAATGGAGTTCTGTGTCTGCTGAGATGAATATTCATTTCCCAGGAAAATAGTTTCTAGGTGTTCCAATTCTGCTTGCAGGTTATCAACGGCTGGGATGAACTGCTGGTGAACTAAGTCTTCAGAACGCCCATTGCTTGTGCTGGATGGTGGAAACTACTAAGTACAGTACTGCATGAGTGGACTTTTGAAATACGAGTGTCCAAGTGCATCACTGTTTTTATGTCAAACATCTAAAAAACAAAATTTCATGGAACAATCTAGACATCAGGAGAGTTTTAACTTTCACACTATTCCAGAAGGTAGGAGACGAGGTACTGGCAGAAGTAAAGCTGTGAGGACGGGGCGTGAGTCGTGCTTGGGTAGCTCAGTTGGTAGAGCACTTGCCCGCGAAAGGCAAAGGTCTCGAGTTCGAGTCTCGGTCCGGCACACAGTTTTAATCTGCCAGGAAGTTTCTTTCACACTATTCATTCCATTCGACTGTTGTGTCTGATGGAGCTACAATGTCCTCAAAGTTTTTATTTCTTCTCCTTAGTTTTCTCTCCCTGTTACCTTTGCAATTCCAGAGCGTTTTGCAGTCAATACTGACAAGTTTTTCTAACTCTGAAAAATGGTAAATGCAAATTATAGCAATTGTAAACTATCTTCTAAGATAAATCTACTGGTGATACTCTGGTGGCTTCACTATTACTATCTCCCCAAGCTATCCCACCATCTTTTGTTGTAGTCCTTTCCTCTGTTTCACTGAATCGTTACCTAACGCTTACAGTGAAACTCTCAACAATCTCTAGTTCTTTTAATTTATCTAGTTTCTACCTCCTTAATGTTTTTATCTTTCTGCAATATCTTGAGGTTTGATCTACTGCTGTTAGCAATAAAGTATGATCAGATTCCACATGTTTTACAGTTTGAAATCTGGTTTTGGTATCTCTATCTGACCATTGTACTATACAATCTACCTGAAATCTTCCTTTACTCCAGGTGTCTTTCACATTTACAACTGCTTTCCATTATTCTGAAACCGAGTATTAGCAATGATTAAATTGTGTGCAAAATTTCTCCCCCTTCTGTGTTCTCCAACTACTTATCCATGTCTTCCTTTTCCTACCATTGAATTGTTGTCTCCAATAAAAAATTTTCATCTCACTTAACAATGTGAACAATTTCTTTTCTCTACATTCTTTCAATCTCATCAACATTTGCAGAGCTAGTAGGCTATGAATTTGTATTACTGTGGTGGGTGTTGGCTTTGTGTATGTCTTGACCATGATAATTCATTCATCTACATCTACATATATACTCCATAAGCCACCATATGGTGTGTGGCAGAGGGTACCCTGTACCACTACCAGTCACTTCCATTCCTGTTCCACTCACAAATACAGTGGATAAAAAGACTGTCTATAAGTTTCTGTATGAGCCCTAATATCTCTAATATTATCTTCATTGTCCTTATGCAAAATGTATGCTGGCGGCAGTAGAATCATTTAGCAGTCAGCCTCAAAGGCCGGTTCTCTAATATTTCTGAATAGTGCTCCTCAAAAAGAATGTTGCTTCCCTCCAATGATTCCCACTTGAGTTCCAGAAGCATCTCCGCAATACTTGCATGTTGTTGGAACCTACTGGTAACAAATCTAGCAGCCTGCATCTGAGTTTCTTCGATGTCTTCATTTAACCTGACCTGGTGTATATCCCAAACACTTGAGCAGTACTCAACAATGGGTTGCATTAGTGTCCTATATGCGGTTTCCTATACAAATGAACCACACTTTCCTAAAATTCTCCTAACAAACAGAAATCGACCATTTGCCTTCCTTACTACAATACTTATATGCTCATTCCATTTCATATTGCTTTGCTGTGATGTGCCAATATATTTAATAGACGTGACTGTCAAGCAACATACTAATGCTGCATTTCAACATTATGTTTTTTTTTCTATCCACCTGCATTAACTTACATATTTCTATATTTAGAGCTAGCTACCATTCATCACACAGTTTAGAAATTTTGTCTAAATCATCTTCTATCCACCTACAGTCACTCAATGACAACACCTTTCCGTACACCACAGCATCATCAGCAAATGGCTGCAGACTGCTGCTTGCCCTGTGCAGAAGATCATTTGTGTATATGGAAAATAGCAGCAGTCCTGTTAGACTTCCTCAGGGACTCATGATGTTACCCTTGTCTATGATGAACACTTGCCATGAAAGACAACATACCGTGTTCTGTTACTTAAGAAGTCTTCGAGCCATTCACAAATCCGGGAACATATTCCATGGTGTGTACCTTCACTAATCACCCATAAGTTGTTCATAGCAGCTCACTCAAATTCCTGTTTTCTTAGTCATTTTATACTTATACCTGCATTATTTCTGTTTGATTTTATCTTGTTAACATTACACTTCTGCCACTACATTTCACCAATTCCCACTATATCTCTCTTCAACTTATGCATTTCTCTTTTTATGTTTCCTAACCTAATTACCTAATTAAGGGATCTAACACTCCAACGTGTGAAACATCAGATTTGTTTTTGCAGATTAAAAGAATATTCCTGAGTAATCTCTGTCTGGAGATCTGATAAGGGGGCTGTTTCACCCCAGAGGATGCCATCATCATTAAACATTACAGCAAAGCTGCATGTTTATGGGAAATATATTGGTTGTCGATTCCCCTTGCTTTCAGACATTCACTCTGGCAACATAGCATCACCATATTAGCTACTTGAAGGTACTCAGATTCAAAAAAGCCATTAGAAGTCATTCTTGTGCCACTGTGCCAGAGTGAGCTCTAACTGGCATGGCACTGAGTAACTAATACACACTTCATTTACTAATGAAAGTCCCATTTGCATACATTGCTTCCCATCTGCATACATTGCTTCAAGCTTTCACAAACAGCATGACACCTCTAAAAGGTATCTTGCTGAAGTAGTTGTTTATTAAAAACTGTTGCCATGATCTACAAAGTTTATATGAACAATGGAATTGTGGTCATGAGACTTCTACTAAATGATTAGATTACATGCACTGTTTATTCAATAGCCCAATCGTCAATGATCCTCATGTATGTACAAAAGTCTGGAAAAATATAAAAAAACATATTTTACATTTGAATTAATATACATAGTGTGAACTTTAATTACACAGATTCTTAGTGAAACAGCCTCAATGTTTTGGACTTGGTCCACATTCTTGAAGACTTTTTCCATTGACAAATTAATAAAATACATGTCAAAAAGCCTGTAAATATATACGAACACTACAGTAATTACAGTGATTCCTAGGCTCTTTAATCAAGCATTTCAAATGACAAAAATTACATATAATTGCCATACATAAAAAGCTGACATTCACTGCCAGACAAAACCTCCTCTATACTTTTCCATTCATTATGGGGCTCCAGCTGTCCACATTAGTGTTTTCTAATCTCAACAACAAACATTCCATTAGATTCTTTTCTTATTTCATGTATACCAACAATGAACTTTGTTGGATCATCTGCTTTGCTACATGTCCTATCAGCTTCTGTTTCATTTTCATAATTTTCATTATATTCATAATTATGTCTCCCACTCTGTTACGTTCTCTGAGCCATTTGTTTGTATTGTTTCTCACCTAGTTATTCTCAACATGTCTCTCTCCCCTTTTTCTCTTTTTAAATGGCTTTTGAATTAAAGTCCATGTAATGACATCACATGTCAACATTGGTAATAATTGTAAACTTTCTGAATCAGACCCAGTAGAAACTGAGAAAGAAAGTTGCTACTCACCATATAGCATAGATGCTGAGTCGCAAATAGGCACAACAAAAAGATTCTCACAATTAAAGCTCTCACCCATTATGGCCTTCATCAACACTAGACAAACACACACACGCAAACGCAACTCACACACACGACTGCAGTCTCTTGCAACTTAAACCACACTGCGAGCAGCAGCACCAGTGCATGATGAGAGTGGTGGCTGAGTGGGGGTAAGGAGGAGGCTGGCATGTGGAAAGGGGGGGGGGGGGGATAGTATGATGGGGGTGGCAGACACGGAAGTGCTGCTGGTCAGACTGAGGGCTGAGGAGGGGGGGGGGGGGGAGGTAGCGGAAAAGGAGAGAAGTAAAAAGACTGGGTGTGGTGGTGGAATGACGGCTGTGCAGTGCTGGAACTGAACAGGGAAGGGGCTGGATGGGGGAGGACAGTGACTAACGAAAGCTGAGGCCAGGAGGGTTATGGGAACGTATGATGTATTGCAGGAAAGTTACCACCTGTGCAATTCATAAAAACTGGTGTTGGTGGGAAAGTTCCATATGGCACAGGCTGTGAAGCAGTCACAGAAATTAAGGATTTCATGTTTGGCAGCGTACTCAGCAACAGGGTGGTCCACTTGTTTACTGACCACAGTTTGTCGGTGGCCATTCATGCGGACAGACAACACATGCCCACATAGAATGCAGCACAATGGTTGCAGCTTAGCTTGTAGATCACATGACTGGTTTCACAGGTAGCCCTGCCTTTGAAGGGATAGGTGATGTTAGTGACCGGACTGGAGTAGGTGACAGATGGAGGATGTATGGGACAGTCTTGCATTTAGGTCTGTTACAGGGGTATAAGCCATGAGGTAAGGGATTGGGAGTGGGGATTGTGTAAGGATGGACAAGTATATTGTGTAGGTTCAGTGGACGGCGGAATACCACTGTTGGAGGGGAGGGAAGGATAATGGGCAGGACATTTCTCATTTCATGGCACAACAAGAGATAATCGAAACCCTGGCGGAGAATATAATTCAGTTGCTCCAGTCCTGGGTGGTACTGAGTTATGAGGGGAATGCTCCTCTGTGGCCGGACGGTGGGACTTTGGGTGGTGGTGGGAGACTGGAAAGATAAGGTATGAGAGACTTGTTTTTGTATAAGGTGGGGAGGATAATTACAGTCAGTGAAGGCTTCAGTGAGACACTCAGTATATTTTGAGGGGGACTGCTTGTCACTGCAGATGTGATGACCACGGGTGGCTAGGCCTATGGAAGGGACTTCTTGGTATGGAATGGGTGGCAGCTGTAGAAGTGGAGGTGTTGCTGGTGGTTAGTAGGTTTGATATGGACAGAGGTACTGATGTAGCCATCTTTGAGGTGGAGGTCAACATCTAGGAAGGTGGCTTGTTAGGTTGAGTAAGACCAGGCGAAGCAAATGGAGGAGAAATTGTTGAGGTCATCCTCGATCCAGATCTAGACACACCGATCCCTTCGATCATCATTTGCCGACTATGTAAAAAATCTACAGATACCAATCACTGAATGCTGGCCGCTGTTTGGACTGGACCAGAAGTGGGAGTCTTCCGACACATCGGTCAGAGGGCCTGAAAATGGTGTAATATATTGCTGAAACTAGTTGCTCAGTAAACTAATGATTGGAAATTTGGATGGCTGAAAGGTGTTTTGATTCAACATTCTGTACTGGGCACCTGAGGTCGCGAAACCAATCTGTACAAAGATGGACATACAGAGGCATAATTTATTAGTTTTCTTGATTGAAACTCCACAGACTAATCTAAATATTGATGCCACACTGGTTTGTGCAGGTATTTATAAGCTTCAGTGAATGTGCTGAACATTGAATCAGTTGCCTCTGATACTGAGTACTACAGGGTTTCAAGACAATTCCTTCATTAGGATTTACTTAAGGACTGCTGATTTCTATACTGATTAAATCCCATGCATAAGTGAGTTGCTCCTATGATTAACTTAGTGACTGAATTTGTCCAGTACACTGCTAACTTAATGCCTATACGTAGCTGTAATATACAGCTATACTACATACTATCCCTCCCCACTCCAGCCTCCTCCTTACCCCCACCCACCCGCCACTCTCATCATGCACTGGTGCTGCTGCTCGCAGTGTGGTTTCAGTTGCCTGAGACTGCAGTCGTGTGTGTGTGTGTGTGTGTGTGTGTGTGTGTGTCTAGTGCTGATGGAGGCCATAATGGCTGAGAGCTTTAATTGTGAGAGTTTTTTTGTTGTGCTTATTTGCAACTCAGCATCTACACTATATGGTGAGTAGCAACTTTCCATCTCAATTTCTACTGGGTCTGATTCAGAAGGTTTACAATTATTATCAATTTTGACTTGTGATAACAACACATGGACTTTAATTCTAAAGCCATTTAAAAAGAGAAAAAGGAGAGAAACAACACAAACAAATGGCTCTGAGAACATAATGGAGTGGGAGGCACAATTATGACTATAATAAAAATGTTGAAGATGAAACAGAAGCTGGAAGAACATGTAGCAAAGCAAATGGATGGTAGATGGGCCAACAAAGTTCATTGTTGGAATACGTGAAATAAGAAAAGAACCTAATGGAAGGTTTGTTGATGAGATTAGAAAACATAATGCGGATAGCTGGAGCCACGTAATGAATGGAAAAGTGTAGAGGAGATTTTTGTCTGGCAGTGAATGTCAGTTTTTTATGTATGGCAATTATATGTAATTTTTGTCATTTGAAATGCTTGATTAAAGAGCCTAGGAATCACTATAACTACTGTAGTGTATGTATATATTTACAGGTTTGTGTCATGTATTATATTAATTTGTCAATGGAAAAAGTCTTCAGGAATGTGGACCAAGTCCAAAATATTATTGTACAAAATCTTATGAAAATGTTGTGAAAATTTATCAAAGGAGTGATATTTTTGCATAGATCGAATTCTTCACTCCTTAATGAATGATGCCATATGAAAATTGTGTAGCACATCAGGACGATTCCATCAAAGTTGTTTGACAATCTGTAAGGTGTTATTTGGAGGCTCAGCTGATACACAGTGTTTATGAAGAACAACGCTCAAGGTCCAGATAATATCTTTCCGCATTTAATGAATATTTGCTATCAATCAGATTCATATAAAACTTTTATAATTTCTGCTACTTTATTTGTTAATGTGCGTGATGTAAAGAATGATATCTGCTTACCTCTAACGTGACAGATAGAAGAGGCTTGTTGCTTTGTATGATGTATACTTTGACCTGATGATCTGGTCGTCCATATACTGCAATGTGATTTTCACTGGATGGGCAGTATTTAAGATACTGGCCATATACAGTATATCCTCTACTTTCAGAGGGCCAGCTGAAAAAGAAAAAATAATGGTAGTGTATAAAATAATTATTGGCATGCAAAAGGAGACAACTCACCAAATAGTTGAAATGTTGAATCACCAACAGGCACACAAAAGAGAATGAAAACTTCTCTAGCTCCATACAACTACGCTGCACTGGCTGAACACAAAATGCCATGGCTGAACACAAAATGCCAGGACTGCAGTTTGGCAGGTACACTGAGATAAGGCATTGTGTCAGGTGATGCGGGTAGAGGAGGAAAAAGAGGCATGAAGCTGGGAGGGAGGGTTGGGGAAGGGTGGGTGACAGCTCGGAGATAAGCAGCAGGTGTGGGGGTAGTAATGCAGGAGGGAGATAGGGAGGTGACACATGGGCATTGAAGCTAGAGAGTTAGTGTGGCATAAGATGATTATGGTGTGGTGGTAGTGGATTTTGGGGAGGGGTAACTGAACATAGGAAGTGCAGACTGTTGGTAGAGGGTGTGGGTACAGTGGGTTAGCAGAGCTTGAGGCCAAGAGGATTACGGGAATGAAGTATATTTCATAACAGTAACTCTTATCTATGTAGCTCAGAAAAGCTGGTGGCGAAGGAAAGGATCCAAATGGCTCGGGATGTGAAGCAGCTACTGAACTTGAGCATATTGCACTCAGCAGTTTTTTCCACCACTGGGTGACCAACTCTGTTCTTAAAAGCTAACAAAGTTATCATTCTTTTTGATGCGCCTATCAACAAGTCAAAGCTTCTACAATTCACAGTGAGTTGTCTCCTTTACCCCAAAATTATTTGCATTGCGTAGTGGCTCACTCCCACCCTAAACTTCATGTCATCCATCCTTTGTCACTCTCTCGTAATTTACATCTGTTTTGTATCTCCTGTGTGGTCAATGTGTATCTTTCCTTAGGCTTTCCTTTGAGCCTTTATTGTGCACACACATCAGTTGCTGCGACAAGAGTGGCTGTACCTGACTTTTGCAGCACCGGTCATGGCCGCTTCTACTGTAGTGCACAATATCCTGCGAACAACCCATCAGCCGGCCACAATTAAATGCGATCCAAGCAATAAATTACATTTCATTTAAAAACTGACCAACCCCTTCACACACATTATCTCATCATTTTTTTCACAGCTGTCTTTTTTTTGCCCCCCATACATGACGGTAGCTAATACAAGAAAGAATGTCAACACATCACCGAACTACACTACAAGCTTCAGCACAATTTCTTCCTGCATGTTGTTACCTATAGTTTTCTTTAGAATAATCTACTGCTTTTATTTGTCCATTTCCTGCTTCTATTTCACTTTTTCTCCAGTGACATCTCATCCCAAATCGAATCCTGCTCCATCCAACTGTATCAGTTCACAAAAGTTTCCCTATTCCTAGCTAAAACTGAATCCCACATCCTGTTCCCTAAATACTGCCTAAGCCATGGAATTTCCCTTCCCCTCCCCTCACCGAACAAGTATCCATAAACGTTCCCTTTCCTGGATCCCTTTCCTCCTTTCATAATGACCTTCAAAATTTAGATTCTGCTGGTACCTACCCATCACAAGCCTAGCCTCACAGCAACAAATCTCCATTCATAGGCATCCTTGAAGCATCTCTGGTCTACCCACAAGACGCTGTCACTATGCAGTCCCAACTACCTACATCACATCTTCCCAATTTAAACCATTGCACTTCAACACCTGGAAGAGCACTCCAGATACCACCACCAAACTTAAGTTTATTGACACCCTACTCCTGCCTCAGAGCATCACTACCCATCAACATCTTTCCTACCCCCCGTGAACCCTGTAATCAACCTCTTATAGCACCCAGACCCTGCTGCACTGACTTCTCTATCAGCAACATCCTCCTCCAATACTCTCTCTCAACATTCCATGAAACCCAGAAACTAAACGAACCTAAAACACAAATGTTATTAACTTATCCATAAAAACCACAATCCTACAGAAGTTTCAGTCCTGTCCAAAGGCCTCACCTTCAACCCCACACTAAATTCAATCATGCTGGATTTGTCAAAGACCTACTCTCCTTCTCCAGAGACCAACAGTGGAACCACTACTTTGCTACCAGTTCCAATACTGAACCTTGCCTCTCCCACTTAGTACTACCATTCAAGTGCGAACCCCCTCCTATGTAACCACCCTCTGGTTGCCTTCCAGGAATTCCCTGCGTCCTACATGACCTGATCATCCTTCCCCATGTCCATCCCTAAGGACACTACTCTTTCAACAGAAGAAAGAACAGCCATCCACAACCTCAAGAACTTGATTTACTCATCATCTCTGCGGACAAAGGCTCCACCACTGCCGTGATGATTTGCAGTGACTATCTTACAGAAGGCACCCATCAACTGTCTGAATAATCTGCCTATCAGCTCTGCTATACTGATACCATCCCAAAAATCCAATATAACCTTGAATCCCTACTCAAATCCTTAGGTTCATACCAAATCTTATCCCTTAATGCACCTTCCTGCTTGCCAAAATCTATGAAGCCAACAATTCCAGACTCCCCACTGGAGATGGTTAGTGCTGTCCCACTGAAAGAAGCTCTGATCTTGTCGAACAATACTTCCAATCTACAGCTCTTGGCTTAGCCTATTATATGAAAGATACAAACCGCTTCCTTCACTGACTCTTGATCATCCCGACCCCATTACCACCTGGATCCATACTCATCACTGTTGATGCCATCTCCCTGTACACCAAAATTCCCCATGCCCATGGCTGCTATCGAACACTAACTATCCCAATCTCCCTTTGACTCTGAACCCACTACCTAATTCCTTATTCATCTAATCAATTACTTTCTTACAATATATTACTTCTCCTTTGAGGGAAAGATATATACATAAAAATCTGCTTAGTGGCCATCTAGAGGAAACATTCCTAGCCCCCCAAAATCCCTGTCTGGTTCAGGTTCATTAATGATATTTTCATGATATGAATCCAGAACCAAGACACCATCTCTTCAGTCTTCAGAACCTTCTCTCCCATTTCTTTCACCCAATCCTCCTCAGCCCAGTGTGCCACCTTCCTAGACACTGGAAATTCAATCCCGTTAACCATCAACAGCGGCCAACAGCTTGCCGCACTGGTAACATCAGTTGCTGTCAGATCACTGAAGCTAAGCACTGTCAGACTTGGTTAGCACCCAGAGGGTGACTGTCCGGGTCTGCCAAGTGGTGTTGGCAAGTGGGATGTTCTCAGCATCTGTGGGGCTAATTTAGGAGCTAATTGACTGACATGCCCCTCCATATCCTCACCTAGTGTCACCTTTTGGCTGAGGATGACACAGTGGTCGGTCCGACATGGTGGTCGGTCCGTACTGTTGGGCCATCCGAGGCCTTTCCAAACAGAGTTCTGAACCGTCAACAGTACCTGTATTCTGACAGCTGCCAACCCTTACACACAGACACGCACAAACAAACACACACACACACACACACACTCACTCACATAGAGTTCAGAACTGTCAGTGACATATCTTCAGTGATGAGAATTCCCTTGCTCAGTGTGTTGAAGGTCACACACAGGCCTTCATAGACAGGCACTATCCCCCAAACCTAGTCTGAAAATAAATTTTCTACACCACATTTTCCCATAACCCTAATCCTCCCACCAACCCCAAGAACCACCACATCACCCAATATCATCTCAGACTGCAGCAACAGAACCATGTCCTCCACGAGGGCTCTGACTATCTACCACAATGCCCAGAAATGAGGGACATCCTTCCCATCCTCCCTAAAATGGTGTTCCACCACCCACCCAGCCTACACATCATCCTTGTCCATCCCTGTGCCACTCCCACTCCCAACACCTTGCAACAGAGCTCATATCACTATGGAAGACCCAGAAGACCTGCTCAATCTACTCACCCAGTGTATCCTGCTCTAGCTCTGTCATAGACTTATCCTTCCCATCAGAGGCAGGCCACATGTAAAAGCACCCATGTCACTTTATGTGGGCAAGAATACCAACCAGCTGTCCACCAGAATGAATGGTCACTGTCAAACTGTGGCCAAGAACAAAGTTCACACCAGTAGGGGAACATGCTACTGAGTGCAATACACTCCAATTTAATGGCTGCTTCACAACCCATGCCATTTGGATCCTCCCTCTCAGCACCAGATTTTCTGAACTACATGGATAGGAGTTAGCTTTGCAACACATCCTTTGTTTTCATTATCTTCCTCGCATCAACCTCTGCACCCACTGCACCCAGACCCTCCACCAATAGTCTCCCAATCGTATGTCCTTTTATCTCCTTCCCAAATCCACTCTCGCTTATCATCATTGTGTGCTGCACAAACTCACCGGCTCCGATACTCAGGTGTTGCCTTCCTACCCTGTGTACCTGCTGCACTTTGGGCACTGTGTCTTTAGCTGGCACATTTTAGCTGCACAGTTGTACAAGTGTGAGGGACAGGGGCATGCACACGTGTTTGTATGTGTACTCTAGATCATTAAAGGATTCATGCAAAGCTAACAATGTTTTCATTATTTTTCATGTGCTTATCAACAATACAATGCATCTATTATTTGGTGACTTGTCTCCTTATTCATAAATTGTTTGCATTGTGCCAATGCATTTCTTAAAGTATTTACTGGTGTGTAATTAACTCAACCATTTACTTTAAATTTAGCAAATAAATGATATAGTTTACAAACAATGGAAGGAATAAAGGTAACCACATACTCTTTAGTTGTGGAGTCAATAGGCACATAAACAAGAAAGAAATCATTGCTGAACTTTTGGACAACAATGCCCTTCTTCAAAGCTAACTACCAGAAAACACACATACTAAATTGTCCGTGCCAACTACACAGTCCTGTTGCTCAGGTTGACTGGGGTATGTTGGTTGGAGTGGGTGAGAGGAACAAAGAGGAAGGGTGGTAATAGCTGGGAGGGAGGGGCAGCATGGGAACGGATAAGAATGTAGCACCAGTGAGCCCATCCACTACAGTTAGAGGTAGTTGTGCTTGGCACACACTGTCATGGAGGACTGAATTGGGAAGAGAATACAGGAAGAGGGAGACAGCAGAGAGAAAACAGTGGCTTAGATTAACTGAGTGAAGTGCTAGATGGATGTGGGACAGGCCTAAATATCTATATCTAAGTGTGTGTGTGTGTGTGTGTGTGTGTGTGTGTGTGTGTGTGTGAGTGAGAGAGAGAGAGAGAGAGAGAGAGAGAGAGAGAGAGAGAGAGAGAGACAGCACTCAGAAATTATTTCAATCTCGCTTATGTGTTGTTTCCAAATAAAAATTACAACTGAACATTTAATATCCAATAAAAATTCCTTTCAAATGATGAAATTTCTGAAGTTCTAGGTGTATTTTGTGCTAGATACTAGACCTTGTCTTGGAAATGTCCCACACCACCAATTCCCCACCAGATAAGGCAGCAATGCTCTTGCTGTTGCTAGGAGCCCAGTCAGCCATTTGGAGTGGACTGCTGTTGGTGGGGAACGACATGAGCGAACGTCTCAGCTGGATGCTAACGAGATGCACAACATCCCGTGCAAGGCCGACCAGCACATTCTCAGGACAATCGCGATGACACGTTACAGACATAACTGCAGAAGATGAAAATGGCAGCATCAGTGACAATGATCTAAACTCAGTAACTGTTAATTTAATCTGCCAAAGCAAAAGTTTGAAACTGACTTTGGTGTAGTTCTAAAACTGAAAGAACAATTATAAATCTGGTAATATTTATTAGTTTCTTCTGATATTATCTGTTGTTACATCAGTGCACTGACCATATCAATGAATTTCCAAGAACACCTTACAATTGAACATAAATTCAGTATTTAAATATTACGTATGCAGACAGTGAAAAATTATCAGTTCTTCAATGGCTGAGGCAAGAGTTACAATAGCAGGGAAAGTGAATTCATAACATCATTGAGAATCCCTGTCTACATCACTTTCTTATCCTAACTGTGTTTCTTGTTTCCGCCAGCCTTTTGTTTCTGGGGTTGAACTATTTCTCCAGTTCCAGCTGCTCATATCTCTCTCCTGCCGCTGATCCTCTTTGAACAGTTGGTTAGTAGATGCTCCTCTTCTTTTTCTAATCATCTCCACATTTCAAAATTAATTGCATTCCATGCTGATGCTTGGCAGAAAACAATGACAATAAAAAAAAATGCTGTAGCACAAGAGGGGACCCTTGGTAGCAGTAAAGGAATTGACGATTAATGGTATCAGAAGTGAAGCATGAGTTCACACTGACTAGTAAGAGGCAGGAAATTGGTCTTGACCTTTTCAATCCGGGGCAGGTGCACCTCCCCATCCTATAAGAGAAACTTTAACATGCACAGTTACTGTATTTAATATAGGTTTGGCTCACCTTAACATTATCTGAGTCCTTATGCTGTGGCATAACCTACATAAGAAAAGCACAGGAGGTGATTGGTCTAAGTGGAAGGTTTTGGCATGCCATGTATTCTTATAAAGTAATTAACTTCCCCTGAATGAAATTGTATTCTGATAACCAGACTTGTATTTTGATCAAGTATAGTTACAAATTTAATTCTTTTTTCTTAAAGCTAATGAAAGCATGATCTTTCCTTTCTGTGACTGGCTAAGATTAAGTTCTTTAGATTTGGGTGTCGGTAAAGCTATAATTATTTTGGGCTTTCATTATAATTCTGTTTGTTAAATTTAGTGGTGTTATTGTAAATATTGTCTCACTGGTGTCTTTGGATTATGTTCGTTCATTTATATTACTGAAGTTCACTGGAAGAGTACTGAATGAAATAAAAGATTACCTTGGGAATTGAAGTTCAGTGATCCTATGCAGCTGAATGTCTCCTTAACATCCCACATTTTCATGGTGTTGTCATCACTTCCAGAAAATAAGAGTCTTCCTTCAGTGTCAAATGTAATGCAGTTTATGTAATCCCTATGCCCTTCCAGAACCTGTAACAGTGAAAGCATTTCATTGCTGTTATATACAATACAATTCAATCAAAATGGTGATATATATTCCGGTACAAAAAGGAAAGAGCACACTATGATATGTTATGTCACACCAAGGGAAGTAGATTTAAAGCTTTTATGGAAGCGAAGAGCTTATACTTTATAGTTATAAAACAGCATTGTTCACACAATACAACATAAGCTTTCTTATGACACACAGATTTGCTGTTGGCATACAATACATCAATATGGGGATTGATACAGTCACATGGCAGTAAAGTATGCACAATGCCTCCCTATACTGTAGATCAGACTGTACAGCATGGCAAAACCTTCCACTTAGACCAATCACCTCCTGGAAGTCAAGAATACTCCATGGTTATGGTGTTACAATTGAACTTCAGCCTAGAGAATCCCATGCATGTTTCAGTGGATATAATTCTGAGGAGTGAAGTGGCCCCACTGTAGATGTGATGTCTTCATGTTGCAGGTACTTGTCCATCTGGCCAATTGTTACGTATAAGACTCCACATTTGCCAAACAATATAGTGCCTTTGTATTGACAGGAAAACATCTATTGGGTTACTGAGCATACAGAACAATATCCTAAAAAATTATCTACATTCTCCTGAGATTGACAGTCCATCAAGGTGCACAAGAGAGCAGAAGTGGAGTTTGGATAGCTTGAGAGAGGTACTGGTAGAAATGAAATATAAAAGTAGGCCCTGAGTCATGCCTGGATATCTCAGTTGGTTAGATCATTGTCCACAATAGGCAAGGACCCAGTTTGACACACAGTTTCAATGTGACAGAAAGTTTCACAACAATGCACACTAAATTTCAGTAATTTTGAGATTTATTTTTATGGGCCAACTTGAACTATTCAAACTTCATGCCTTGTAATGGAAAAATGACATTCACCAGCATTAAGTTACTTACTTCTGTAGAATGATTTGAATCAAGGTCACTTGAAAATACACTGACTTTAAAGTCTGAATCTGCACTAGCAAATATTAGGCACTTTGGCAAAACATCGAGGCATGTTTCTGGACTCCAAGCCAATGCATGGGTTCTAATAGTGTGGTGGTATTCTTTGATAGTGACGTACTCCAGCTTCTCTGCCATTTCCTCCTCATCTTCCTGCAAAGTAAATACATAAGTAAACAAAAGGTAACACACTAAGTTGCAAGATACATATATGCAAATTACAACATAAGTACTTGGATATTTTGCTTCAGAGTGTTGCCATAAATTTTATTTTCACTAAACTAAGACAGCATAGCATTACATTCAGATAAAGAAATATTTATGTAAAAATCACGATTATCTAGCTCAAAATGCGCTATTTACTCAGAAATTGCTACTTAGTGAATACAGCACTGAAAGCAGGATTTGAAGTTTATGGAATACTTTTGTCCTGTGTGCATTTTCCATTCCTGCCCATGCTAATGGCTTCTTTTGACCTCTAACAGCCTTGAGTAGTGTCAGCTATACAAATACACACTAATAAATGGTGGACAGATTTCCGCTAGAGGTTCTCTTACTGAAATCTAAAATATTGGTCATACATTACGGCTGGCTGAGGCAAACTAGAGCATTAAACCACTTTTTAATGAAACAACCTTGTGACATATCACTAACAGTTTACTGAAAAGATTAATGATGCAGACATTTGTGATGTCATTGCTGCAACAGAAACGAAATGAGTCGACAAAGACACAAGGTTGCTAAAATTAGCCCAGAAAAAGCCCAAAACTCGCACTATTACTAAACCTATAACATATTTTTTCTAAATAATTAATAATGATCGTAGGTCTCAGAAACAGATACAAATTGCCACATGTGAAATGCAACTTCTATGTGAGAATTCTTATTTCTTGGTCGTATATGTCACAATTAACTTGTTATTATACATGCAGACCTAAGGAAAATGTTTTATCAGCTTTAGAGCTGTTCACATCTATAGTCTGTCAATCTATAAGGAACATGACATAGGGTAGGCTGAAATATGCAGATGTTAAGCCTCTATTAAAGAAAGGGGATAAAGAGATGCCATCAAACTACAGACCGATTTCACTTTTGTCAGCATTCTCAAAAATTTTGGAAAAAGTAATGTACAGGCAGCTTCTCAACCATCTGACCACAAATAACATATTATCAAGAACACAGTTTGGATTTCTGAAGGGTTCTGATATCGAAAAGGCTATTTACACCTACAGTGAAAATGTACTTAATTCATTAAATAACAAGTTACAAGCAGCAGGTATTTCCTGTGATTTGTCAAAGGCAATCGATTGTGTAAATCACAACATCCTTTTAAATAAATTAGAATTCTATGGTGTCACGGGCAGTGCTGCAAAATGGTTCAAGTCATACCTCGCTAACAGGAAAGAAAGGGTGTCAGTGTAAGGGACTAATGAATTAAGTCATCAGTCATCATCAGAATGGGAAGAAATTACATGTGGTGTCCCACAAGGATCCATCTTAGGGCCATTGCTTT
Organism: Schistocerca americana; assembly: GCF_021461395.2. Lineage (NCBI taxonomy): Eukaryota > Metazoa > Arthropoda > Insecta > Orthoptera > Acrididae > Schistocerca > Schistocerca americana. The sequence continues at coordinate 949,309,780 of NC_060121.1, forward strand.
TTCTTGTGTACATTAAAGATCTCTCATCAGTTACACTGCCAGAAGCAGAGTTCGTTTTGTTTGCAGATGACACAAGTATTGCAATAAATAGTTTGTAGAGTGTAGTTCTAGAAAGATCTGCTAATGATATTTTCATGGATATTAATAAATGGTTTAAAGCCAACTCACTGACATTAAACTTCGAAAAGACTCACTATATGCAATTCGGAACCTCTAAGAGGTTTCCACCCAGCATATGCATAAAGTACAAAGAAGAGCAGATAGAAGAGGTTGACAGTCTTAAATTCCTGGGAGTACAACTTGATAATAAATTCAGTTGGGAGGAGCACACCACAGAACTGCAGAAACGCCTTAACAAGTCTGTATTTGCAATTCGAGCGTTAGCAGACATAGGCGACATAAAAGTGAAAAAGCTTGCATACTTTGCCTACTTTCATTCCATAATGTCATGTGGTATAATATTTTGGGGTAACTCTTCAAGTCAAACAAAAGTTTTCAGAGTCCAAAAGCGTGTAATACGTATTATTTGTGGAGTACATTCATGGACATCTTGTAGAAACCTCTTCAAAGAACTGGGTATACTAACTACTGCCTCTCAGTATATTTACTCCTTAATGAAATCTGTCCTAAATAATATATCTCTTTTTCCAACAAACAGCTCAGTTCATACATACAATACCAGGAACAAAAACGATCTGCACGAGGACTTAAAAGCACTTACTTTAGTTCAAAAAGGGGTCCACTACTCAGGAACACTCATCTTCAATAATTTGCCAGCAAACATAAAACATTTAGTTACAAATAAAGATCAGTTTAAAAGGAGCCTGAAAGACTTACTAGTGGCCAACTCCTTCTACTCCATTGACGAATTTTTTAATAGAAACAAATGATGTATTGTATATATTCATACTATTAGTATTGTTATTTCAGATTTTTTTTTTTTTTTTTTAAGTGACATGTTCCACATCCACGAGGATCTCCTCAACACAGATCTATGGAACGAAAAAATAATCTAATCTAATCTTTATGTCATATGTTAAGGTTTTAACACATTCTATTCACAAATGGCATGTCAGGAGAAAGACTGATTGTATTTCTTTGTGTGTGCTGCTGTTAGTCTAATTTTATCTCCGTGGTCTCTGTGACAGTGATAAACAGAGAGCTGAAGAATATTCAGTTTTGTTGTGATTATTAATATGTTCTGTGAGACAGAGAAGCGAGTATGTCATTGTTATTAATATAGGATTTCACAAGGTGGATTTTAGTACAATTAGAGCTAAGATCTTTGCTTTGAGCCAATATGAGCTGATTCAGCAATGTTTTGGCTGTTCTAGAATGTTTGAGTCTTGGGACTTTGTTAAGACCCTTGTGCAATCCACCACTTCATAGTTTGTGGAATGCCTTGACTTTTACAGGTTGTTAATTTATGTCAATAATACCTGCAAACCAAGCATCCAATATTTAACCCTCTAGCATGCACACCGTTTTTTATAACACAAGTGGGCGCACATCAAACTTTGTACACAATGCAAAGAATAGTGTCTTTATGTCACCAAGGTAAACAAGTACAAGCAAAAGCACAATTTAATCTTACTTTAATCAAACAATGATAAAATAAACTTACATTACACGAGCTAAATCACTGTTTAATTAAACAATAATAAAATAAACTTTCATTATATCACTCTGTAGCTGCATACAGGTGTTACCCTGTGGTAATAACCCACAAGAAGCATTAAACAGCACAGTTGCATTTGATTCCAGCCAATGGCTTATTCGATTGCTAATTATATCGTAGACACCTGCCTCATTGTGGGCTTGTGCCGCTGGCTCAGAATCCGGGTTATTTTCTTGCACAGGTTGTAAACTTTTCTTCACATAGCATGCTGTTTATTTTCGATTACTGGTGTTCATTTGGATGTATGACAGTACTACTTAGCACTATGCTAGCTGAAGCAATAATGGAGAAATGGGTACAGACTTGCAGTTGTAAAATAATGGTGGAATGATACAAGACAACGTTATTTATGGTGGGCACGTTTTATACACAGGTACAACCACTTGAGTTGAAATTTGCCCCAGAAGTATAATTTCATTATGTACATTCAACTCAATCTAAGACCTCAGTAGAAATGCATAAAATTAGAACTGTAGCTGCAATGTGGAAAATTGGATGACATTAGGCATTACAAGGAAGTACATTTCATCTAAAATATGAGGGAAATATTCCCTTTTACAGATCCACTTCATAAGAAGGGAGACCAAGCAGTGAGTGCCATCCTCACAACAGGGAAAGTCTGAGTGACCAGCTTCTTCTCCTCCTTCCCCCCCCCCCCCCCCCCCCAAATCCCCTTTTACATCCAATTTCTATTTTCTCCCTGAAGAAGGTACGGTCAGATTTCCAATGACAGGATTAGAATTTTGTATTTTGATGTCTCTATTGGCAATATTAGATATTTCATCTACTGTGGGCAAGTTCCCAAGACAATTGAAGTTCAGTGAGCAACAGCCAGTGGCAATTTGTGTTTAGACCCATCCTACCTGTGATTTAGGTACACAAACAATAGTGGATGATTTGCCTGACCATGGTGCTAAAAGGTTGACAACACAACAAACTAACAAATTAGGTATATGTCATAAAAGAATAATACTACATATAGAATCACAGCAAATGACTCAGTCACGATGTTTATGAAGAATGTACACAAAGGCCACGGGGGGAAAATTCACAGACGAATTTAACATTTCATTTAATATATCCTTACAGAACTTCAATTATACTTACTATGAAACAAATTAGATTAAAATTTAACAGAAGCAAGGACAAGGGATAGGTAACGTTTAGTCCTTAGGTAGGCGTGTGGGGTGGAGGTCCACTTACAGGCACCTTAGGTCATTTATGTCCCCATGTACAATACATACTTTAGATGACTTCAGTAATGATAATCTGCACTGTATGGTTTTTGAAATAGTCTTCTAGGATAGGGGAAATAAATAACTTCTTTAGAAAACAACAAACATGAACAATTTTATTGAATACAGTTGAAAATGACAGTAACACAAACGTAATACAGAGAATTTATGTTAATACTCCTAATAAAGCTCATTCTAAATCATCAATACAATCTCCACATCTCATGTTTACATGAGGAGGTCAGGGGAGAGAAGTTAAAAGACTGGTGTGATGGTGGAATGAAGGCTGTGTAGTGCTGGAATGGGAACAGGAAAAGGGCTGGACAGGTGAGGACAGTGACTAACAAAGGTTGAGGCCAGGAGGGTTATGGGAACATATGATGTATTGCAAGGAAAGTTCCCATCTGTGCAATCCAGAAAAGCTGGTGTTGGTGGGAAAGATCCATATGGCACAGGCTGTGATGCAGTCACTGAAATTAAGGATATCATGTTTGGCAGTGTACTCAGCAACAGGGTGGTCCACTAGTTTCTTGGCCACAGTTTGTCGATGGCCATTCATATGGACAGACAGCCTGTTGATTGTCATGCCCACATAGATTGCTGCACAGTGGTTGCAGCTTAGCTTGTAGATCACTTGACTGGTTTCACAGGTAGCCCTGCCTTTGATGGGATAGGTGATGCTTGTGGCCAGACTGGAGTAGGTGGTGGTGGTGGTGGTGGTGGTGGTGGTGGTGGTGGTGGGAGGATGTATGGGAGAGATCTTGCATCTAGGTCTATTACAGGAGTATGAGCCAGGAGGTAAGGGGTTGGAAGCAATGGTTGTGTAAGGAGGGACGAGTACATTTTGTAGATTCGGTGAACAGCAGAATACCACTGTGGGAGGGGTGGGAAGGATAGGGGGCAGGACATTTCCCATTACAGAGCACGATGATAGGTAGTCGAAACACTGGCAGAGAATGTAATTCAGTTGCTCCAGTTCTGGGTGGTACTGAGTTATGAGGCGTATGCTTGTCTGTGGCTGGACGGTGGGCTTTGGGAGGTTATGGGAGACTTGAAAGATAAAGCATGGAAGATTTGTTTTTGTACAAGGTTGGGAGAATAATTATGGTCTGCGAAAGCTTCAGTGAGAGCCTCAGTTTATTTTGAGGGGGACTGCTCATCACTGCAGATGCGACAACCATAGGTGGCTAGGCTGTATTGAAGGAACAGATAGGTATGGAATGGGTGGCAACTGTCGAAGTGGAGGTATTGCTGGTGGTTAGTAAGTTTGAATGCATAGAGGTACGGAGTGGCCATCTTGCCATCTTTAAGGTGGAGGTCAACATCTAGGAAGGTGGCTTGTGTTGAGTAGCACCAGGTGAGGCAAATGGGGGACAAGTTGTTGAGGTTCTGGAGGAATGTAGACAGGATGTCCTCACCCTCGATCCAGATCGCAAAGATGTCATCAATGAGTCTGAACCAGATGAGGGATTTAGGATTCTGGGTTTTTAGGAAGGATTCCTCTAGATGGCCCATGAATAGGTTGGCATAGAATGGTGCCATGCAGGTGCCCATAGCCATATCCCGGATTTGTTTGTAGGTAATAGCTTCAAAGGAGAAGTAATTGTGGGTGAGGATGTAGTTGGTCACGGCCACTAGAAAGAAGGTTGTTGGTTTGGAAAGGTAGTGTTCAATAGCGGTAAGGCCATGGACATTAGGAATGGTAGTGTAAAGGGAGGTGGCATCAATAGTGACAAACAGGGCAACGTGTGGTAAAGGAACAGGAACTGTGGAGAGTTAGTGGAGGAAATGGTTGGTATTTTTTATATAGGAGGGTAGGTTCCGGGTTATAAGTTGAAGGTGTTGGTCTACAAGAGCAGAGATTCTCTCAGTGGAGGCTCAGTAGCCAGCCACAATGGGGCATCCTGGGTGGTTAGGTTTATGGATTTTAGGAAGCATGAACCATGGACCTTGCTGTTGGTGGGGAGGCTTGCGTGCCTCAGCGATACAGATAGCCGTACCATAGGTGCAACCACAACGGAGGGGTATCTGTTGAGAGGCCAGACAAACGTGTGGTTCCTGAAGAGGGGCAGCAGCCTTTTCAGTAGTTGCAGGGGCAACAGTCTGGATGATTGACTGATCTGGCCTTGTAACACTAACCAAAACGGCCTTGCTGTGCTGGTACTGCGAACGGCTGAAAGCAAGGGGAAACTACGGCCGTAATTTTTTCCTGAGGGCATGCAGCTTTACTATATGGTTAAATGATGATGGCGTCCTCTTGGGTAAAATATTCCGGAGGTAAAATAGTCCCCCATTCGGATCTCCGGGCGGGGACTACTCAAGAGGATGTCGTTATCAGGAGAAAGAAAACTGGCGTTCTACGGATCGGAGCGTGGAATGTCAGATCCCTTAATCGGGCAGGTAGGTTAGAGAATTTAAAAAGGGAAATGGATAGGTTAAAGTTAGATATAGTGGGAATTAGTGAAGTTCGGTGGGAGGAGGAACGACTTCTGGTCAGGTGACTACAGGGTTATAAACATAAAAACAAATAGGGGTAATGCAGGAGTAGGTTTAATAATGAATAGGAAAATAGGAATGCGGGTAAGCTACTACAAAAAGTTTAGTGAATGCATTATTGTGGCCAAGATAGATATAGATATAATGGTAAGACAGATATTTAGGAACCCGGTTTAAATTGTAAGACATTTCCAGGGGCAGATGTGGATTCTGACCACAATCTATTGGTTATGACCTGTAGATTAAAACTGAAGAAACTGCAAAAAGGTGGGAATTTAAGGAAATGGGACCTGAATAAACTGAAAGAACCAGAGGTTGTACAGAGTTTCAGGGAGAGCATAAAGGAACAATTGACAGGAATGGGGGAAAGAAATACAGTAGAAGAAGAATGGGTAGCTTTGAGGGATGAAGTAGTGAAGGCAGCAGAGGATCAAGTAGGTAAAAAGACTAGGGCTAGTAGAAATCCTTGGCTAACAGAAGAAATATTGAATTTAATTGATGAAAGGAGAAAATACAAAAATGCAGTAAATGAAGCAGGCAAAAAGGAATACAAACGTCTCAAAAATGAGATCGACAGAAAGTGCAAAATGACAAAGCAGGCATGGCTAGAGGACAAGTGTAAGGATGTAGAGGCTTATCTCACTAGGGGTAAGATAGATACAGCCTACAGGAAAATTAAAGAGACCTTCAGAGAAAAGAGAACCACTTGTATGAATATCAAAAGCTCAGATGGAAACCCAGTTCTAAGCAAAGAAGGGAAATCAGAAAGGTGGGAGTATATAGAGGGCCATTACAAGGGTGATGTACTTGAGGACAATATTATGGAAATGGAAGAGGATGAAGATGAAATGGGAGATAAGATATTGCGTGAAGAGTTTGACAGAGCACTGAAAGACCTGAGTCGAAATAAGGCCCCCGGATTAGACAACATTCCATTAGAACTAATGACAACCTTGGGAGAGCCAGGCCTGACAAAACTGTACCATCTGGTGAGCAAGATGTATGAGACAGGCAAAATACCCTCAGACTTCAAGAAGAATATAATAATCCCAATCCCAAAGAAAGCAGGTGTTGACAGATGTGAAAATTACTGAACTATCAGTTTACTAAGTCACAGCTGCGAAATACTAATGCGAATTCTTTACAGACGAATGGAAAAACTGGTAGAAGCCGACCTCTGGGAAGATCAGTTTGGATTCCGTAGAAATGTTGGAACACGTGAGGCAATACTGACCCTACGACTTATCTTAGAAGAAAGATTAAGGAAAGGCAAACCTACGTTTCTAGCATTTGTAGACTTAGAGAAAGCTTTTGACAATGTTGACTGGAATACTCTCTTTCAAATTATGAAGGTGGCAGGGGTGAAATACAGGGAGCAAAAGGCTATTTACAATTTGTACAGAAACCAGATGGCAGTTATAAGAGTGGAGGGGCATGAAAGGGAAGCAGTGCTTGGGAAGGGAGTGAGACAGGGTTGTAGCCTCTCCCCGATGTTATTCAATCTGTATATTGAGCAAGCAGTGAAGGAAACAAAAGAAAAATTCGGAGTAGGTATTAAAATCCATGGAGAAGAAATAAAAACTTTGAGGTTCGTTGATGACATTGTAATTCTGTCAGAGACAGAAAAGGACTTGGAAGAGCAGTTGAATGGAATGGATAGTGTCTTTAAATGAGGGTATAAGATGAACATCAACAAAAGCAAAACGATGATAATGGAATGTAGTCGAATTAAGTCGGGTGATGCTGAGGGAATTAGATTAGGAAATGAGACACTCAAAGTAGTAAAGAAATTTTGCTATTTGGGGAGCAAAATAACTGATGATGGTCAAAGTAGAGAGGATATAAAATGTAGACTGGCAATGGCAAGAAAAGCGTTTCTGAAGAAGAGAAATTTGTTAACATCGAGTATAGATTTAAGTGTCAGGAAGTCATTTCTGAAAGTATTTGTATGGAGTGTAGCCATGTATGGAAGTGAAACATGGACGATAAATAGTTTGGACAAGAAGAGAATAGAAGCTTTTGAAATGTGGTGCTACAGAAGAATGCTGAAGATTAGATGGGTATATCACATAACTAATGAGGAAGTATTGAATAGGATTTGGGAGAAGAGACATTTGTGGCACAACTTGACTAGAAGAAGGGATCGGTTGGTAGGACATGTGTTGAGGCATCAAGGGATCACCAATTTAGTATTGGAGGGCAGCGTGGAGGGTAAAAATCGTAGAGGGAGACCAAGGAATGAATACACTAAGCAGATTCAGAAGAATGTAGGTTGCAGTAGCTACTGGGAGATGAAGAAGCTTGCACAGGATAGAGTAGCATGGAGAGCTGCATCAAACCAGTCTCAGGACTGAAGACCAAAACAACAACAGGAAGCATGTAGAAGGTAGGACTGCGGGGAGTGGTAAGGGTGAGCAGAGAGACGGACTCTGAGGGGAGGTTCTGGGATGGGCCTAAGGATTTGAGTAGTGACTAGAGATCCTGCTGGATTTCTGGAATGGGGTTAATGTCGCAAGGTTTGTAGGTGGAAGTATCTAACAGCTGGTGGAGTCCTTCTGCCAAATAGTCCTTGCGGTTCAAAACAACAGTGGTGGAGCCTTTGTCTGCTGGTAGAATTATAAAGTCAGGATTGGTTTTCAGATGGTGGATTGAGGTTCTTTCTGCTTATGTAAAGTTAGTTTGCATGTTGACGGGTTTGGAGAATGATGTTGAGGCAAGGTTCAAGGCTAAGAAATGTTGGAAAGTTAGAAGGGGATGATTTGGGGGCAGTGGTGGTGGATCACAGTTGGATGGAGGAGTGAACCGAGTTAAGCAGGGTTTAATATTGGTCTTTGGTTGAGCCTGATTGGTAGGGTTGATGGCGAAAAAGTGTTTCCATTGTAGGGACCGGGAGAAGGAGAGAAGGTCTTTAACAAGTCCTGCATGATTGAATTTGGGAGTGGTGCTAAAGGGGAGGCCTTTGAAGAGGACTGGTATTTCTGTGGGCCTGAGACTTACGGAGGAAAGGTTCATGACTGAGTTACATGTCTGTTTAGGTTCTGGATTCTGTGTGATGGTGAGGGGGTGGGGGGGGGGGGGGGAGTTTTGGGGTGTGGGATAAATGTGGTAGGTCTGCGAGACAGGATTTGTCAGCTATGAGGGGATGTGGGGGAGGTTTGGAGGTTGTTTTAGGGGTGGCGGACAGTGGTACTCCAAGGTGGCAGTAGGAAGTGAGTGTGATGGAGAGCTTTTTGAGGTGGCATCGTGCAGGGCAAGAGTTTCAATGTGTGTTATGGGTTCCAGGAATTTGGGATTGCATAGCAGGAGAATTTTGCCATGGAGAGAAAGTACAGGAAGGAGGTATGGGCTTGGTTGATATGGTTTTGAGGAACTTCGTTGGTGAGGGCTAAGAATTGGAGGAATCTCAACCCAACAAGTCACCTTCCTAGATGCTGACCTCCACGCCTCGTAACACTGTAATAGATTTAGATGCAAGACCTGTCCCATACATCCTCTGACCAACACCTACTCCAGTCCAGTCACAAACATCATTTATCCCATCGAAGGCAGGGCTACCTGTGAAATCCACCATATGATCTACAAGCTAAGCTGCAACCACTGTACTGCATTCTATGTAGGCTTGACAACAACAAGCTGTCTGTCTGTATGAACGGACACTGACAAGCTGTGGCCAAGAAACAAGTGGACCACCCTGTTGTTGAGCATGCTGCCAAACATTACATCCTTCATTTCAATGACTGCTTCACAGCCTGTGCGATATGGATCTTTCCCACCAACACCAGCTTTTCTGAACTGCGCATTCCCCCCTCCCCTGCCCACCGACTAACCTGCAGCACTTCACCGTCCACCACCCCTACCATACTATCCCTCCCCCTTCCCACCCCAGCCCCTCCTTACCCCCACCCAGTCGCCATTCCCATCTTGCACTCGTGCTGCTGCTCGTAGTGTGATTTCAGTTGCCTGAGACTACAGTCATGTGTGTGAGTTGCATTTGCGTGTGTGAGTTGCATTTGTGTGTGTGTGTGTCCTCTACTGTTGATGAAGACCTTACTGGCCAAAAGATTTATTTGTGACAATCTTTTTGTTGTGTTTATCTGCAACTAAATATCTCCACTATATGGTGAGTATCAACTTTCCTTTTCATAATATTGTTACAAAAGATTTGGAGGATTATTAAACCAGAGGCAAGTAGAAACAATGTGCCAAGTCAACTCAGTTTCAAGATATGACAGAAATAACGTAGGTTAATTCTCACAAAGAAGAAGACAGCAACCAGCCACCATTAATAATGCTATTTATTTAGGTAAATAGCGCCGTAACCGGTTTCGAACTGGCGAGTTCATCATCAGACGGCTGTTCACATGATTTGCAAGATACACTTTACATAATCGTATCTTACAAATCATGTGAACAACCGTCTGATGATGAACTTGCCAATTCGAAACCGGTTATGGCACTATTTACCTAAATAAATAGCAGTGTTAATAGTGGCTGGTTGCTGTCTTCTTCTTTGTAAGAATTAACCTACATTAATTGTAAACAGCCACAGTCTCACCATATCAGTTTTAGACAACATAGCATATGGCAGAAAGGATGATGCATTGAAATCAATGGGCACAAAATTCTGTATTTGCTTCCTCGCAGGGACAGCAAACCTTGCACTGAATAACACCATCCCTAGCCATTAGTTAAAAGATGAAATCCTGAAAATTACAAAAATCATTGTGCCATTTTTTATAGGTCCATGACTCAAGGCAGATTTCCTGAGAGACAGCAGAGATGGATGTAAGGAAATACGCTCAATTCTGTAATTTTACTCCCTCCAGTATTTTCAGAAAGTTTTGAGAATGTATCACACAACAAAATACTGATTCCTTTTTGGTACTATATTTTTAATTTTATTTTTTCTCCTGTTTTCTGTGATCATGTATGCTGAGGTAATCAGCCATGGAATGATTCACTACATACCTCAAGAAATGATGACAAAAAGTAAAAGAAGTTTAATAAAGTAAAAAAAAAAATAACAAGAATTTTTAATAATACACATTAAATAACTAACACATCACAGTGAAAGGTCCTAAACTACAGTGAGGAATACTGATGGAATAAAAGGAGTGTGCCAATAGCAAGTCTTTTAACATACATTTGAACTTTTGGAGATTATCACCCATATTTGTCCATTCTGCTGGAGGTTTACTAAAATGGAACCTGCAGAACTGTTCATATCTTGTTGAAATAGTTCATGGATGAACTGTGTCCAACAGCACAATATTTCGGCAGATGACCATGTCACCATTATCAGGTGCGCTGGTGATCTGACCAATGTGGAGCTAGTACTGTACATTTATCTGCTCCCCTTCTCCTTCTTATTGCCTGCTCTGTCATCCGTTCATGCTCAGCTTCCCTATCTCCACTCCTCCCACTGACACAGTGCTCCATCCTACGTTTGCACCCAGGTGTCCTTGCTGGTGACACCTCTGTTGTTCCTCCACCTGCCCCCAAAATCAGTTTTATGTCTGGTACCTATTTTCTCTTCTTGACCATTCTAATAGTGGGGTCCAGGCCTACTGAAGATGTACCAACCATCACAATTCATAAGCAGTTCCCTTACTCGAATCTCATAGATTCCTTAATGACTGAGTCACAGAAGTCAGAACCTTGGTGTGGTCATAAGCCATTCCATGCAATTATGTCAGGAAATGTTCTGTGACAGCTGACTTGTTAGGCTGCTGCAATCTGCTGCACCACTGGAATTTTTAGCAATGATCTTTGAGAGTATGCACCATCTGACCTATGTATATCTTACCACATTGGCAGGTTATCTGATAGACCCCTGGGGTGGGGCAAGAGGAAACAGTGCCACCTGAAGGAGTGTGCAGGGCAACAGATGGCAGATAAGGCTACCTGGTGTAGCATCGGGAGGCTGAGGGAGGGGAAAGGGGGGGGGGGGGAGAAGGATAAAGGCGAGCAGAAAGGAGAGGAGCAGAGAGGAGTGTCCAATGAAGGTGGGAGGAGACAGGACACGGGGTGGAGGACAGTAAAGGGTGTGGAAACAGTAGATTACCATAGGTTGAGGCTGAGATGATTTTTGGGCGTAGAATGTGTTGTAAGGATAACACCCATCAGCACAGTTCAGAAAAGCTGGTGATGGAGGGCAGAATCCATATGGCCCAGACTGTGAAGCAGCCAGTGACATTAAGCGTGCTATGTACCACTGCATATTTTGCCACAGCTTAGCAGTAGCCACTCATCCTGGTGGATAGCTGGTTGGTAGTCACACCAATTTTAAAAAGTTGAGCAATGATTGCAGCCGATCTAGTACGCGACATTGCTGCTTTCACAGGTGGTCCGGCCTCCGATGGGACAGGACTGGAATAGGAAATGCTGGGTGGGGGATTGGACAAGTCTTGCACCTTGGTCTTCCAGATTGATATGATCCCTGTTGCAAGGGGTTGGGATTGGGTGTGGCATTGGGATGGACTAGGATATTGTGGAGGTTAGTTGGGTGAAAGAACACCACTTTAGGAGGGGTGTGAAGGATTATGGGTAGGATGTCCCTCATATCAGGCCATGATGATAGATAATCAAAGCCCTGACGAAGGATGATGTTTAGCTGTTCCATTCTATGGTGGTATTGGGTGACAAAGGGCACTCTTTTGTAGATGGTTCATGGGTTTTGGAGGATTTCAGTGTGTGGGGGTATGGCACGGGAAATCTGTTATGGGCTAGGTCTGTGGGATAGCCCCCATCTGTGAAGGCCTTTGTAAGACCTTCAGGAAACTGGGCAAGGGAGCTGCTGTAGCTGAAGATACGCCATACACTTCATATGGCTGTATGGGAGGGACTTTTTGATTTGAAAGGGATGGCAGCTGACAAATGCAGATATGGTTGGTGGGTTTAATGTGGAGGGAGGCATGGATGGAGCCCTCAGAGAGGAGGTGGTCAACATCTAGGAAGGCGGAATGCTAGGTTGAGAAGGACCATGTGAAGTGGATGGGAGAGAATGCATTGACGTAGTGAAGGAATGAGGATAGGGTGTCTTGGCCCTGAGTCCAGGTCATGAAGATATCATCAATGAACCCGAACCAGTTCACAGGTTTGGGAGGCTAGGAGATTTTCCTCTAAACAGCCCATAAACATGTTAGTACGGGAGAGTGACATGCAGGTGCCCATGCAACGGAAACACTTCTGTGGCAACAATACCTCCAAGCAAAGCCAACATAATCCCAACAGTGAACCTTGCTTCTTCCAGTTTATACCACCATCCAGTGTGAAACCCCCCTCCCCCTTTCCACCTAACCAACCTCTGGTCACCTTCCAGGAATTCCTTCCCTCTAACTTGGTTTCACCATCATTCCCCATCTCCCTTCCTAAGAAAACCAGCCTCTCAGTAGAAGAGAGGACAGCCTCAAAACAGATCTTAATCTAATGATCCTACCTGCAGACAGAGGTTACACCACCATCATCATGACTCACAGTGACTGACTGGCGGCAGGCCTCTGCCAGTTGCCCAGCACCTATGAACTCTGCCAAAGTGATCCCATCCCAGAAGTTCAACATAACCTCCACTCCCTGCTCAGTACCTTAGGCTCTTTCCAGAACCTCTCCCCTGAATCCATTCTCCTTTTTCACACCTATCCCACCCTGCACAGCCACCTTCAACATGCCCGCCAAAATCCACAAACCCAGCAATTCTGGATGTCACATTCAGCTGGCTGTTGTGCTCCCACTGCAAGAATTTCGGCTCTCATTGACAAACACCTCCCACACATTGCCAAAAATCTGGCCTCCCACATAAAAGACACTGACCACTTCATTTACAGACTCTCCAACATCCCCAACCCTTTACCTCCTGGATCCCTACTTCCCTATATATCAACATCACTTGCACTCACAGTCTCACTACTACTGAACACTACCTCTCCCACCATCCTTCAGACTTCAAACCCACAATCTCTTTCCTAATTGTATACTAACACACAACTACTTTGAAGGGAAGGTATACAAACAAATCTGTGGCACAGCCATGGATACCTGGATTGTACCCTACTATGCCAACCTGTTTATGGGTCATCTAAAGGAAAACTTCCCAACCTCCCAAAAACCAAACCCCTGATTTGTTTCACATTCATTGATAATATCTCTATGATATGGACTCAGGGTCAAGATGCCCTATCCCATTTCTTCACAACCTCAACACCTTCTCTTGCATTCCATTTCACTTGGTCCTTCCCAATCCAGTAAGCCCACCTTCCTGGACACTGACCTCCTCCTCTCTGAGGACTCCAGCCACACCTCTGACAACATTAGCCCTGAATGACCAACAGAGCCTGCATTTTGACAGTTGTCATCCCTTCCACACCAAAAAATCCCTTCCATACAGCCTAGCCACCTGGGGTCAATGTATATGCAGTGACAAAAATTCCCTTCTGAAGGTGTCGCAAAGGCTTTCACAAAGAGACTATCTCTCACACCCAGTCAGCAAACAGATCCCCACACACCCCAGATCTTCTCACCAGCCCAACACCCAAGAATCAGCTACAAAGGAGCAACACCATTGTCAGCCAATACCTCCCCAGACTGGAACAACTGAATCACATGCTTTATCAGGGCTCTGATTATCTATCATTATGCCCTGGAATGAGGAACATCCTACCCAAGATCCTTCCTACCCCTCTTAAAGTGATGTTCTATCACCCACACAACCTCCGCAACATCCTAGTCCATCCTGAAGTCAGTCCCAATCCCAACCAGTGCCACAGTGGTCATAACCCTGTGAAAGAACCAGGTGCAAGACCTGTCCAGTCAACTCACCCAGCATTTTCTATGCCAGTTCTGTCACAAGCTTATGTTACCCCATCAGAACATGGCCTACCTGTGAATGCAGCCATGTCACATACCAGCTCTGCTGCAATCACTGCTCAGTCAATTTTTTACATTGGTTCGATTACCAACCAGCTATCCACTAGAATGAAAGGCCACTGCTAAACTGTGGCCAAGGACAGAGTGGACCACCCTATTGCATAACATGCTTCTGAACATAACATGCTTGATTTCAATGGCTGCTTCACAACACAGGCCATCTGTATCCTCCGCTCCACCACCAGCTTTTCTGAACTTCGCAGACGGCAGTTATCCTTACAACACATTCTACATGGCAACTTTAGCTAGTGTTTCATATACTATTTTAATCCATACCAATTTATGAAGTTGAGTGTTTGGTCACAATGGTTTCACTGGCAGTTTTTGTTAAATTTGTGTAACTTTATAAAAAAATATATTTCTCATATTTCGGAAATAAACTTAGTAATCAGGATAATTTATGAGTGATGCATGTATGAGTGATGCAGCGAATTTGCTGTCCTAATGATATAAAGGAACCATGAAACCATTCTAGCGATTGTTACTTTCGTAGTACTGAAGTTCCCGGTTACAACTCAAGAGATAAAAAAGAAACAATGTACTCAAACTTTCGATCTGCTATTTGAACAATGGGTCATGTTCTAGATTTTCTTGTTCCTATGCCATCACAATTTTTTGATGGTATTAAGTGGATATTGTAGTGGAACCTGTCGTTTAAGTGCTGCTTTATTAAATAATAGTAACACCTACGAATCAGTACCTGTTGTCCATTCTGCATACACAAATTTCAGTTACATTAATGTGACCACCACCTATGTTCAATGTCAACATGCAGTAATCATTCATAGATAAAAGGTAGCATCACTAGCAGTGGAGGGTATATAAAGCATTTTGCGAGGACATGGAAAACAGTGCAATCATTGTCATATGCGGAAATGGAGTTATCTAATGTCCATAAGGACACGATCATTGGCTTTTTGGGCCAAGGGTGAAAGGATTTCTGAAACAGCTAAGCTTGTGAACTGTTTGTGTGCTGCTGTGGTTAAAGCATACCACGCATGGAAAAGTGGTGCTATCCAAAACTGGAGCTGAGGCAACTGTGGTGCACCACAGGCAGTAGATGGCAGGGGTGTATGACTGCTGTGGAGACATGTATGGGCAAACAGACATGCAACTATAGCCTAGATGAACCAAGGGCTACCAACAGTGTCTTCTCAATGACTGTTCAGCCAATGCTGCTGGGTATGGGCCTCCGCAGCAGGCTCACAGTTCCTGCACCTATGTTGACTGCAGTTCATCAGTGACAATGTCTGGAATTTGCATGCTAGTACCACAGATGGATATCCACTGAGTGGTGACAGGTGGCCTTTTTAGATGAAATAATATTTTATGCTCTTTCAGACAGATGGCTGTTGGCATGTCCAGTGTGAAACGTCTGAAAGCAAATGCCTGCAGTAATCAAGGGAGCACTATGGCCTGGGAAATGTTTTTGTAGCATTCCCTGGGTGACGTTGTCATTTTGGAAGGCACAATGGATCAATGCAACTATGCAACTATTCTTAGCGATCATGTCCACCACTACATGCAGTTTATTTTTCCTCGGCACTATGACATCTACCAGCAGGACAATGCAACACGTCATGCAGCTCACAGTGTACGGGCATGATTCAAAGTGTCCCAGAATGAGTTTACCCTACTCCCCTGGCCAGAAAACTGCCCAGATTTAAACCCAATCAAGAACCCATACAACCACCTTCAATGGGCTGTTCACGCTATAGTTCCCCAACCGAGAAACCCAGCACAGCTGGTCATGGCACTGGAGTCAGCATGGCTCCACATCCTGGTCAGTACCTTCCAGAATGTTGCTGACTGGATGTCTCACAGTGGTCTACACTGAAAAAGGTGGTTACTCAGGCTTTCAGCAGGCGGTCACATTAATGTGACTGGATGGTGTATGAGGAACAGTTACAAGAAACTTGATAATAATTCTAAATTTAAAAAGGCCTTCATGGTTGGAGTAAAAGTAGTGAATTAAAAATCCATTTTTGCTCCTTGGACAGTACAGGGGCTTTAATACACACTCCTGTTTTTTATGTGAACTGTATAGTACGACAAAGGATAAATATTGGTCGAGAATAAACTGGTGTACACGAGAATCTTTGAAACCTGGAGAGAAGAGTTTTGCACAAAAACTTCTTACATCTTAAAAATAAACACTATAAACCTTAAAACAGTTGGTGAAAGCCTTACCCACAAATGGAGAATGTTTCATATAACTTTGTGAGAAATTTTATCATTTTTAAGAAGCAAAATTGAAAGAAGACTTGTTTATTGGACCTAACACTTGAAAAAAGATGTTTGATGCGAACTTAGAATAAAAATTACTGCAACTGAGAGAGGGGATTTGTTATCACTCAAGGAGGTTATTACAAAGATCTTAGGCTATGTAAAAAGACCCATATAATACTTCTTTTGTAGCCCAGATGCTGGAAATGTTCAAGAAGTTAAGCTGTTTGATATGCCTTAAGTTTAGCATCTCAACACTCATTTTGATTTTTCTCCTGAAAATGTGGGTGATGTTAGCAAGGAACAAGGCAAGCACTTTTATCAAGACATAGAAGTGATGGAAAGACAGTATCAGAACTGCTGGAATATCATTATTGTGAGACTTCTGTTGGTTACTTCACTGATACATACATCAGGCAATTTACCAGAGAAAAACCTCTATTAGATGCTTTAGGTAGTTATTAATGTAATTGGCAATTGCTGGTTCTCCGTATGTCTATACTTTGGAAAACACAGCAAAAAGCATGGCAGAGGGTAAGTCCCATTGTACTACTTATAATGGGAATGTGGTGGAAAGTTCTACCAGCAATTAGATGGAGTCATGATAGGATCCCGCCTTCCACCAGGCATCACAAACCTATAAATGGAACATTTAGAAGAAATTGTTTTCAAAACCATGTGTCTGAAACGAAAGGCATTCTACCAATACAGGGAAGATGCATTCGTGGTGCGGCCACATGGTGAAGAAAACCAGCAGGAATTTCTTTGACCACCTTAATAGCACACATGACAATATAAAGTTCACCTGTGAGGCAGAAGAAAATAGATGCCTGCCTTTTCTGGATATGCTGATATGGAAGAAAACTTATGGCACACTGGGACATTCTGAAAATAGAAGAAGATGCCACTATCCAGCACAATGCAAATCTGTGCTCACCACTTGGTGCACAGAGCACAAGATATATGTGACAAGGAGAGTATACCCATTGAGTTGCAGCAACTGAGGGAAACCATTTGCAAGAACAGCTACTTAGAGGCACAGATAAGATGCACTCTACAATGAGCAAGATGAGGAAAGCCGATCCAGAGGAAGATAGACAGTGTCTGGCATTGTTTCCGTATGCTGGGCTGCCAAGGTTGCTACGATATATCAGAAGAACAGCATTAAAATCATTTTCGTCTCATTGGCTAAAATCAAAAATATGCTTGGTTCAATGACAGGCAAGTTGGACTACAGACACCAGGAACCTACAGCATCAGTTGGGAAAGTGGCAAGCAATATATCATTCAGACACAACAGTGTACTTCACAGTGTGCTCAGAATGTGTGAGATATGTTCACCTTGGCCAAGCGGACAAACCTGCAGTGGCAAAGCACAGCCTCAATGAAGGTCACATGTTTGATTTTGGACAGACAGAGGTTTTGTGCCAGTCAAACGGGTCTGGGACTCAATTATCAGAGAGGCAGTGGAGATACAGGTACATAATGATCTTGTCAAATGGGACAGCGGTTTAAAACTGGACTCTGTGTGGAATGCAGCAATAGCACAGATACGTCAAGAGTGCTCTAACGTGAAAGCAGCGAATGCAGCAAATGGAATAGACAGGCTACTCTAGGACTCACAGCACCAGAACTCTCCCACCCTCTGGGAGTCCCCTCAACTAGTGTCTGCAATTTCCCCCTCCATCCATGTTACCCCTCTGGTAGCGCACAGTTGGCCCAGCCACTGCAGAAAAGGCAAAGGAGTCTGTGGTCCTGTGTCTATAAAGATATGAACTGGACATGAGTCCCACACTTCGTCTGAAGATGATGAGCAGCAGGAAACTTGTCAAAACACAGCTGCAGAATGATGCCTTGACTCAGCTGATAACCCAAAAAGACTTCATCTTAGTTACTGGTGATTTTTCCCATTCCATTCATGTATGAAGTGCGTTGAGAATGATTGTTTAAATGCTTCTGTGCTTGCTGTAATTAATCTTATCTTTGTTGATCCATTAGGCACTGTGGGACAACAGCTGACATTTATTTCTTGATTCAATAATTTACCAACAGCCGTATATATTGCAGAAATTTCTACAATATATACGGCTGTTGGCAAATTATTGTATCAAGAAATTAATCTTATCTTGTCCTCATAATTCCTATGGGATTGATATGTAGGGGTTGCAGTACATCCCTAGAGTCAACATTTAAAGCTGGTTCCAAAACAGTGTTAGTATACTTTCTCAGGATGGTTTCTGACTTTCTACAAGAGTCTGTCACATCAATTCTTGCAACATCTCCGCGATACTTTCCTGCGAGTCTAAAAAACCTATGCTGCCCTTCTCTGTCTATGTTCAATATCCCCTGTTAGTCATATCTAGTACAGGTCCAACACACTTGATCAATATTCTAGGATGGGCCAGATGAGTGATTATTAAGCAATCTCCTGTGCAGAGTGATTGCATTTCCCTAGTATTCTGGCAAAAAAACCGGAGTCTGCTACCTACTTCAGCCAAGACTGAGCCTAGACATGATTGTTACCTAAGTGTTATGTCCAGGTATTTGTATGAGCTTACTGGTCGAACTGTGACTCTTTGATATTATATTCATGGGATACTATATTTTTTCATTTTGTGAAGTGCACAGTTATACATTTTTTGAACAGTTGCAGCAAGTTGCCAGTCTTTGCACCACTTTTAAATCTTGTCAAGTCTGAATATTTGTGTAGCTTCGTTCAGGCTGTACTTCACTGTAAATCATCTGCAAAAAGTCTGAGGTTACTATTAGTATTGTCCACAAGGTCATTAATATACAACATGAACAGCAAGGGATGCACAACATATTTACCCAGGGTATACCTGAAGTTACTTCTACATCTGTCAGTGACTCTCCATCCAAGATAACATGCTGTGTCCTCCCTACCACTAAATTTTTGATCCAGTCACAAATTTCACCTTATACCCAATACAATCATATTTTCGATAATAGAAGCAGGTGTGGTACGGCGTCAAATGCGTTTTGAAAATTGAGAAATACTGCGTCCACATAACTGCTTGATCCATGGCTTTCAAGACATCATGTGGAGTGTGCAAGTTGGTTTTCACACAATCTATGTTTACAATATCCATACTGGTTGGCATGGAGGAGGTCATCCTGTTGGAGATAATTCATAATGTTTCAGTTCAGAATACATTCTAAGATTCTAAAGCAAATAGATGTCAAGGGCATTAGATGGTAGCTTTGTTGATCATGTCTGCTACCCTTCTTATAGACAGAATATGCAGCACACAGACAGTAGACAAAGGGTAGCGATGAACCATGTGTTAGCCAGGTCTAGGTAGGCAAGCCTAACAGGACTACCCGGGCAACGAAAGTGGAACTTCAGGCTGGCGAGTGACAGCGGGCAGCGATCATTTTGGGCTGTCCAGAGTTCACGGCTCAGCCTGGATCATGGGGGCAGTAGCAGTGCTGGCAGCCCTGGCCTGAGGCAGTCAGGTGGTGGATACTGCTCTGTGGCCCAGAGATGGCAAATACGGCTGTGTCATAAGTAAAGTAATGAATGGCATGGACTGTATGTCATAGTAGGGTCCAGCTGTGTCATTGATGACAGGCTGGACCTGGAGGTTTTAATACAGCGGCCCATTGCTGAGTTTGTGGAAGAACTGTGATTCCGTGTCACTGGGTAACTTCTGGAATGGAGACTGATGACCAGGGTCTGGCTACTGTTAATGCAGCAACCAATCACACCGCTGAAGGTTGTTCCACTCTCAGGTTATTGGCACAAGGATGTGGTGGTCACAGAAGTGTCAGCATTTGCTAAATTGCAGTGTTAGCAGGTGTCTTTTTCCAGTGGGTTGACTGTGGCTGGTTCCGGCATGCATCGTCTGGCGACACAGGGACAGATCATGCAATTCCGTGACCACCACCCGCTGTCTGGCTGTGGCCTCATTACAGTTCTGTGGTCTGACTCCTGCTCCAAGTCCATAGTTTTATCCCATTACATTTCTTCCCTTCTTCAAAGAAAATTCACCTTTAAATTTTGGCTGAAACATAATTAATGGTATAATTATAATTACTTATACACTTCACATTTCCATTTCCAATATCAGTTTATCTTTATCACTACTTACATTCCTTTTCCTTATTGATCAGGCTAGCTCTTGGCTCACACATGAGTCTCTATGTCCTCAATTGCTTGGTCTTTATTTCAACTCAGTTTCTGTGTTCATTCCGAAACTACATCATTCCACATCTTGGGAAAGAAATGGGGTTCAGGGAAGGTATCCTACCTGCATGAACTTGCTAGCCTTCTGACCAAATATTTACATGTTAAAATTCTCATCTCTCACATACATCTAGTAACTAACAAGAAAAATTCAGACAAATTCTTGCATATCACTTTATGATAAATCCCGCATTTACAAAACTACATTACATGCTTCTCGATGCTGACACCAAAGAGAAACCAGGCATTCATTTATACAGGGTGTTACAAAAAGGTACGGCCAAACTTTCAGGAAACATTCCTCACACACAAATAAAGAAAACATGTTATGTGGACGTGTGTCCGGAAACGCTTAATTTCCATGTTAGAGCTCATTTTTGTTTCTTCCACCTACGCTCAATGGAGCACGTTATCATGATTTCATACGGGATACTCTACCTGTGCTGCTAGAACATATGCCTTTACAAGTACGACACAACATGTGGTTCATGCGCGATGGAGCTCCTGCACATTTCAGTCGAAGTGTTCGTACGCTTCTCAACAACAGATTTGGTGACCGATGGATTGGTAGAGGCGGACCAATTCCATGGCCTCCACGCTCTCCTGACCTCAACCCTCTTGACTTTCATTTATGTGGGCATTTGAAAGCTCTTGTCTACCCAACCCCAGTACCAAATGTAGAGACTCTTCGTGCTCGTATTGTGGACGGCTGTGATACAATATGCCATTCCCCAGGGCTGCATCAGCGCATCAGGGATTCCATGCGACGGAGGGTGGATGCATGTATCCTCGCTAACGGAGGACATTTTGAACATTTCCTGTAACAAAGTGTTTGAAGTCACGCTGGTACGTTCTGTTGCTGTGTGTTTCCATTCCATGATTAATGTGATTTGAAGAGAAGTAATAAAATGAGCTCTAACATGGAAAGTAAGCGTTTCCGGACACATGTCCACATAACATATTTTCTTTCTTTGTGTGTGAGGAACGTTTCCTGAAAGTTTGGCCATACCTTTTTATAACACCCTGTATTAATCTGGTCGCATTTTATCTTGTTATCCTACCATTATGATCTAAATCAGTAATGAAAACATTCTACAAAATAAAGAGGTCAGTAGTAGCATTTCCATTGTTGCGCTCTTAATAGTATTGACCAGGCAGAACTACATAACAAACACAATTCATAAATTTCATCCTCAAATATACATAATACTTCATCATACTCATAATTCTAACTTCTAACCTTCACACTAAATCTCAAACGCTTCACTGTATACTTCAATATCTCCACAAACAGATACATCTCATTCCAAGAGAAAACAAGTAGTCCAGTGGCCTCACTTCACTGAACTCTCCAATAATACAGACTTACTTCCTGGATCACAGCTGCTTTCCAGCTAATCGCCTGTGCCCACAATACATCTTTACAAAACCATTGTTAAAACCCTTCCATCACATTTTTCCACAGTAACGAAATTCTAGACAATTTTGGCAAATCTACTGATATTACGTGCACTGTGTCCTGGCAAAGTTGGAGGGTTATGTGATGGTGTCATATCTAACAATCATTTCACATCCTTGTGGTGCCAACAGAAAATTTGAACCATCCAGTTCCATTGTGATGCTTAAATCATGCTGTACTGGTTCAGTGATGAATTACCACTGCTTACATCCATAGCATTATGGACAATGCTAGGTTTCAAGTATACATATATTCCATGTAATCTGAGTCTAATCTAAAATCTTCTCTAACCTGTTACCTAAACTTCAACTATTTACGGTTCTCATTCTATTTTATGAAAGCAAAACTTATGGTTATTTCAGTCTATTTCTAAATCCTCTCAGCATCCATGATTTCCAACATCTCAGCCAGGCGCTCTCCTGACATTGGTTTGGGTAATGAACTTTTCTATGGCAATTCCAACAAATCACATCATGTGAGTCAGTGCATGGGGATGAATGTCCTTGCAAATTACATTGAATACAAGGTACTGGCATTAGAGGTTTGGCCCTCGGGCCTTTGCCAAATACTACAACTGAGTCTACAACCTTCATATTGAACAACAAGGATACAAAGTTACAAAATGTTCAGATTCCACAAGTGAAAACAGTCTGCGCTGATACATCTGTTGCAGTTGAATCTTCAGCACTCTTGTCTTCAGCCATCCGCTTCCTTTCCCCTTCGTAAAGGTGCTGCTACAGAACTATAGCATTGACTGCCACCTTCCACCTCTCCATCATCATCTACATCCTCATTTTCCTGACACCAAGTGTAATGGGCTGTTGTTAGGGGAAGGTATGAGTAAGTGTTTCTCTGTTGGAGGTGAGCAGAGATGCTGATGGTGTAGGTAGCCAGTCTGTTATCAAAGCCCTCTATTAACAATCATATATGAATGTAAATCAGTGCACTTGCAGCAGGCAGACAGCTGACAGTGGTAGTGACAAGCCAGGTTGTTGCCAGGGCTAGGGAGGCAAGCCTAGCAGGACTGCACAGGTGGTGAACACAGGACTGCAGGCTGGTTAGCAGTACTGGGCGGCAATTGTTGCTCAGGTTCAGCCTAGATCATGGAAGCAGCAGCAAGTGCTGGCAGCCCTGGGCTGAGGCAATGAGATGGCAGATACTGCTTCATGGCCAGGAGACAGCAAACACAGAGGTGCTATAAGTATTGTGGTGACTGACATGGGCTGTACATCATAGTAGGTCCCAGCTGTGCTGAGGAAAACAGGCTGGACCTAAGGGTTTTAATAATGCAACCCAGTGCTGAGTTTGTGGAAGAGCTGTGTTTCTGTGTTGCCGGGAAGCTTCTGGAGTGGAGACCGATGACTGAGGTCCAGCTGTTGTTAATGCAACTGTCAGTCAAGCTGCCAAAGCTTCCTGAAGGTCGTTCACTCCCACGACATTGGAACAAAGGCATGGCAGTTATTGGCAGTGTCAGTGTCTGCTGAATTGCAGAATCAGCAGGGGTGTTGTCTGGCGAGCTGATTATGGCTGGTTCTAGGATGTGCGGTCTGACAACAAATGGGCTAATCGTGCATTTCACAGGAGAGCATCTGCTGTCTGGCTGTGGCCTCATTACAATTCTGGCATCCTACTTCTGTTCTAAGTTCTCCTATAGTTTTATCTGATTACACAAAGAAAACTTGAAAACAGAGTTAAGCATTTCTGCTTTGGCTTTCCTACTCTCAATTTAGTTCTTGTCTTGTCCTTGACAGAATGGACACTAACATTGATGCCACTAACTGTCTTTACATACTACCAGAATTGCTTTGGATTTTGTGAAAGACTTTTTGACAATATTCTGCTACAGTAGTCACTGAAGACTTCATTCATTGCTCTTTCGACTGCCAAATGCATTTAATTCAGCATCCCTCTATCAACAGACTTAAGCTTTGTTTTATATCTGTTACACAATAGTATCTGTTTCTTTAGAAGTTTTTTTACAAAAGTGGCCTCATCATGTTGGTAACACCAGTTTCTGCCTGATCACCGAAGTTAAGCACTGTTGGGTCTGGCTAGTACTTGGAAGGGTGACCATCCGGGGACAACCATGCCGTTGGTTTCAAAAGACAAACAAATGCTGAAGTGGCATCCAACTGAAATATTTGCAGCAGGCTGTGGTGCCACACAACATCATTTCCTATTTCCCTACATACTTAAATTTTCCTTAAAGACCTCACTGAGATCAGCTTCAGGTTTTAACCAGCTCTCTGTGTCTAGTATTATGTGAGCTTCAATGCTTTTTATGCATGCCTCAAACGCTAGCACATTATTGTCGGAAATACAGCTATCGTTGTCTGGATTTGATGAAGTCACCTAATCTACAAAAACTTTGAGTGCACCTCACACACACACACACACACACACACACACACACACACACACACAGCCTGCTACTTGTGCAGCTGCCTCTTATGTGTAATGCACATATGACCCATTTAGGCCATACAGCTCTCAATTAACATTCTCTTTTATGTTTAAATGCACAGCTGCACCAAAATGTTTCTTTTTTACGTATGTTGCTTTTTAAAGTAGTCCTTTCTGAATAATGTTCATGCAATTTCAAAATATTACAAATCAATCATTATAGTTTATGTGTATGATACATGTAATGAGAGGGGAGGAGGAAGATAGTTCTACTTATGACAATGCATTATGGGCACCTGATGTTACTGTATGCACTTGTCCAGTTATATATGACACTGTTTTACGTTTATTGTGTTTTAAGATTCGAGAATTTGTAAATTTTGATGTTATTTTCCATTTTCGTATAGACTCTGAAGATGACCACTGTGTGGTTGCAACCAGTTACAATGAGTAATGTTATTTTGATTGTGTAATAATAGAATAATACATTACTATCCACTAACTAACTACAGAAAATACTTTTTGGTATTCTATAAAAATGTCGTCAGTGCTACATACAACTTCACATATGGGCAATCACCAATATTGATATTTGAATTAAAGAAGTCCACTCATATTGTCATAATCAAAGTCACTGCACTAGGCAGCAATTAGTGAACCTCAAGGACAAGGAAGAACCACGTATTACAAAAATATATAAAATAAACTATCTGGTCAAAAGTATCTGGACACCTTATTAGTAGGGTCATGGAAAAAAGGTTTTTTATGGCCAATTTCAGTGTTATTTTTTGCCATTTTCAGTGTCATTTTTTGTCAGTTTGGTGTTATTTTCTGTGAATTTTGGCACTTGATTTCAGCCAGATTTGCTATTAGTTTCTGACAGCTTATTTGTGAAGTGCCATATGTTCCTTATTTTTGTCATATTTATGTTTTGTTGAAAATGAAAATATATCCAGCAATTACATTATACTTATTAATATCACAGGCCACATTATTTACACTACTAAAAAAAGAAAAATATATATTTAAACCCATTACATCTAATCAAGTAAAGAAAAATGTTACTTTGCAACCATACACTAGTGATAGTTTTTCCAAAGATAGTACTGTCATAACTTCAAAGATAACTTCAAAGATCTCTTCTGAGACACTATGCTGCCCATCTGTCAACACTTCACTTCAGCATGAAAACAGTCACCTGAAGTCTAAAACTGAAAATGGGAGACAAACTGCCTTCAGCACAACAGCAGGTATTTGGTAATGTACACATTTTCTGCTGGCATGCAAAATTGCTTTCCTGCTATATTCTGAAGGGATTTGTGCCCCTTCAGTATATCTCACACAGCTGCGACTCACTATTTTAGGAACATGTAACAGATTATTTTCCATGTCAGCAATAATAAAGTTCATTGTTATCCCATTGTTGAAAGAACAACTTAGAGCTGTGAACACAGATTTCTTGGATCTGTGGCCATAAAAGTTATTAGCCTACAATGGAGATCATCCAAGTGCTTTTCAATGTTTCTTTCATACCTGCCTGAAGTATTCGCCCCTTCACATTTTCAAAAGCTTGCTGGCTTTATCACCAAACACTCATTTTCCCACAGTTATGTAGTAATCTTCACCTGTAACTTGGATGTGACTGGGATGGTCTTTAACGTGATGCATCAACTACATTGCACAGTTTTTATAGTACACATACATAAAGTGATCTTTTGCAGAACCCAAAGAAATTCTGGTCACATCTAAAGGCTGTTAGTGTCCTCCAAGGTGGTATCCAGTCCCTAGCGAATGAGTCAGGGACTGAAACTGAGGATAGCAAAGCAAAAGCTGAAATGCTTAACTCTTGTTTTCAAATGTTCCTTTACAAAGGAAAACCCAGGAGAGCTGCCACAATTTAATCCTCATACTATTGAAAAAAGGAATGAAATATGTATTAGTGCCAGTGGTGTTGAGAAACAGCTGAAGTCATTAATATTTCAATCTCCAGGCCACGATGGAATACCTGTCATATTCCACAATGAATTTGCGGCTGAGTTAACTTCTCTTCTAACTATAATCCATCATAGATCCGTTGAACAAAAAACCATGCCCAATTTTTGGAAAAAGGCACAGGTCACACCTGCCTATAAGAAGGGTAGTATAAATTACTCACAAAACTACTGTCCAATAGCCTTAACATTGATTTGTTGCAGAATCTTAAAACATATTCTGAGCTCAAACATAATGAGGTATCTTGGACAGAATGTCTGCCTCAATGCCAACCAGCATGGATTTCAAAAACATCAATCATGCAAAACCCAACTTGCAGTTTTCTCACATGACATACTGAAAGCTTTGGATCAAGGCAACCAGGTATCTGCAGTGTTTCTTGATTTCCAAAAAGCATTTGACTCAGTACCACACATACATTTATAGTCAAAAGAACAATTATATGGGGTATTGTGTGAAATTTGTGACTAGATTGAGGACTTTATGGTAGGGAGGACACAGCATGTTATCTTGGCTGGACAGTCATCATCAGATGTAGAAGTAACTTTGAGTGTGGCTCAGGGAAGTGTGTTGGGACCCTAGCTGTTCATGTTGTATATTGATAATCTTGCAGACAGTATATTAATAATAAAATCAGGATTTTTGCAGATGATTCTGTTATCTATAATGAATTACTATCTCAAAGAAGCCATATAAATATTCAGTCATATCTTGATATGATTTCAACGTGATGCAGAGACTGGCAATTTGCTCTAAATGTTCAGAAATGTAAAATTGTGCATTTCACAAAACGAAAACAAGTAGTACCCTATGACTATAATATCAGCATGTCACAGTTGGAAGTTAGTTAGTTAGCTGGTTGCGCGTTCCATTGATCAATCGCACAGTACGGTAGCCGTTATGATGTGGAACGTGTCAAGTGCACAAGAAATGCACATATGAAACAAGATTTTTTAACATATATATATTACAATACAATGTTAAAGATTGATATTTCTATTATTTACTCCATTCCCTTAAATGGCACAAAATGCATATACTGTATTTATAGATTTATTTATTCCTATTCAAGAATTCATCTATGGTATAGAAGGAGATATGATTTCAATTTATTTTTGAAGCTATTACTGCTGTCTGTCAGACATTTTATTTCATCTGGTAATTTGTCGAAAATTTTTATAGCAGCATATTTTACCCCTTTCTGTGCCAAAGATAGGTTGGGTAAAGGATAGTGTAAGTCTTTCTTTTTTCTGGTATTACAATCATGAATGTCACTGTTGTTTTTAAACTGGTCCATGTTGTTGAGAACAAATTTCATTAGTGAGTAAATGTACTGTGAGGCTGTTGTAAGAAAAGATGCCTACAAGATGTGTGACTATGAACCCCACACATTATTCTAACTACTTTCTTTTGAGCAGTGAATACTTTTTGTCTAAATGTTGAGTTACCCCAAAATATTATTCCATATGACATCAGAGAGTGAAAGTATGCAAAGTATGTTAGCTTACTAATTTCTATATCCTCAAAATTGGCAATTATTCTGATTGCAAAGGTTGCTGAACCTAGTCGCTTTAGAAGATCTAAAATATAAATTTTCCAATTAAGATTCTCATTTATATGTACATCCAAAAACTTAGTATGCTCTACCCTGTCTACTGACTTCTGTTGATGTGTTATATTAATTGAAGGAACTGTACTTTTTGCAGCAGAAAATTGAATGAATTGTGTTTTTTTAAAGTTTAGAGCAAGTCCATTTGCAGAAAACCAATTAATAACTTTTCTAAAGACCTTATCTGTATCATTTTCAATCAGCCAACCTGGGTGTAACACTTTGTAGGGATATGAAATGGAATGATCAATAGGTTCATTCATGGGTAAAGCAGATGGTGGACTTCGGTTTAGTAGTAGAATTCTGGGGAAGTGCAATGAACCTACAAAAGAGATTGCTTTAAAATCACTCGTGTGACCGTTCTAGAACATTGCTCAAGTGTCAGGAGCCAGTATCAGATAGGACTAACGGGGGATATTGAATGTATACAGAAAAGGGAAGTGTGAATGGTCACAGGTTTGTTTAAACTGTGGTAGTGTGTCCTGGAGATACTGAAGGAACTGAACTGGCAGACTCTTGAAGACAGATGTAACTACACCTAGAAAGTCTATGAACAAAGTTTCAAGAAGTGGCTTTAAATGATTACTCCAGGGATATACTGCAAGCTCCTATTTATCAGTCACATTGGAATTGTGAGGACAAGGATAGAATAATTACTGCATGCCTTAGGCATTTAAACAATCATTCTTCCCGTGCTCCATATGTGAATGGAACAAAAGAAACTCTATTAACTGGTACAATGGGACGACACTCTGCCATGCACCTCACAATGGTTTGCAGAGTATGGATGTAGATGTATAAATATGAAAATCATCATATACGACACCTTAGCTTCACAAACGCATAAATCAACATGCTTGTTTTGCCTTTAACAGCCAATCAGAGCACTGGATACAATGTCACGTACACCTGTTTCTGGCAATAAAACAGAACACTGGGAATGTTTACTTCAATATTTATTCAATATTATTTTCACTATTTTGCGAATGAAGTTTGTGGGGACTGATAAGTTGTATAGACCGGGACGTCGGTTGGGTTAAAAAGTGATCATTTTGCATTACGTTTTGCTTTAGCTTTTAAGCTAAATTTTGACCTGGTCCTCAGGCATTGCTACATATCTGTATGTCATTATAACCTACATTCTAAAAAATAATACTGAAGAAAAATGACGTCTGTGTTTTGTTCAATCTGTTGGTTGATTGGTTTGTGGGATTGAAGGGACCAGACTGCTAGGGCCAGCAGTCCCTTTTTCCACTAACTTGGAACACCCACAAAGAATAAAAACAAACAATGGAGATGACAAGAGATGACACAGGACAAGAAAGACTCGGACAGAGACCAGACAAAAGGAATTAAAATCACACAGAATGTGACAGTGGTTGGCCGACCATAGAGACAAGAAAGGAAAAGCCAACCACCAAGAAACACACTAAAAAACCCAGACTAAAATCGTAGGCCAAAGGCCAGACTCAATACAAAAAAGGACAAACACTTAGATCAAGTGATAAAAGCCCCCTGCCCGAATAAAACGCAAAACTAAGCCTGCCATGGCAGTGTCACCTGTTAAAAGTGCAGGGGGCATATCAGGCAGCGCAAACGTCTGCCTGAGCGCAGTTAAAAGGGGACAGGCCAACAAAATGTGGACCACCGTCACAGCTGACCCGCAGCGACATAAAGTTGGGTCCTCACAGCGCAATAAATAGCTTTGCGTCATCTGGGTGTGGCCAATGTGCAGCCAGCAGAGAACAACAGACTCCTTGCGAGAGATCCGCAAGGAGGAGCAACTGCTCAGGAAGTCACTACAGATAACGTAGGACTCACCTGAGCTGGATCGGATATACTCTACGGCGCGCGAGATGGCAACCAGCTCGGAAGTGAAAATGCTGCAGCTAGCCAGCAGTGAGTGGTGTTTATAATGACTGACATACCAGCAACCATTGAACTGTCAGTATAGACAACATCAGAGCCTTGAAATGCGGCAAAGCTTAAAAGAAAAACGCGGCAAGGATTGAAAGAAAGCAGCAGCGGAGGGCCTCAGGAGGGACTGAGTCCTTCGGGCCCTGTGCCAAATTGAGCCGAAGGCACGGGTGGGGCACACACCACGGAGGTGTACGCACTGGGGCCCAGAAAAGAGGTGGAAGAGGGAAAACCTCAAGCCCAGAGAGAAGAGCTCAGACGCAAACTGTGATCGTACAACCTGACCGGGGCCGCCATGCTGGAAGATGGACGACAGACTGAGGAAACAGGAGACGATAATTGGGATGCCCGGGCAAGCTACAAACGAGAGTAACATAAGCGGCCAGTAATCATTGGCGCCGGAACCGCAGTGAATGGACACCTGCCCCCAAAAGTATGCTGTTGACAGGACTTGTCTGGAAAGCTCTAGTGGCAAGTCGGATCCCGCTGTGAAGGATGGGGTCCAGCAATCACAATGTGGAAGGGGATGCTGAGCCATAAGCCAGGCTCCCATAATCTACACGGGACTGAATTAACGCCTGGTAGAGCTGTAGAAGGGTAGACCGATCAGCACCCCAGCTGGTGTGACTCAAGCAACGAAAAGCGTTAAGATGCTGCCAACATGTCTGTTTAAGCTGCCGAATATGAGGGAGCCAAGTCAACCGGATATCAAAAACCAATCCCAAAAACCGATGCGTCTCCACCACAGCTAGAGGTTCACCGTCAAGTTAAAGCCGTGGCTCAGGGTGAACAGTGTGTTGCCGGCAGAAATGCATAATGCAGGTCTTGGCAGCCAAAAACTGGAAGCCATGCACTACAGCCCAAGACTGCACCTTGTCGATAGCGCCCTGCAGCTGCCGTTCAGCAGCTGCAATGCCAGTGGAGCTATAGTATAGGCAGAAGTCGTCGGCATACAAGGAACCTGAGACAGACGTTCCCACCGCCAGAGCGAGCCCATTAATTGCAATTAAAAAGAGGCAGACACTTAAGACAGGTCCTTGTGGGACCCCATTCTCCTGAACTCTGGAGGAACTATGGGAGGCCGCAACTTGCACGCAGAAGGAACGAAGCGACAGAAAATTTTGTATGAAAATCGGGAATGGACCACAAAGACACCAACCATGAAGCGTAGAGCGGATGTGATGTCACCATGTCATATCGTATGCCTTCCGCATGTCAAAAAAGACGGCGACCAGGTGCTGATGGCGGGCAAAGGCTGTGCGGATGGCAGACTCCAGGCACACCAGATTATCGGCGGCAGAGTGGCCCTTACGGAACCCACCCTCAGACGGAGCCAGAAGGCCCCGAGACTCAAGTAGCCAACTCAACTGCTGGCTCACCATGCGTTCGAGCAACTTGCAAAGAACGTTGGTGAGGCTAATGGGGTGGTAGCTGTCCACTTCCAGTGGGTTCTTGCCAGGTTTCAAAACGGGGATTACAATGCTTTCCCGCCATTGCGACAGGAACTCACCCTCTACCCAGATACGGTTGTAAAGGTCTAGGAGGCGTTGCTGGCTGTCCACCACGAGGTGTTTGAGCATCTGACAGTGGATGCAATCTGGTCCGGGAGCCATATCAGGGCAAGCGGCTAGGGCACTTTGGAATTCCCACTCACTGAACGGAACATTGTACGATTCAGGATGGCCCGTGTGAAATGAAATGCTCCGTCATTCCAGCCGCTCTTTCAAGGAACAGAAGGCCAGTGGGTAATTCGCAGAAGCGGAACTCTGAGCAAAATGCTCTGCTAAGCAGTCTGCAATTGTGTTTGAGTCAGCACAGATTGCTCCATTCAGTGAAAGCACAGGTACACTGAGGGCGGTCCAATAGCCATAGAGGCGCCTAATCTCAGCCCAAACCTGTGATGGAGAGATACGGAGGCCAATGGTGGAGACATATCTTTCCCAGCACTCTTGCTTGCAATGGCAAATGAGGCAGTGGGCTCATGCACGGAGCCGTTTAAACGCAATGAGGTGTTCCAATGAGGGATGCCGCTTGCGACGCTGGAGTGCCCGGCTGCAATCTTTAATCACCTCAGTGATCTCGGGCAACCACCAAGGTACGGTCCTCCACCAAGGGGACCCAGATGAACAGGGAATGGCAGATTCTGCGGAAGTAGCGATGCCAGTGGTGACCAAGTGAACCACCGCATCAATGGCATCATTGGAAAGAGGCTCAATAGTGGCAATGGAGGTGAACAAGTCCCAGTCAGCCTTATTCATAGCCCAGCTGAAGGGGCGCCCAGAATATTGATGCTGTGGTAGTGACAGAAAGATCGGAAAGTGGTCACTACTGCACAAGTCGTCATGCACACTCCATTGGACAGATGGTAATAGCTAGGGCTGCAGATCGAAAGGTTGATGGCTTAGTACGTGCCATGCCCACACTGAAATGTGTGAAGGCACCAGTATTTAAAAGAGAAAGGTCGAGCTGTGTCAATACTTGCTCAACGATGCTGCCTCAGCCTGTGGCCACTGATCTACCCCACAGAGGGTTATGGGTGTTGAAGTAGCCCAGTAACAGAAAAGTTGGTGGCAATTGGGCTATCAGCACAGCCAGGACATGCAGCGGGATATCATCATCTGGTGGAAGATAAGAGACTACAGACAGTAAGATCCTGAGGCGTCCACACCTGAACAGCGACAGCCTCTAAAGGTGTTTGTAGAGGGACAGACTCACTGTAAAAGGAGTGAAGGACGTAGATGCAGACGCCACCAGATACCCTCTCTTAAGCTGCCTGGTTCCTATAATAACCCCGATAGCATGGAGAGCAGGGGTTCACATCGACAGAAACCAAGTTTCCTGAAGAGCAATGCAGAGGAAAGGTTGAAGGCTGAGAAGTTGTCGGAGCTCAGCACGATGGTGGAAAAAACTGCTGCAGTTCCACTGGAGGATGACATTGTCCATGGCCGAGAAAGGCGTGAAGGGACCTAGGAGGCAAATTACACCGCTGGGTCACCTGC